>NC_047514.1:2695671-3056921 GCF_902827115.2 Pseudochaenichthys georgianus | reverse complement strand
GTCCTTTATTAGTATATAAGTGCTCTGTTAGCAGTTCTTTGTTAGTCATTCTATCGCTCGAAGTGGAGTCGAAAGAGATGAGTTTTCAGTCTGCGCCGGAAGGTGTGTAAGCTTTCTGCGGTCCTGATTTCAATGGGGAGCTCATTCCACCATTTTGGAGCCAGGATAGCAAACCCACGTGTTTTTGCTGATGGGAACTTGGGTCCCCCTCGCAGCGAGGGTGCAGCGAGTCGTTTGGTTGATGCAGAGCGTAGTGCACGTGCATATTTAAAGACAAGAGTGGAATCAATCTGTTTTTTAATCTAACAAGACAGCAAATAAGCATGTCTCCTCGTGTTAAACTATCCCTTGAAATGTGTTGTATTACATTTAAAAGTAAGCCTGATTTTGCAACAACGCTGCACAATATTAAACCTAAAGTGATTATAAGAAGTTACCAGAATCAATTGTAGTATAGCTGTGAGATGACATCTGCCTCAATAAAAAGTGTTGGGAAATTAGCTAAATATAATACCAGACATGTGTGCCATTGTGTTCAATGTCATGCTGATTTCAGCTTTGTAGTTAGGCCGGCCACATTAAAAGAAAACCCAGAGAAGGGATCAAAAAGTCAAGAAGTCAAACTGGAGCAGGATGCCAAAGAAAGATGTGGGAATTAATTTGTGCTTAAAACAAGTGAAAGCCCAAACGTCAAAGTAAAGTCAGAAGGCAATATTGAATTCAAAGATTTTATTTCTTTCATCTCACAAATAAATCTGATATTCAGTGAACACATCATTTCACTTGACAAATCGAGCTGAAGTGAAACCTTCAGGAAGTACTTTTTCTTATCTTGAAATTTCAGACGAACAGGATTCTTGTTATTGAAACACTTTTAGTATTTTCCTCTTGATGTTACATTTCTTAATTACAATTTTTCCAATATTTTTTATGGAATATTTTGTAATTTCTTTCAAATATTTGTTCCCACAGGATGGGAACATATATATATATATTTTTTCTTTTTTTTCTTTCTTCAGTTCATATCATTTTCAACATTAACGTGAAAGCCATTTTCTAAAGTGAAACCTTTAGAGAACAAACTTTGTCTTTAATGTTGTTTTTTTTGTTTTAGAATATTTGTTGTCATCGTTAAATTTCTAAAGTGAAACCTTTAGAGAATTAAGACAATTCTGGAAAGTGGGAAACATATCCGCTGATTGCAACTGTTGTCATGTTGCTCAGCGAAGAGGTCGTCTTCAAAAAGTCTCTTTTTTAGACAACCTCTTCCTCAGCACCGCTTCTTCTTCTCCTGCTGCTGCGCGTGCTTTCAACGTGCGACGTCTGCTCTGTGGGACCACAGGACGCAACACTCGCATCTCCTCCCTCTCCAAACCTCATCCACACAAAGAATGAGGGTCGATGCGTCGCTCTTGTGGCATACCGGACTCTCGTTCACATAAAGAAGGAGAGTCATCTTGGCATGGACGGGACAAGAGGCGACGGGTCACGGGGGGCCACCTTGGGCCGGCGCCGTGCTGCCTGGACGGAGATCCTCCTCAGGAGTATCCAGGGATGAGCAGAAACACGGTCATCCGTCACGATGAGTATTCCTAGATGAGAAGCTTTAACAGCATCTGAGCAGAGAGAGGAGCCGAGGCCCGATCAGCGCCCGGGGAGGCTGATCTCAGGAACCCAGTCGTTGAGACTGCGGCTCTCCTCACAGAACAGGTGCAGCTTCGCCAGAGCAGGGTCCTCCCAAGACCCCTCAGCTGGGTTCTGTTGAAAATGAAGAGGAAATATGGTTTAGTGATGTGTTCCTTTCCAAAAAGCACCAACATTACACTTCTCAAATGATTTAGAACCACATATTCTGAGCTGCACATACCGTGATCAGGACGCAGTGGGCATCTTCAAGCTGCTCCGCCTTGTCTCCAACGATCTCAGCCAGATGCTGCATGTCGCTCACTCGGACGATGCTGATGTCGTTGTCAAAGCAGAAGGACTGGATGAGGGTGAAGTGGATCTGCAGAGCGATGTCAAACTCGTGATCGGTGGCCAGGACGCAGAAAGACACGCTGTCTGGGTCACTGTGGAACAAAGAAGAGACAGGGTTAGCAGCTGGTCTAGATCATCATGTCGGCTGCTCAGAGACGATGCCAACGTCACTTTTAAAACCCGTTTGGTGTACTTACTCAGTCATGATCTTAGCGCTTTCGTAGACTCCAACAGTGAGTCGCTCCTCAGCCTGAGCGCAGAGCAGAGCTTCCTTCAGAGATTTCCCAGGTGACTGCATGATGCTTTCGGTAATAGTTCAGATGATGGTCAGTAAGTCCAGAGAAGACAGTTTGTGCTTCTTCCTTCGAATCTGCGAGCTTATATACCCCAGACCCTGGCACACGCTCACTCTCTGATTGGCCGTGGAAAGCACAATGGCTACAACAGGCCTGCAGCCCCCACCCCATTCTCTGGGGCGCGTGCCTATAGAAAGTCTTAGAAGTCGGGGGAAGTCTTGGTTGAAAGGATCAGATGAAGAAACTCTCTGACCTTTAAATAATTGCCTTGGCTAGCTTACAGGGATAATGAAACCACACAGGAAGAGCAGACTGTGGTCGTCAAAGTTCTGGAAGAATTAGAGCAGCCATTGACATTCAAACGAAGACCATACACATCTCGAGTACATCAGGGTTGGGCAATGGACCGATACAGTATCAATATTGTGATATGATACTAGCTTTTGTCTTAGATGTTAAATAACGTAATTTAAATGTGTAAGGCTTGTACAACAGACAAGGGTTTCTGAATCAGACTGTTCAAGTGGTTTTGGTTTAAACCTTTAGAACCTAGTCAGTAAATCCAAATGACTGAATACTCTCAGTCTAGATATTTGCACCAATGGTCCACCTTACAATATTGTCATAATATGTATATCGAGTCATTTGGTCAGAAATAATAGATTTCTTCACATCGCTGAGCAACACTTGGCATTACATCTTAACATTTTGTAAACTGGGCCACCATTCTAGGCCGAAATGTATTTCCAAAATGTATTGAAAGTTGTTGTTCATTCAGAGTCTTTTCGATGTTCTGCTGAACAGAAAACATATGGAAATCATATCTGCCTGGAGCTGTTCAAAATAACTAAAGTAAATGTTCAAGAAGTGTTTTGTTTTGATGTTGTTCTTCCATATTATTGCATATTTCAAGATGCATGTCAGTTTGTAAACTACTTTTTAAGGCTTCCCTTCAGATATATTCATGTCAAAAGTGATCTTTTCACTGCATTGTGTTTTTTTTGTTAAAGCCTCCAGAAAAGGTTTGAAAGTCTGAATGAGTGCCACTTAGAAGGGATTATGACACATGATATCCCCTTCATAATAACTGTTGCAATCAGCTTCACTCTAAATATGTAAGTGTTCATTTTTTTATTATCATCCCTCGTTATTTATGGTTTTAAAAAAAAGCAAACATCTTTTTTCCTTTATTAAATGCTTTTTAATTTAAGGCATATGATAAGCATGTTTTTTTGCCTTGATGTAATTGTAGTTTATCTAAACACTTTAGTTGATGTTATCAACAGAGTATACAAACTATTTAAGGAGTATTCAAAAAATGTACTACCTTTTGGGAGTTTCTTTAAAATGGGGATTGTACCGAATGTATTGGAAAACAAGGCTGTAAAGAGTAACATTCCAAATGTACAGCATGCATACACTCAAACACACACACAGTTTGCAAACATTTGCCAAAACAGGTGCTCCAAATGACTGTTATGCAGTTACTAAATATTTGCAGATTAAACTTCGTTTCAACTATTACGAAATCAAAATATAACATTATTGGAAGTTTGGAGATCCAGTGATCAATTAACACGTTGCAGTTGGTACTTGTGCACGTGTCATCATAATGCAAAGACACCATGCGTCTTATTTGCATAGGACGTCAGGCACACTTTTATAACTCAAGACCAATTTCACTGCATGCACTGTTTGTTGTAGATTGGGCAGTGGCACGCGCCGCTGCTTTGCATGCCTAAAGGCCGGCCCTCACTTGAGGCGCGTGGCATCTGGAGATGCCTGCGTGCTTTATCGCTCTGTCTGCATCACTCCCCTTAGCAACCGAGAGATACCATCTGTCCCCGCGGGAGGGAGGTGAAGGGGGGGAGCAGACAAAGCGAGTCAGGCAGCACCTGCTGCGCGTGAGGGGCAGTTTTCAGTCCACTGGAAATAGGATTTTAAAGTTTTGAGGTTGAAAAAAGGTAGCATACCTTCTTGTTCAGTTAAATGCAAAGGCTTTATTGTAATATGCACTTTGCACGTTATTATTGGAAATTCAAATCTTAAATCGCAGGCTCTTCCAACAATCCAGAAACACATAAAAGAAATAGCAAATAATGCAAGACAACATTAAAATAACTTAATGCAATAGAATGGTTCAAGTGACACATGCATGCAAGTAGAACGCAGAAAAACACAAAAGTTGGCTGTTATGTCTCAAAAAACACTATTTATTAAAATGTTGTATTTTTTCTTTCTGTACTTTTATTTCCCTCAACCTTAAGTCCTATTTGCACACCACACAAGCCCCATCAACATCTCATCCTGCCGCTTTAGAGCCCTTCTATCCCTACAAAGAGGTTCAGGGTTTACGAGTCGCCGCAGGTCACCAGGAAAAGAGAGCTTTCACCACCAACACCTGTCGCGCGCTGCAGAGGAGGCCTCCGCGTGGCAGATGTGTTGCAGCAACAATGGGTCGGTATCGATTTGCACGCGCCTGCCTGCCTGCCTGCCTGCCCTGTGGCCATGCAAGCTGATCCTTCCTAACATAGTTCAGTGTTTGAACCTCCCTCAGCTGGTTCCAAATCAAACGTTAGCTTGCAGCTGATGTGCTGATGAGTTTGCAGAAACTTAAAGCGATGGTATATACATATACACATTTGATGACATGCACAGATAAGAGTTGTGTTGTAATAAAAAACAAACACTTTGGGCACGTGTTTACAGCGCAACCCGAACTTGATGTATATCTGCCTTTACGTGTCTGGCACCGTTTGGAGATAACACTTTTCATTGTGAAAGTTTAGCCCATAAGCACGACTCTTTGGCATTCAAATGTAATCAAAACTCAGACAACAGCCTGGCGAATGTGGAGACTTGTAGACAAAGGGTCGGCGCACCCAGGGGTCGGTGTTGACCTGGGTTTAGGAGAGGGGAGAAGGGGGGTCCCTCATAGCGACAGTTCTCCATCTGCCGTTCTCCCTGCTGCAGAACAATGGCGCTGAATCAATCACCGCCAACCTGTGTCTCCTGCGCAGCCAACCCCCCTCCTCTATTTACGCAGCAGTGGCAGCAGGTCTGACCTGATGCGAGATGAGCTTTGGATTAGTATGCAGATAGAATAGAACCAAATAAGCACGAACTATTAGGGAGATACTGCGTTATCAGTAAGACAGGTGTATTTGAGTCGTGCGTAAAAGTTTAGTCGTGCGTAAAAGTGATCACAAATTAATAGAAGGTTCACAGAAAATGGTTTATAACCTATGCTGTATGGATGGATAAAGAAAGACACATACAAATATAACCTAAATATAGTTGCGCGTAAACGTTTGGTCGTGCGTGAAAGTGATTGGCAACAAACAAAAGGGTGTCATAAACAACTGAATTGAAATGCACAGATAAATATCATCAAAAGAAATGTTGCATACACAGATATAATACATTGCGTAAAAGTTTCTTGATTCCTAAAGTTGTCAAAAATAGGTTTAATTAAATCCTCCAGATGGAGACATTTGGTGACTCCACCCACCACAACAAAAGTGCAATACACTTCACAAGTTCTGCGTTAGAGTTCAGTTCGTGTGGCCCCTGAACTCCCCAGAGTAAATAAATAAAAAGCGAGCAGGGCCAGCTGATGGTGGACACGTGGTCAGCATGGGCCAGCAGTGCAGATTGCGCAGCACCCACAGCGTTCTGGCACGCGCTCCTCATTTGCATTTGTATGGCTGGCCGTAATAATAGAGGGCTTCTGCTCACAATGGGCCGTTTTTATGGCCAGCCTCTAGTCCACAGATGGCCTCACCCACCTGCCCTTTCACTGCGCGGAGGGGGAGGGGCGCTGCACACTTTCTCCATGTTGGTGCTGCAACATGTCAATAAAAAAGCTAAAAAAACAAGAACGATTTTATTTCAGATTGAATGTTTGAAAGTCAGGAAAGTGCATTATGGGGTTTTACGAACTCTGCTGAAGATGTGCACATTTAAATAAATCATATCAGTTAGTTTGGATCATTTTAGGATAAAATCTCAGTTATTTTCTATTATTTTGTCCCCACTGTTGCACAAATTATGCAGCTTGTGAGTTTTACTAATTATTATAAATGCATGCAATGTTATGCATGCTTAACAATTATATTATATTATGCATTTGTATCCTTACTTTGGAATTGGTTTGGTTGCAGCAGCAGCAAGGCACTGCATATGTTAATCATATAACAACAAACATGATCATAAACTGTGAAGATAGACATGCAAAACATTGGGAAAATAAATGTATATAAAGTAGAATAAAGAATATGAAATATACAGAAAGGCTGAGTTTTCTGTCATTTGCACTAAAGTGCTAACACTTATTTTTATTTTAATTAAGGTATTTTTAGTTTCAGTCCAGGCTGCAAGCACTCAGAGCGGGGGCGTGCGTGGCTCAATGACCCCCATCAATCTGCCACGAGCCACAGTGTGACAATAGCATTATCATACCAATACACCATTCATCTCCCAGCCAATCAGGGCGCAGCGCTTTCACTGCCCCGCACGAGCTGCAGAGTATAAAGAGGGGAGGCTGCGACTCAGAAGGCACTCTACTCCCTTTCGGATTTACTGAAACCATCTAAATATATCTCCTTCGTGGAATAATCTTCATCATCTTCATCATGACTCTTGAAGAAGTTCTGATCCAGAAGCCCATCGAGCGTGCCCAGTGCACCGGTAACGCCTTGGAAGAGGTCCTGGTGACCGCTAAAGAAAACGACTCCCTGACTGTTGGTGTCTACGAGTGCGCCAAAATTATGAACCTGTAAGTATGAAACTCTCAACTGAATGTTTCAACATTTGAATCAGTGATTTGACACACTTTGGTAGTTTTGGGATGGAATCTCATGGCTTGTTTCTTTTATGTTGTCCCTACAGTGATCCAGACAGCGTGTCTTTCTGCGTCCTGGCCACGGATGAGGAGTTCGAGTGCGATATTGCTCTGCAGATCCACTTCACCCTCATCCAGTCCTTCTGCTTTGACAACGACATCAGCATCGTCCGAGTGAGCGACATGCAGCGACTGGCTGAGATCGTTGGAGACAAGGCGGAGCAGCTTGAAGATGCCCACTGCGTCCTGATCACGGTATGTGCAGCTCAGAATATGTGGTTCTAAATCATTTGAGAAGTGTAATGTTGGTGCTTTTTGGAAAGGAACACATCACTAAACCATATTTCCTCTTCATTTTCAACAGAACCCAGCTGAGGGGTCTTGGGAGGACCCTGCTCTGGCGAAGCTGCACCTGTTCTGTGAGGAGAGCCGCAGTCTCAACGACTGGGTTCCTGAGATCAGCCTCCCCGGGCGCTGATCGGGCCTCGGCTCCTCTCTCTGCTCAGATGCTGTTAAAGCTTCTCATCTAGGAATACTCATCGTGACGGATGACCGTGTTTCTGCTCATCCCTGGATACTCCTGAGGAGGATCTCCGTCCAGGCAGCACGGCGCCGGCCCAAGGTGGCCCCCCGTGACCCGTCGCCTCTTGTCCCGTCCATGCCAAGATGACTCTCCTTCTTTATGTGAACGAGAGTCCGGTATGCCACAAGAGCGACGCATCGACCCTCATTCTTTGTGTGGATGAGGTTTGGAGAGGGAGGAGATGCGAGTGTTGCGTCCTGTGGTCCCACAGAGCAGACGTCGCACGTTGAAAGCACGCGCAGCAGCAGGAGAAGAAGAAGCGGTGCTGAGGAAGAGGTTGTCTAAAAAAGAGACTTTTTGAAGACGACCTCTTCGCTGAGCAACATGACAACAGTTGCAATCAGCGGATATGTTTCCCACTTTCCAGAATTGTCTTAATTCTCTAAAGGTTTCACTTTAGAAATTTAACGATGACAACAAATATTCTAAAATATATATATAAAAAAGAAGAGAGAAACAGTTTATTCTCTAAAGGTTTCACTTTAGAAAATGGCTTAATAAAGTAAAAAAACAATGATAATTGTAATATTGTCTTATAAACATATAATTATGTACTGAAGACAGACATGAAACTATGAACTTGTGATCATGATGTTGACATTTTTGGGAAAATGTTTGAAAAAAATAATGTTTATCTTCTAACAGTTTCACTTTAGAAATTGTAAGTGGAAAACGCTTAATAAAAACAAAGAAAGAATACAATGGTGTGTTGTGTTTTCACTTTCTCTTGCAAAGATGAGTTGTGTGTTTTGGGTTGACGGGTTCAGAGAAGAGGGAGGGGCGGTCATGAAACAAACAAAAGTTTCAAACTCAGCAGATTTGCATGGAAGGCGCTCAGGCCTGTCATCTGGTGTCCCTGCAGTACAACAGACCTCCGTGGTCCCTCCTCCAGCAGACCTCATCTGCATGTGTATAGATCCGGGCACAAAGGCTGCAGCTCCCGGCCTGGCCGCACAGAGCTCCCATTGTTCGGCCTGCAGATGTCTCTCCGCAGCCACGCCGCGCCATCTGCCGCGTCCTGCAGGTGGGGGTCGGGCAGGGCGGCCTGGGAGGAGCTGGGGAGAGAACGGGGGGGGGGGGGGGTGAGGGGGTGAGGGAGTTTGCCAGAGGGGCTGCAGGGGTCGGGTCTGGCTGGTTTGGGCCGGTTTGCCCCGGGCATCATCTGGTGTCCTGCCAGCTGCTGTCGGGACCACTATTTACTAGCAGGCACTTCGCGAAACTTTTGGTAAACAAAGCACAGTGACGCGAGATCTGCTCTGCTGGCACCCCCCCCCCCCCCCCCCCCCCCCCCCAGCACACAAAGATTTTTTTTCCTGCACGACTTTTCGTTCTTCAACAATGAGACTACTTTTAGGACACAGAAACTCATGTGTGCAAGTTTAATAAACACATTATGTTCTTATTTCCCCTGCACTCCAAAGTGTGCAAAGCTGCAGGTGCACACAAATATTTTGCATGAAATACTTTTTGCACAAAGATCTGGTATTATTTTTGAACTAAAAATGTGTGCGGCTGCCTCTGGGGGCTTTTAAAGAGCATTTGTGACTTTTATTCAATTTAAAGTGTCTAAAGTAGCAATAAGTTACATTAATGTTCATCTCTAATATTCAGATTTCCAAACCTCTAAAAAATATTTAAATAAAAAAAACAGGAGTCAGAATTTGTAGGCTATATATTTTTTATTTCAACACCATTAGGTTTGTTTAAATGTGTGAGGCACTTTTAAAAAACACTTTCTGCTATTGCAGAAAGTTTCATTGAAGAAATGAAAAAAAATGTTAAAGCACAAAACTGCAAAAAATCATTTGTCAGTACAAACTGTAAGTGTCCGATACACAATGGGAATATAAAAAAAGCCACTAATTCCATGCTTGTAGAAAATATATAAAAACAGTTCTGCCAGTCTTTTTATGAGAGCACGCAGAGTTTGGATGTGTGTTTGATGCCCCTGCAGGCGCTGAGCCCCTCCCTCTTGGGGTCGCTCACCATCCCTCGCACCACCGGGGGACAGTCGCAGCCCCTCCTCTTCTGGGCGCGGTGCAGCAGGATGCGGTACACCCCCGTGACGGGGCTGCGGCTGTGCTTGGTCTGGCTGTCTGGCAGGTGCTCCGCGCTGAAGCCCAGCTCCTCCAGCGTGGCCCTCACCTCCTCCTCCACCTCCTCCTCCATGCTGCCCCGCTCCGAGTCCAGCAGACTCCGCCAAGCGCTCAACGGCTCCGGGTGCACCAGGGACCAGGGGAACTCCACGGGGAGGAGCCAATTGCAGCCCATCATCTGGTCCAGGGCGTAGCGCTCGTCGGGGGCCGCCTTCAGGATGCCCTTGATGAGCCTCTGGCAGGGGCCGGGCACCCAGGGCGGCACGGTGTAGGCGCATTCGATGACGCAGCGCCGCAGTTTTCCAATGGTGTCGGCGCGGAACGGCATGGTGCCGGTCACCATGAAGAAGAGCACGACCCCCATGGCCCACACGTCCACCGGGGGCCCGAGGTAGCACTCCTCCCTGAACAGCTCCGGGGCGGCGTACTGCGGGGAGCCGCAGAAGGTGTCCAGTGCGTCGCTGCGCTCGGAGATCCGCGTGCTGAACCCAAAGTCTGCCACCTTCACGCAGCCGGTGCTGGTGAGCAGGACGTTCTCCGCCTTCAAGTCGCGGTGGATGATGTTGTGCTTGTGCTGCACGGTGAAACATAATTCAAATGGATTACAATGATAATCCATAAAAACATCAGACACGTTTTAAACCAATCCACTTCCTTAAAACAAATCATACAACTTAAGCTGAAGACACAAGCTGTGTTCTTCACGTTTGCTCTACGACCAATACATTGTTTTTACAGATTTTAAATCAGTTAACACCCCACTTGTGAATGTCCGAAGCCTTTAGGTGTCTTAATAACAGCTGTTGCTAACACGTGTTTTCTTTCGCTTAGCGGTGGTGCCATGCGATTGTGATGTAGTTTGTTTATAGCCGAACCTTTTCATTTCTGGCTACTCCATTTATGCCTAAAAAATCATAAAAGTTGTGGTTCAATTTGTAGATCATCCTACATAAATATAAATGTATGTTTGACATAGGGCTTGTTTGTTAAGTCCAACAGAAATATTCCATTGCTTTTTGTTGAGGGAGCAATGCTAATTCCTGATTGGCCTATACTGCACCGCTGTATAGTGTTGCTATGCTCTCAGTTGAGTCCCTGCGATCAAGCTGCAACATAAAAGATCTGATAACTTAAAAGACTAAATAAATACAACTTCACGTGGTGAAAATGAACACAGAGTTCGATCTCTCACCATATATTTGACGGCAGAGAGGATCTGGGCGAAGGTGATCTTGCAGGTGACGTCGGACAGTTTGGTCTCGGTGCAGATCCTGTTGTGCAGGTCTCCTCCTCCGGCGTACTCCAGCACCAGGAACAGGCGGCTGGGCGTCTCCACCACCTCGTACAGACACACCACGTTGGGGTGGCGCAAGCACTCCATGCTGCTGATCTCCCTGGAGAGCAGGCGCTGGGCGTGGCTGTCCAACCGGGTCCTGTCCAGGATCTTCAGGGCCACTTTGTCTATGAGGAGGACACAGGGACATTACATTCAATGATCAGAACATGTGTTAAGGTCTGATGGAATACTGAATATTTTAAATTAATACTATTTAGATTGTTGGACAGGCAAGAAATGTGTTTGAAGTATATGCAGTCTTTTGTTGTTCCTGATATTTAACAAGAGACTCCATCCACTATAACTTAGTATGAACCCCCATACCCAAAAGCTGTGTATAAGCTGAGTGTATCCCATTTATTTTTGTTTGTAAGTAAAAGGGATTGGACATTAAAGCCATATGCACAAGTGAAAGGATCCCAGGCAAAGGTTGAAGGTTATTCCCACAGTCTGATATCTTTTACATGCACCTTTAGTCAGAGCGTGGAAAGCCAACTTGACCCTGGAGAACGTCCCGGAGCCGATCTCCCCGCGGACCTTGTAGAAGCCCACCCTGCGGCCCACCACCAGGTCCTTGATGGTCTTATCATCCTTGCATAAGTCTGTGGTGAGCTTCTGCAGGGGGCTGAGGCGCGGCAGGGGGTAAGCCTCCTCGTCCTTAGGGCCCACCTCAGAGGTGTCCGTCAGGCTGTACCGGTTGTGGTGGAGCCTGGTGCTCGCCACCTGGTACTGCCTACTCAGCATGCCTGCTGCAAAGACACAGTTACAAAGTCCTTGACTGCTCATTGTTTGGTTCAGTACAGTGTGGTAACTTTTTACCTTGTTAAAAAGCTAATAGGATGTTAAAAAACACATTTGAATTTCACTGGAAAGTGCATTAATGTAAGAGTAAGGTAAGAGGTGATACCAGATGCCTGTTCCTTTATTATCAATTATAATTATTCTACACCTGAAGTCATCTGGTGCATCACAGTAGGGCTGCAATTAAAGATTATTCTTATTATTATATTTAATAACTTTAAAAGTTGGAAAATAGTTTACAATTCATTTTGTTGCATAAAGGCTAAGGTTTGTCTTTACATCGCTTGTTATGTCAGTCCAAAACAAAATATATTAACTCTAACATTATAATAAAGAGAGGAAATCAGCAAATCTCCATAATTAAGATGCTGAAACACCATTTCTGGCATTAAATCAAATAGTAAAATGATTGATCTAATATTAAGATAATTGCCTTTTTTTGACTTTCTTGTCAAAGCTCTACTTCATGGTATGACGTAGGACTTTAATAGATGCCTTACAACAGTGTGTACCCATAATACTACACGTTTACTGGACTACAATTGTGTAACCTTTCAAATGGCTATCTATTTAACAAAGACATCAAGAATATAGAAAAATACTTGTTTCTTACCAAGTTTCCAAACTGCTGTGAGCCGTGGACTCCATTACACGCAAAAGTGGTTTTGGCAACCACATTTTTTTTTCTTCGTACACTCACATGCTGCCTGTCTGTCCCCCCCGCACACTGAGCAGAAGTGTCCTCCAGCAGCCCACCGTACCCAGCTCACCTCTTCCTCTCCATTGATGAAGGATTAAGGTGGTGTCATGAACTCTAATCCTGGTTTAATTTGCTTCGATGTCAATCCCTTCAAATTGCTTACATCACCTCACGGCATCAAAAAGTGGCCAAAAGGGATTCAAAAGACGACGAATGTGAACATGTATCCACAGCATGCATAACTAGTATTGGTTTGCAGGTGTAGTGTGAGACACAACGCATGCATAACTACAGTATTGGTTTGCAGGTGTAGTGTGAGACACTATGGGGTTGATCTCTGGGCTCTTATGAAGATTAAATGCTATGTACAGTAAGGGTAGGCGATGTTCCCAGAGAGATTAGCCTCCTCTGTCTGTCCGCTTTAGACGCTGAGCAGCAGAGATAAAGGGATTACAAAACTCCAGGTCACACTGCAGCAGGAGGAGCGTTTTATACAGGTGTGGTGTCCTTGAGGGGCAGCGGAGGAACAGCAGGGACACGCTATACTCAAAAGTCCTCAAGAGAGTTAGTAACGCATACTTGGAGCACCATTGTTTTTCATTATTGACTGATCTTTTTCCCGAAACGTCTTGTTCATTTTACACTTTTTCCAGCCAAAAAAACCCTAAATATATTCAGCTTACAACATGTAGTGCTACAGCTTTTATAGCGGCAAACTCAGCACCTTTAAAATATGTTATTCTCAGGGTAAATTGACATTCTTATTGTGGAGGAGAAGAAGGGGGTACATTGAGCCAGTGGGTAAATTGAACCACCCCCTGTAACCAGGCAACGCCTTATAGTTGTAGTCAAGTGACCAGAAATTATGCAAGCTCCACCCATTTCTCATTGCCTGTGAAAGAGAGATACTCATTGTGGTCTGGTAAGTAAACATTTTTTACAAAAAAACGTTTTTTGCTTGTCAAAGTAAATGTTCTAGATGTCAGCTATATCGGCTGTCATGTCAAAAAAAATGTATCCAGGTTTAAACACATATTGTATATGTTGATGTGTTGGCAGCGTATAACCATGTGAATCATTAACCAGAAACCGGCTCGAGATACACTTTTTGTTATATTCCATGGAATGCTCTTAACATCCCGATAGCAATGAATATTTAAGTGCTTTGACAACAAATCCATAAAAAAATTTCATTTGTAGAAGCCGTAATACTGTAAAAAGTACAACCAATCCGTTTAGCCGTTTGGCCTACCTGCCTGTCAGCCTTCCATCGTGGCACAAACTCATCTCGTGCCCTCATTGGTCATTGTCGTGTGTGTTGGAGGTGGGGCTCTATAAGGAAGTGGCAGATTTTCTCCGGTTGTGTATTTTCAAATTCTAGCGATCTCGAGCCGGTTTCTCAAATGTACCTACCCCACCTTTAAGCTAAAGATGACTTTTAATGCTAGGCTATTTTTTCTAAAATGGTGGCTGTGGGGTAAAGTGAACATTTTTACTATGTGTCATTTCTCCTTGCTTACAGCATAACTAAAAAATGGCTCAACTTACCCCACTCTCCCTTACTTACTTTTATCTAAATTTTCTCATCTTGTAAATACTTATTTTTATACTTTTAGCTTTTCAAATTGTGACTATTGGGTTTATTTGTTTAAACACACGATATGTAATTTTAAGCTACTAGGGTCTCTAAATTCTGATCGAGAGTTTGGTAGCATCGTAGGGAAGCGTTGGCGTTTGCCATTGCAGTCAGCTTCTCTCGGTTAGGACGACTTTATTTTTAAACTTTCAGGATGTTTTAAACAGGGCCATATACTTCACAGAGGTCTCTTCATCTCCGAAACAAACTGACCTCTTGATAAAAGCTGCTCAAATCAACGGGAAAAAGCAGTTTTACAGTACAAATGAGTGTTTTCGTTGGACTAAGGGACACTAAGCTATGAAGGCTAAAGTTAGCTTAGCTTGTTTCTCTGAACACCTCAGATCCAGACGTCTAATGACTAATAATACCCTTCATCCGGTTCGAATGTATAGTAAGAAACAACATGGATCTTGAGGGTAAAAATGTACTTAAAACTGGATACAATTTCAATTTATAATGAGTTTCTGGCAAACAAGCACAACTCTGATAATTGCACAAAGGAGATACAGGCCACCAAATGAAACGGTTACCTCAACATCTCTGTTGTTCTGAAAATTGGAGGACACATTGGGGAAACATTGAATAACACAACTCAACCAAACATGTTAAATGGGTCTCGTCGTTATTAGACATTTTAATGTGAAAATTGTACATATTATGCAAATACATTTTATTTTCAGAATCCAATATAGTTGCAGTGTCGGTCGGCTTTATAAATAATATATATATATATATATATTACATAATCAACCACAGGAATGCTGATTTGGTATTCATGTCTGTAGGCAGGAGTAATGACCAGGACCCCTTTCGACCTCATAAATATGAATTTTCTCAGGGAACACTCCACTGTCATCTAATAAATAAAATAGTAAAAGTTAGTTGATATAGCCAAATAAAGAAAATGTATTCAAGTAGATGTAAAAGTTCTTCTTGACTTTCATAAAATTCAACAATGGGAACTACAGTTCAAAAGCCCTGCTTGAACAAAAGTCTCGATACGTAGAACACAAGTTCGTTGAGTCGAATTCTTGGAACAGGATTGGCCTTCCAGCGATCTAATTGACTCACTTCTACTTCTTCACCCCCCCCCCCCCCCCATGCAGGCGTCTGATTGGATTAAAGCCTTAGACAAGAACATGACCTGCGGTCAAACGTGCCGCCACCTGCAGAGTCTAGCATTAAAGATCACCACAAGCGGTATGTAAAGTACGTCAACATCTCTACAGGAACTGGTTTTTCTTGTAAATGAAACCGATATATACAACTATGGAAATTGCTTTCGTCCCCTGAAGGAGATTCATGCACCGGTGGAGCTTCTGAACAACCTAGATCTTCCTCTTCTTCAGCCGGCTGTCGCTGAAGACGCTCACACGCTGGTTCTCTTCCAACTCTTTGATTCTCTGACGCAGAACCGCAATCTCTTTGTTTTTCTCCTCCTGGAAGAACTGCAGCTTCTGAGGGTGCGCACACACACACACACACACACACACACACACACACACACACACACACACACACACACACACACACACACACACACACACACACACACACACACACACACACACACACACACACACACACACACACACACACACACACACACACACACACACACAAAATATAAGTGGATGAGGGTAGTTTCATATTTAAACTTCGCTCAAATACAAATTTGTACTGAATAGATTTGAACACATCATCAAAATGTAACTCAATTGAACCTCCATTAGAGTCGCCTGTTTGCTCAGTTACTTAGCCCAACAGGACGGTCCTGCTTGCAGCTGTTCACACCTTTAATAACACAGATTTGTTGTTCATGATGTAGCATTGTTACCATAGACTTTAGCATGAGCCCCCCTTGGCCTTAGGGCGTGATCATCTGTTCCCTTGGACCCCCCCACCAGCAGCTAATGCCTTGCAGAGATAATAAAAGGTGTCTTTCCTTGTTTTTCTAATTCCCTGCTGAGCTGCAATTGACACAGTACTAAACGACTTCTTTGTAGCACAGCACATCTCATGGGATCAGCGCACTTCAAACTAAGTGCTTGTTGGATTACCCGACAGTGTCTGAGACCTCCCTTGCACCCACCTTTATAACTTCAGAACTTCAGAGGCTGTCTGAAGAGTTCTGTAACTTTCTGAAGCCAATAATCTGACAAACACGTAGCAGCGGGGGATATGAAGGTTAGAAGGTGTTCAGCTTCCCTTTTAAACTCTTCTCTTTCCTCACAAGCCTTTTCTGAGACTTCTGATGTGTCCGAGTGCAACACTACAAAAGAGGGGTGCATGAATGAGCACTAAACCCGGAAACGTGTTATCATTTGAGCTGTCTTAAAATCAAAGGTTTTTTAAATGAGTTTTTGGTTATATTCCCGAAATAAAGTCTGTCATAAAATATGTTCTTCGACATAAAATACTTAAATTAGTAACCAATGTCGTCTTAAGTGTCTAAAAAATGAAGGTTACTTACAAGTGCTTAATGAGATTACTAAACGTCATCACGCTGAACATTA
Source organism: Pseudochaenichthys georgianus (assembly GCF_902827115.2). NCBI lineage: Eukaryota > Metazoa > Chordata > Actinopteri > Perciformes > Channichthyidae > Pseudochaenichthys > Pseudochaenichthys georgianus. The sequence continues at coordinate 3,040,134 of NC_047514.1, read as the reverse complement.
GCCACCTGTGCCACAACGCACAGGCTGGTTCCGAGGGTTACATAGTGCAAATATATTTTGTCCTCAGAAAATAAAGTCCTGTTGAGCTCCGTCATCAGTGGTGCCGGAGCTCACAGCAGCGTTGTCACAAAGCCTTCACCTTAACTCAAAATATCGAGGAGATCTTTACTTGGCGAAAGAGAAACATTCGGCCTCTCACTGTGCAAGCTAAATGATGATGATGCATGCTAGGAAGTAGCTTCTAGGATGTTTCCTAGAAGCTGGGGAATTACAGGATGAGACATCCAGGTTAAATCCAATACAGTTCGCTTTGATCTCAGCGGAAGGTTTAAGGTTCAACTCTCACTCACTGTGGCTCATGATGTTCTCCTCATTCTTGCACACACTGCTTGACAGTTGGACACACGTTCCTGCACCTTTTACATGTGGTTTGTACTTTGTTAGTTAACCTCTGTAATCTTGCACTAATATTTTTCACATTCTATGGACAATTTTGCACTAATGTACATTCTCAAATATTGAAGTGACTGTTATTTTGTATATATTGATTGTTGTGTCTTAATGTGTGCATATGTAAAAATGTGGCTTTGATTCTGTGTGTATATCAGCAAACATATTGTTTATATATAATTGTTTTTTATATTCGGATTGTGGGAAACGGTAGTTGGACCGCTCCGTCTGTGCACACAAACTGGAAGATTGACAATAAAGTTGACTGAATGATGTAGTGTGTGGGCTGCTCACCCTCTTGAAGACGCTCTGAGGAAGCAGGTTGGAGCCGTGCTGCTGCTGCTGCTGCTGCTGCTGCTGGCTCCACTGAGCTGTACTCTGAACTCTGGCTAGCTTCGCACCAAACTGTCAAAACGTGCACAGCAAAACAATCACAAGCTGCTCTAAGAGAAGCTGGACTTCATATTGGGTAATCGTAATCAATAACTGTCTGTTGTTAAAGCACTTCTTAAAACCCACCTCTTCTGCTTAGTGTATTGAAATATGTTAGATTGTTGCATTTAAAGGTGGGGTAGGTCATTTTGGAGAAACCAGCTCGAGTGCGCTAGAATTTGAAAATACACAACTGGAAACAATCTTCCACTTCCTCACAGAGCCACACACACACGGATGTGTTGTCAAAGCACTTATTCATTGCTATCGGGATGTTAAGAGCATTCCATGGAATATAACAACAAGTGTATCTCGAGCCGGTTTCTCAAACGTACCGACCCCGCCTTTACATTGTCTATTGTTATTTACTTGTACTTGTTTTATGGTGTGTGAGCTGTGCTGTGGGATCTTTAGTTTATTTGACTGTACAGCAGGGCTATCCCTTTGAGTATAATGATCAAATCTAATCTACTTCTTTAAAGATAGTTTTTGGGCCAGAGTGCCTTTATTCCAGAGAAGGTGTTACATTGAGAGATAGGGGGGGAAGACATTGCCTGAAAACTTCGGGGCTCGGGTTTGGAACCCACCTACGAGCTACTGTAGTGACAACTCCTGTCATTGATTGCATCTCTGCGTGAATGATTACATCATTTCACCTAAATCAAATGAAATGATGTTGATGGTTAAAGTAGCTTCACATGTCGGCCTACTGAGTTCCATTTAGATCTCTAAAGGCCTTGGGGCTATATGTTGTTTGAATTAAACAATATATGCACTCCACTATGCTGTTGGAGTATTTACTGGATCTGAAGCTCTTAATACGATTGCTCATATTTCAAGCCATCTTTTCCCGTCCCCTTGCTTTGGATCATTTTCATCAACCGGGCCCATTCCAATCAACCGGGTCCATTCCAAACTAATTGAATAGCCCTGCTGTACAGCACTTTGGTGTGGAGGCTTTAACGTGCTTTATGAATACAGCTGTATTGTATATTAATAACCTAATACCAGGCTATACTTATTCAACGTGGGTATTACTCAACAGTCTTGTCAACTCAGAAAAAAGAAATAGTTTGTGACTTCTTCTTTAGGTGTGGTGATATCTCCACAGAAGCTTCTTCTTTACCTCCATCTGTAACTTGAGGAGCTCGCTCTGCCTCTCCCTCTCCTGATCCTTCAGCCTCTTCTTCAATTCCCCCAGATCCAGATCCCTTTTCTCCAGAAGAGTCTTTACTTCAGCATCTTTAGCGTCCACTGACAGAAAATATACATATATACATGTTTACTATTTGGGTCTTTTGCCTCTGCTCTCTGATGCTGAGGCTGACATCATTGTTGTTGTTGTTGTTGCTCTAATATTGTCACTTTAATATCGCTTGACTGAAAAATGAAGGGAAAGAGGCGTAATACCTCTGCTTACATTAGACATTTAAATATATAAAAGGACACATCTGACCAAATGTATCAACACGTATGTATCACTCATTCCACTTTTGAGTGTTTTGAACTGAGATAAATCATGGGTCCGCGAACACCATGAACGGTAACAGCTTTCGGACACAACACAAGGGTTGAAAAATATCCCTGGTGTTAAGAAAAAACAATAATGTAATTATAGTCTGTATACAAAAGCTAGGGGGATTGTTATATTTCAACATGTGTTATTATTAGCAACAACATTGATTGAGGAAACGGCTCAGTTTGGTCTCTCTGCTTGAACCCGAGAGTCTTGGGTAAAAAAGCCCCACACCATCCCCGCTCTGTTGTTTGGGTTGTTTCACATTCTCACACACCCACACATTACTGATGTCTAACTGTCACGGTTGGTACTAGTTGTTAAATATTGTCCTCTTGTGGTTTGACTTACACTGGTGGAGCCCCTCTCTGCTGGCGTCCTCCACCTCTCTCCTGCTCTGCTGCCTCACGGTCTCTAGCTCCCTCTGGTGTCTCTCTCCTTCTGCTCTCATTTCACCGATGAGCCGCTGAAGCTCAGCTTTTCCATCCTGTTGAAAACCCAACAAAACTAATATATGTATGTCAATGTTATTTATCATTATTGTCAAATGGGTTTTTTTCATTCTTTAATGTGGCAACTTTCACAACAACCAATGTTCCCCTTTTGATTCTGACCGCATGAGGTGCACACAGCTTTTTAATTACAAATATATTCATAAAAAATACACATTGCCACTTTTGTATTTTATCATACATATATTTTTTCTCCTAAATGTTTTCCCAAAGCTAAAAAACCTCAACATTTCTTACATTAATAGTAGGCACACAAACAATTGTATACAACCCAATGAAACGTAAATTCATTTTTTAAAGTAATTCAGATAGTTCTTATTGGTAGCTATTAGGAACAATACTTACCATAACTTACTGAAAACAGAACCTTGACCACAGACTATCGATGGAACTGGAAACAATCCCTTTCAATAAAACGTCTTTGTACACTCCTGTATTTAATTAACTTAACAATAAATTCCTTTCTTACCTCGGCTGCACTCTCGTTGTGTTGTTTCAGGCTAGCCATTTCACTCTTCAGTCTCTCGTTCTCCACTACAATATGGACGTATTCAGAAGAACCATTATGAAAATCCCTTTATCTAGAGGTATACTATACATAAATGGTGCTGAGTGGTTTCTTACAAGTGATAAAAGTGTAATTTTGAAAAAATATCACAATGTTCACATTTTTCAAAGCACGATTTGAATCAACTGCAGTGCTATTCAATTCAGCTATTCATTGAAAGTAGATTAGAGGACATATTCATTTTAAACTCTTTGTTAAACCTGTACATACATGGGTGCATAGGATTGCTTTTTTCCCCTGACAAAAGTCAAAGACTGTTTTTTATAGGTAATTGCATTTGTTGGTAGTGGGTTATTGTTCAGACCTCTGAGGTTGCACTGCTCCTGCAGAGTCTGCTGCAGCCGGTTCACTGTGACGAGGAGACTGTCTCTTTCTGCAACAAGTAGACCAATAATTAGCAACTATACGTATGTATAATATACATATGTATATCATTGGCTTCTGATGTAAAAGAAAACAACTCAATGAGAGACACAAAGCTTATGCCACCACTGAACATTTTTAAGGATGTTAAAATGTATAGCTTGCATTTTTGGAGAAATGCATGTGCAGTCTTCAACAAGGTATTCATTTGTAAAAAGGGAGCAACTATAGAACTACTTGAAAAAAAGTACAATAAGAATATAACAGTTAGCTTTAAGGAGATTAACTATACAAATAATGGCAGTCTGTCCAGATGTAGAGCGGAAGAGCTGTGCAGCAGAAATGTGCACAATATACTGAAGAATACTTTCATCAATATGTTATCATTGAACCTCAGGGCAAATAATGCTTCCTAATGTATCAGCACATGTTTACATTTGCAGAAATTAAGAATTGGATTTCTGAAATATAGAGAAGCAGCTGTAGATCAGGATGGTGTCATTCAGCGGATGTGCCAGTAGAGGGAGACATACACACACAGAATCAAGCTCTACAAGGATCTCAGAGATGGAAGTAAATACTGTAGTACACAAAAACAAAAACTCACCCTCAATCAGACTTTTCTCTTTGGTCTGATAGAATTTCATGTGTCTACTGGCATCCTCCAGCATGATCTCAAATATGTTATTTTTGCCATTAACCTCTGCAATTTTCTGTTTAAAAAAAAAGTAAAACAAGAGTAAATACTCTACATTATACCAACCCACCTATGTATCTATACTGATAGCTGACATCGGGCTCGGGTAGTAATGGTAACGGTTATGTAAATAGGATACAAAAAAAGGTAAATATATTCCCTTACAGTAATGTTAAAGAAAGATTGTCTACAGATTACAGGTACATATTTAAAAACAAAGGAATTTCTAGCTAGATTTCAACTTTTCAACGTAAACATGAAACATATGACTGTTTTTGACAATATTTTATAACTACGATATCCTGACTTTTTTCACGATATCATTTTACATTTTAGTAACCTTCTCAACTCTGACGTAAAATGACGTTAAACACAAACATAAATAGTAAAACATACATACAAACAAACAAACCAAACATTAGCCATTACCATTAGCTAATGGTAATCATATTCTTTGAACATAACGTTAATAGCATTCCGTTTTTACTTTGATATTGTCAGAAAATGACGGCGGTTAAAATAACTTTAAGTGTTAATATCAGCCTCCTAGACTTCTGTATTTATTTGTATGTGAGAAATAATAATTATTCAACTTATGCTCAAGTATAACAAAGTGGAACAAACGGTACGACAGGCAAATAAATAAGACGGTAGTCATCCATAATTAGCCCTCAGTGAGTTAGCTAACGTTAGCTTATGTACCTGTTCAAGCAGAGAGAAGTCGTCCATTAACATGTCGAGGTGAACACAGTTTAACTTTATCATTTCACTAGTTAAAAAGCAAACGGCTGTGGGAAAAGTAATAGTATTGTATTAATGCTTAAGTTCCTATGTTAAGTTAGATAAAAACAATAGTAGCTAGCTGTTGGCAACACAATTAAGCTAGCTCTTTCCTGCACGCGCAGGTTATGTTAATCATGTGGTTAATAGCATGGATGTGTGGGTTAATAGATGCAGAGCCATTTGAATAGATGGTAACAACGCATCCGGGTACTTTACCTCTACGCAAGGCCACGCCCCTTTTGGGGCTTGTCATAGAGTGGCTGTCACCATAGATATATATAAACATTTTGTATTGGCTTATATTATTTGGGGTTAAGTACATTGTCAGAATAAGTGAGAAATGGATTTAACTTCTGTTAGACAGCCATATGCCATACATGTGTGCATACATTCACAGTACATATTTATTCAGTATGATAGCTGTCTAACAGAAGTTAAATTTGATTTTTGATTTCGGTAATCACAGAACATTTACTGAACGGTTGTTTCTATAGACTTACATCATGCATAGCATTCCTCACTGAAATTAATTATTAGTATTAAGCATCCTGAAAGGAAGATGCTCATAGGATGTTACTGTAAATGCATTAACTTTTACTTAAATTGAATGTAAATGATAGACCTAGTGCAATGCTGCAACGTGTACTTAAAAAAGGCTATTTCTCCTACTACTGAAGGCTATTATTCATCCTTGGACACTCGTAACATAAATGATACAGTCCCCTGTGTACTCTAGCTGATATTAAGACAGACACATAGCAAAAGTATAAAGTTGTTTATTTGTAACACGTTGAACAGTTAAAATACAATAACTATACAAATGTTACACTGATGACCATGTAACCCTAACTTATAATTTGCATTAAATGCGCTGTCAGCCCGACAACAACTACAAACCTTTATAGTCCATGCACTGAAAAAGAAATACTGATTGAGCTTGCAACTGACAACCCAAAATCTACTTTAGCTGTCTGCTCTAAAACACAGTTAGGAAAATAAATAGTAATGACATTGAAGTAATTATCATCTAATAGCCTATAATAAGTTTCATTTGATGCGTTACACATTTACAGGTCTTGCTTTTAAAAAAAAAAAACCTTTTTCTGGAGTTCAAGTGTTGGAAACCATATGATATTTGAACCCCAATACGTTTTAGTGTTAAAAATAATACAATTGTGGCACTTATTGAAAGGAATGAAAACAATATGAAAAACCACAAAAATATGGCACATGATATTTCACAGAGTAATTCCATCTGAACTTATTGTATCACAAAGTAGCCTTTGATATGTACAACATTATAGGAACGAAGCATATAAAAGTAAAATGAAATTTTTACATCAACATTGAATGAAATTACTACCACTAATGTCAAAAATGGGAAGTAAACAACCACCAACTTTGCAAAACCCGCAACAACGATACTGCATTGTCAAAACCGTTTTAAATGAAACATTTTTACATATTTATGAACGTTTGTATAACAATTCTTTTTCGGAAATCCGCTCAGGAAAGACGTTGAAATAAACTAACTAATGATTTTTACCCATGAAACCACTGTTCATGTCCCTGGTGAAACCTTAAGGCGACGTTTACATAATTAAATTGGCGTTCTTAATGTAAAACGCAAAAACAAATATTTCAAATATTTCAATATCAAAACTTATTTTAAGGTAAACCATGATGCTTTTTTTTAACCCAACAAAAATACTATGTTGCCTAAACTTACCCAAGCAGTTTTGTAGCGTAATTAATATTTCAATACACAATGTTAACAGCATGTTAATATCTACGATTGTCATCCGCTGAAGATATGTCGCTTCCCTTGAAACAAAATCAAACACTGAAAAAAATCTGGTGAAGACAGTGGAGCAATTAGCTATTAAAGAGTCAGATATTTTTTTGTGAGTGAATATTGGACTTACATTCATCAACAGGACAAAACACAAATCAAGGATAGGGTTTCCCTTTGCTATTTCCACACCGGCAGTCAAGCATATTGTTATGTTCTCTTCCTCCCTCAAAGCAAACTTCCAACTAAACTGTTACAGCACGTCAGAGGAAGCAACACGAGGTCAGAGGTGAAGGCAGGACAGGAGCACAAGCAACCCACAGACTATTTTAGGACACCTGACATTCAATACTCTTGTGAGAGCAAATCGTTTCCCGAGCTTATCTCTGCCTTCCATTGATTGAGATGACACTTCGAACATGTCAGAGGTGATCTATGGTGTTACGCTTCCCAAAAGTTCAGGGGTAAGATAGCCGCCTGGTGTCGGCACGATCTTTGGGATTATGACCTGGGGGGGAGGTGTCGAGTTCGGGGTGAGTAAGAGGCTGTACTGCCTGTTAACGCACCCCACCACGGTGTAGACGGGAGCAGGGGGAAGAGGACACCCGGTGGTGGTATCTGATTTGTGGTAAGGCGACAGGGACGGGGTTGAACTTGAGTACCCTGCTATCTGGCAGGGTTCACCCATGTCTCCCGAGGACACCCTGGGGCTCCTTTTACCAGCATTGAGCTCAGAGGTGTAGCCTCCATGATCTGGATTCACCACCAGGAACTGCAACTCTGTGTTCTCTTTCTTTTTCTCCAACAGGATCCCTTTCTCTCTGTCTTTGCTCGTGCTTTGTCCCACCTCTGTCTGGTCCTCGGGGGACAGCAGCACCTTGCCAGATGACCTCACCTCACTCACCTGGGTGTACAACGCTTCTCTACCTGGCGCTGCAAAACAATGCTCCCCGGCGTTGGGGTTTGGGACGTGCGAGCTTGTCTGTTCTGAATCTCTGCTTTCGGTAAGATTCGGGATTAGAGGAATGAAAGGAGAGGGCTCCGGTTCGCAGGGGAGGTCCGGATCGCAGCAGCTGGCCCGGCCCGAGTCGTCGTCTCTGAAGCCGATGGAGAGGGGGGAGCAGTTGGAGGTCAGGGAGCGCTCCATGAGACAGTCGGTGTCCAGGTCCGTCAGTCTGTCGCTCTGCTCCTCGATGTCCAGATCGATGAATTCCACCCAGGGGTCTTTGTTGTACAGCTCCGACCTCAGATCAGGGTAGCCACCCAGGATGGATCTCAGCTCCCTAAGCTTCCCTTTCTGAGAGAAACAATAGTTGATAAGAGACTACATTCAGATGGTAAAGTAAGGTATTTAGAGGCCAAACGCTAATAATTTGGGTAAAAAAAAAAATCCCACATCCGACAACCCTCTTTAAATCTTGTTAAATGTTCTGAGACCAAATCGAAAACAGTGCAATGTTGTTGATATTTTCCATGGAGTGAGTTATTCAGCCAACCAAAATAGTTGAGGTTGAAGTGTGATGTCGGTGAAAAGATTCTTTATACGTCCAAAATAAAAGTTGGGTCTGAAAATGGCTTCTCTTTTGCATTTTAAGTTACAAATCTCACTAAAACACAGTGCAAGACAATAAGGACAAATAAAGACTTTGAATACCTTGAGTAGTTCAGGGTCAACCCCCCTTATTTTGGGTCCAGGAACAGGAGGCAAAAGAATAACCATCAACCTTAGGGAAGGAAGAAACAAAGGACACATGTAACAACTAGCTTTATACCTTACATTAAATAAGTCATGTGTGACATTGATATGTGTACAAAGGGCATTATCTTTAGTTAGACTCATGCATTGAGAAGTCAATTGCCTTTCCCTTTAATAAACGCCATAACTGGACTCTGCCCATGAAGTAAAGTTGTTGTGTGTCATTCTGGATTAACAGCTTACCTATTTGTGTCATAACAATTAGACAGTAGCTTATGCCTAACTCACTCAGTGAGACAGGTTTCGCAATCTCCAGCTTTGTATAATCTTAAATGTTGTTCAGCAGTTCAGTCAAGTGCGATAAAAGAATATTCGCACAAGCTTCAACATGAACCTCAAGCTCTCCATTGTTCATGCGGTGAGTGTCGAGGCCTGATGCTTTATCCCCGCTCAAAGTTGAGACTAGACTTGTTTTGCAACATTTGTACTTTGACCAGGCCCTACTGTAAATACTTGCACCAACATATTTTACTGACACGGTTATATTACCAAATGGTTAGAACAAGGTCCTTTGGTAGTTCCTGCACCTACATCTTGGGAAGGTGACACACCATGAAAGTTCCCCTGTTGTTCACTTATATCCAACCTTTACAGTTTGAATCAGGTTTTCTGAAATCACATGTTACAGTAAGATGTGCGAAAAGACCTTTTAATGCTTGCTTTTGGTGAATTTAGTAGAAAAGTCAGAAACCAATTAGTAAATATACACTTGCAGAACAATCATTTGAACATGGGATGAAGCCGGGTTGAAATATAGTGCTCAATTGTTACCATGTTAGATTTAAAAGGTTTTTATAGATTTTTTACATGAAAATATCTCCGTGTCATACTACATCAATAAGAACATAATGGCAACAACCATAAACAAATTAACAATTTTGGCTCAGATTAAGAGAAAAATGCGATACATATGCAAAGAGGGCCTTTTTAAAGTAATAGGATAAATATAAAAGACACTGTTAGGCTCAGTTAGTAAAAACAAATAACTACATATGAATATTGGTTGATGATCCTTACTCTCAAAATTGACCCTTGCATGAAAAAGCAATGTTTTATTATTTGAAAATGAGTACAGAAATCATTTGTTCGTTATAGAATGAACTGTAAAAAGTGTTCTGGTGTATGTCTTTGTATAAACGTTGCCTGCAGATCTTGTTTCTTTAACAAGTCTGTTTTAGTTTTTTTCTGCCAGTGAGATCTCTCCTTCGACTGGAAACAGTTTTATTTCTTTTATTTTCTGTTTATTGTTAAAGTTATTATCATTGCTCTCAAGTTGTTTCAGGGGGTCCGCGGGGTCTTAAAAAGTATTAAAAGTTGATAAATCAATTTAGCGAAAATGAAGGCTATTAAAAAGTATTAAAGGGCATTTTCCAAGGTATTACATTTTGTAGCTTGTTTTCAATAAGTATATGAATTGTCGAAAGAGGTTGTGTTCTACAGTGTGCCTGAATGTAATCATGGCGTAGGTGTGTGGTGTGATTCTGTGAAGTTTATTTATGGCATCCCGTTGGATGTGACGTCATCTGAACAGGACATCGCACGCTCACTGCTTGATAGCGTGCGAAGGTCCGTTTACGCCGGTTGCCAAACAACATCGTTATGGGGAAATGCAAGTGTGCGTCCAAATGGTTGGAAGATAAGGAGGAAGGACAATCAATACTGTGTATAGTCATGTGAGGTAAAGTGTGTCGCCAAGGTAACCGGTTAAAACTCCAAGTGGCGATGAGGTCTTAAAATGTATGGAAAGGGTCTTAAAAGGTTTTACATTTGACTTCAGGATTCCTGCATATACCCTGAGTATGTGTGGATTTGGGATCATGGGTAGCGAATAAAGGGGATCCTAGTAAAAAAAAACAGACTTGACTTCAGACATCAGTACGAACATTGCAGAGCATATTCAACACTTTTGAATAGCGAGCCTATCAAGGTCCACAGCCCACACAGAAACCCTGACACTGCTCAATACTTACTTTTCTTGCTGGGAGATGATAACCAACATCAGGATGGTGACTAAACACAGGGCCCCGAAGATGAACAAGGCCAGCACTGGGAATCCAGACACCGCTGAAAAGGACATTTTCAATGAATATAAAACATCATCAAAGTATCAAATAACTGACTTGCATAACTTTGCTGGTTCAATGTGTTCCCTTATTGGCGTAATGGCTCAGTCCTTGAGACAGAAACTGCTTCAAAGAAATGACTCAGGCGCTTATTCAGACTCCACACAGATGAAAGAGTGTCCTCGCATTTACTTTATGAGCTTTCTTTATGAGAACCTGTATTAGACCTGAAGACACCTGGCTTCCTCCAGTTAAAGGAAAGCTGGATTGAATTAAGTGCGGTTGCATTACATAGTTATCCGGTAATCAAAATCAAATAATAAGATGTGTTCTGCATTAGAGGTTCAAAAAATACTCTGACTTTTAACTTAAGTAAAAGTAGAAGTACCTTTGTCTTAACATATTCCACTATAAGCAACCGTTCTGAATTCTAAACGTTACTTAAGTATATGTACAGAGGTATTAAAAGCATGTTGTACTTTTAGTGCAGAATGGCCCTTTTGGAAGTATCATATTATTATAGAATATTATATTATTTAGTTTTATCACTTACATATACATTTCAGAGCAATTAAAAGCTGTTGGAAACAGTTTTCGTTTTAAAAAACTGGGTTTATTTACCTTTTTGTACATATAGAAAATGTCATCTGTTTTATATGCAGGAAGTAGCCGGTAACTATGAGTGTCAAATAAATGTAGTGCAATAAAAGGTACATAATGAAGTGGATTAAATCACATTGGTTTTCTCATACAGCATCTCTGTATAGTATGTGTCTGTCCTACACGGCTTGTTGGAGCTCCTGCCCCCCCCCTCAGATGAGAACGCTGCGTGGGGTCTGGGTGCCGTGTTGGCGGGACGCTGCGGGTAATAACCGGAAAAGCATGACAAGGGACCTTTAAGCGATGCTAGCTGCATGGTTGGTCACTCAGTAAGTCCACCACTGAAATGTCTCATGATGTAATTCAGAACTCGTTCAATTCATGAGTTCAGTTATCTTGTTGTGGCCCAAATACTTTGATTTATGACCAAACATCTGCAAAGCGGCCAGCATTTTCCATCGACCGCAAGTCTACAAATGTTGGCAGGCTAACACGGTAAACTGATATAATTCTGGTAACTGTTTTTATCCATAAATAAATACAATCTATGGTGGACATGTTAGTTTAGGTACAAAAAAAAATGGAGGTACATCTTAAATATATGAATTAAAGTGGATTAACTTGAATCTTCTTTCGGGATATGGACTTGTCTTATGTCTTTAAAAAAAAAGGGAAACATTGAACTGATTGCTTGTTTTTTTTTGCTTGCGTTTCTGCATTGTTCAGGTAAATGTTGGTCACAGTGTGTGGGTGATCACAAGGACAACTACATAACATCCACAAACTATTTTTCATTTTATGATTCTGAAGCTCAGCAGAAAAAGTGGAGCTGTTAGATAAACTCTTAGCCGGAACACTGAAAGGTTTATTCAGGGTGACAAGGACGTTCAGTTGCAGCCTCACAGCTCAAATGTAGAAAGACGTATAAAAGCAATTATGGTCAGCCTGAATGCAGTGAGTGTTAACCTTTAGATGGTACGTGTACGATGACAGACTCGCTGAACTCCCCAAACAGTTTCCCAGCCAGCATTTTACACCGAACACGGATCTCGTGATTGGCGTTGGTTTGAAGCCCAAAAATGGAGCGACGTGTGGTCTTCACAAGGTCGACCTGTAAAAAAGCAGATCAATCAGTCGGATATTTCAAATCAAATGTACATAGGTTGTACATTTTTAGTTGTAATTCAAGGCAAGGCAAGTTTATTTATATAGCACTTTTCAACACAAGGCAATTCAAAGTGCTTTACAAAAAATGAAAGACATTAAGAAAATGGCATTTAAAATCAGTCATTAAAAAGAAAAGATAATAAAATAAACATTAAAAGAAAAAATACATGGATAAAAGTTACAGTGCAGTCTAAGATATGAATAGTTCAATTAAACATTAAAAGAAAAAGTACATGGATAAAAGTTACAGTGCAGTCTAAGATGTGAATAGTTCAATTAAAAGCAGCGGCAAAAAGAAAAGTCTTCAGTCTGGATTTAAAAGTAGTAAGAGTTGCAGCGGACCTGCAGGTTTCTGGGAGTTTGTTCCAGATGTTTGGAGCATAATAACTGAACGCTGCTTCTCCATGTTTAGTTCTGACTCTGGGGACAGAAAGCTGACCAGTCCCTGAAGACCTGAGAGATCTGGGTGGTTCATCATTTAGCAGGAGGTCAGAAATTTATTTTGGGCCTAAACCATTCAGTGCTTTATAAACCAGCAGCAGTATTTTGAAATCTATTCTTTGACACACAGGAAGCCAGTGTAAAGACTTCAGAACAGGAGTGATGTGATCCACTTTCTTAGTGTCAGTGAGGACTCGAGCAGCGGCGTTCTGAATTAGCTGCAGCTTCCTAATAGAATTCACACACTCAAATATAACACGCACCATTTCCCACTGGTCAGAGATGGCGTTGCGGTACCCGACCTCGTACTGCAGCGTCATCCATCCCATCTTCACGTCGGCGGACTGAGGAGGATTCCAGCTCAGCATGATGTCAAAGCTAGTGCCAGTCACACTCACATTTAGCAGAGTCCAGTTCAGGCCTACTGGAGGGTCCGGCTCCACTGCAGGCCAACAAATAGAAGCTTTATCACCAGCATGGTATTATCAACAAACTTCTCTTTTAACTAAACTCTATACGTACACATAGATCCACTCAATCAATACATGGGATGTGGATGCTAAACTTTGGAACACTTTTTAAAATGTCTGTATCTTTCCACTAGTCTAAAATAAGATGTTACAATATACATATCCATTATTTAACCAGGTCAAAGTCTTACTTAGATATGAAATGTAATTTTTAAGAGTGACGTGGCTAAGATAATCATTATAATCATCAATACACAGACAAATACAACAGTAAAGCACCACAGATGAATGAGCAAAGAATGCAGTTAATATGCAATATTCAAAAAAGACACGCACACTTTTTAAACCATCAAGATCAATCAGATTGGTCAACAGAGCTATTTCTCGATGTTTTAAAATGGAATAGTAATACTCTGTCAATATCAGGCCTAGATCTGTCTAACCTTGAGGACAAATATCTATATAATTATAGTGTCGATGCACAGATTACAAAGAACCAGCCAGGAAAGATTTACTTATAAAACCAATGAAAGTCTACAAGCATACAAAGAACACCACTGAGCAGCATTAGCATAAAGAAGTGTACGCATTTAAATTCAAACGCCAGTTAAAAACGGTATTTTCTGGGCAATAGTCGGTTCATTTCATGCAGTGCAGGTCACCAAAATACCTTTAATGTAAGGTATTTATTTTTCTGAGAATATGGACAAAGGCATGGGAACTTTACCAGGTTGCAAACAAATCCTTTGATACGAAAGTCTTGCATGGGTTTTTATTTTCTTCCAACTTTCTGTCTGGATCGTGACAGGCGTGCAGTTCACTCACCGATGTCTTGAAGTTCGAAGCGGATCTCGTCATACATGATGTCTTGATCCCTCGAGTGCAGTTGGACTCGGTAATCTAACCAGACGGACGTGTGGCTCTGGTTGAAAAAGCACTGGTTTGGCCTGTCTGTGCTGTAGTGAGGACACTCCCTCCACTCCACAGGAGGAGTGTGGGGGAGTCTGCAAACGAGCAAGACAGCAGTTGTTTAAAAAAAAAAAACTACATGGAAATGACGGGAGACATTTCTTTGTGCAGTCCGATAATCTACTCGAAGCAGTTCCTAAATATTTTACAGACACATATATATTAGATTATTCTAAGACCAGTAGTGGAGCTTTATGTAAATGTAAGTCTGCCTTGAAGGCGATTCTCAGTCGCACGTCGTGGGGTTGTTCAAATAAAAAGTATATATCCTCTGGGGGGCGGGTAATTGATCAGTACATTTTATGCCACTCTGCCAATTACATCACGAGATATCTTGCAGACAACGTGGAACATTTGACCTAAGGGGAGTGGGAGAGATCATAACAAAATCTGTAAATACATTTTTAAACAAATACATTTCCCTGTTTGAAAATACAAATCAGTTTGGGATAAATTATTTTCCCTCCATTAATTTGAAGCTTTTGGTTTGCATTTCTAAATGCACTTACCCATCAATTTGTTGTTTTACATTTGCTGAAATAATCACATTAGCATGAATAGTTAAAGGGGACTTCTCATGCAAAATGCACTTTTGTACGTCTTTTATACATGAATATGTGTCCCCGGCGTGTCAGGGAACTCACCAAGTGTCAGAAAACACAACCCTCTCTCTTTTCCTCCATACCCAAATCTCTAAAAACGGGGCTGCAACGGATCTGATACAGATTTGAAATATCTCTGAACGAGGAGCTCCGCCTATATGGGCAACTCTCCACCTATCAGGAGAAGACAGCCACGGCCATTGCCGTTCGAAAGCGCTGGAGACTGTAGTACATATGCCTGCACTGTAGGTGGCGCTGTAGTCTGCCACAAAAGCAGCGAAGAAGACTTCTCAGATTTAGCCCTTGCAAAAACAGGGCTAAAAAATAGCAAATAGAGCGAAATGAGGCATGGCTAAAATGCATGATCTGTTTGGTATTTTGAGAAATGGCCCTACAATATATTATTCAAATATAGCATGATGGGTCCACTTTAAATAAAATAAAAAATCTTCAAATTTCTTTCCCTGTTTTTTATCTGGACGTTCATTTCCTATGATTCACAGAAAGAGTATTGTTCCGTTATCAAAGTGTTCCTCCGTACTGTTTGGTGATGTAGAATAAGCGCAGGTTTCTCGGCTCGGAGACGCTTCTGGAAGTGCCGACACTCCAACTGCAGCGGAAAGTCTCCATATTGTTGGAGACGCAGCCCGTGAGGTGCGGGTTTTCCTGGGGGAAACCTGCAGAGGGAGAGAAGCATCCATATTAGTTTTCCCTGTTTTATTTTGTCAAACATCTGTCTCTGGTTTCCTGTTTTATTTTGAAAAGTGTTCACGCCCAGTCTTGTCTGTTGCTTCCTGTCTCTGTGTTCCCTCCCGCTTGACCACCCGATTGTGTTCACCTTGTGCCCCTGTGTTTTCTCCTCCCTCCCCACCCGTCTTGTTCGTGGGATTAGTCTCGTGTGCATTTAAGTTCTGGTTTTTCTGTGAGTCTTGAAGTCGTTGGAAGGATTTTGTTCTGTGGGATTTAATGGTTTGCCTTGCCATATTTTACTGTGTTGCCTGGCCTAGTTCTGCAATTAAAGGATGATTTGATTTTCAACCATTTGGGTCCCGTCTACCTTGCCCTCCAGCCGTGACAAAACATGTCATTCTTTTAAAGAGGCAACAATGTACGATGCTTTATGTTCAACTGTTGTGAATTGACACATGTATACAACGTACACACGTGGACGTACTCAAGAGTGACGTAGGAGCACAAAGCACCAATGAACTGGCCAGATGTATGGAGAACCGGGATGACTGGAAGCAACGATGGAGGGCTCGTCTGAGGACGACCTAGAGATACAAAACCATGGCTTCCATTGGTTTCTGTGTTTGGGTCCAACTGCTTGCCGTACCCTGTGACACCCTATTGTTGACCCACATCTACTGTAGGATTTACAGTATGCTGATTATGGATAAGTAAGTCATACAATCCTGCTTCAAATAATCCAAACTATCCCTTTATTTGTTCGTTTTTTTGACAAGTACAATGGCTTACTGTGGTTCAACAGTATTTAGGCGATATATGTGGTTGGATTCACTCAGTTTAAACTGTTCAGTGTTACTATGATCATAAAGCCAAATACTCGAACATGATTTTTGTTTTATTTTGTGATTCTGATGATCGGCAGTAGTACGGAGGGGGCTGTTAGATAAACTCTTAGCCGGAACACTGAAAGGTTTATTCATGGTGACAAGGGCGTTCAGCTGCAGCCTCTCAGGTGGAACGTACAATAGAAAAGACTTTCATAACAGCTTTTTGCATCCAGACTTTATTCAGTGAGTGTTTACCTTCAGATGGTACAAATACCGACTGGCTGAACTCCCCGAACTGTTCCCCAGCCAGCCTTTTGCATCGAACCCGAATCTCATGATTGCCGTTAGTTTGAAACCCGAGAATAGAGTGATGTGTGCTCTTCAAAAGGCCGTCCTGTGGCAAGAAAACAAGGTTTGAACATCAGAGGAAGTGGAACAGCTAACTTATCTCATTCCTTTTCTTAGAAACATTCACAATCAATGTATCAAAGTCAAGGTCAAAGTTATTGTCAATCTTTCAGTTTGTGTGTACAGACAGAGATCGAAATGCCGTTTCCCACAATCCCGAATACAAAAATACAAATATGTATATCCTATACTGTATATATACACAATCAACAGACACATGTTTACATATGCACACATTAAGATAAAAACACAACAATCAATAAATACAAAAATAACAGTCACTTCAATATCTTTGGGAATGTACATTAGTGCCAGATTGTCCATAGCAGCGTAAAAAGTGTCTGGTGCTGGAATTAAGTGTCAAACACCTACCGCTTTCCACTGGTCAGAGCTGGCGTTGCGGTACTGGACCTCGTACTGCAGCGTCGTCCATCCCATATCTGCAGATGGAGGCGGCTTCCAGCTCAGAATGACGTCATAGTTATTGTCGGTCACAATTCGCAGAGTCCAGTTCAGGCCCACCGGGGGATCTGGGCGCGCTGCAGGCGAACACGTAAGAGTTTTAAAGGTCACCTATTATGCAAAATCCACTTGTTCGTGTCTTTTAGCTGATCAGATTTTGCCCACTTTGTGATGTCATAAAGGCATCGGCTTGTGTAACCGTTAGCCACTGTATCACCTGAATCTCCTCCTAGAGCTCCATTGTGTTCTTTTTAACCACATACAGTATCTCTCAGAGGGGCGTGGGGAGTGGCTCTAAAGTCACCGACAGAGAATCAGCACTTTTGAAACATGGCAGAAACAGAAGGGATTATGGGATGTTTTGTATATATCTGAGACCTGTAATATATTGATGGAAAACAGTATAATAGGGGACCTTTACATGTGGGCATATAACATGAGGCTCTAAAGAGATTGACTCACTTTCGGACTTAGCTTCAAGTGTCTATTTATGAAACTGCAGATTTGTGGCAGCTTCACGTGGGATTTATTGACAACAAATATAGAATAATGCAATGCACTTACTATTCAGTTAGAGATATAGTAATATCTCACAGCTAAGTGTAAACCTGAACTGGACTTTTGCCTTGTCAACAGAGTGAGCAAGTTCTCCATATTCCAGATAACACTTGAACACAACCATGTGCACATGTGAGTAGTAAAAGCAGTGACCTTGCTAGAACAGGTGGAGAAAGAGGTTCTTTTAACCATGCTAAAGTAAATGTACTTATACCCTTAAGTGCCATTTCTGTCATCTTCACCTTCTTTGATATCAGGAATATACAGTATGTACTACTAACTGACTTCACATGCAATCCATTTGTATATCTTTTTGTTTCTTCCTAGTCCTTTTATTAGCTGCATCAAACAACATATATTGCACTTCATTCAATGATAAGAACACAAATATATATGTAGGTTTAACATTTCAACACTTATTGTTGTATTTTTAATATGTATTGCATATTGTTTAAAAGGCCTTTTGTTGAAATGGTTACGTTATTGAACCCGAACTCTATCAGAAAGAAAGGAGGATGAATCAAAAGAAAAGGTCCTAATAGTATATATACTGTAGGGGACCTTTAATATCAGCAATTGAACAAAACTCTTTTGGAACAAAACTGCGTATACAATAAGTACAGCTTACACATAAGGATTCATGGATTCATTCAATAGAAATAGAATCGAAACATTTTTCTTTCTCTTTATACATCAAGTAATATTCAAAAGCCACTTAAGAAGATCTATTTTCTCCATGTTTCTAGGAATAGGAATTCAACATGTGATAGACATCAGGCTATCAATGATACCTGGACCTTCAGCATATGGATAGGAATGAATCTGGAAAGTAAGATGTATGAAAGTGCTACTGAAGTGGAGATTTCTGGCTAAAGAAAAATCATGATTTTACAGAAAAAGTCATTTAAAGATATGTATTGTGAAATTTGATACAAGACTCTACCTGTGAAAAGTCTTACATTTTACAAACAGATATCCTCATCATACCTCCGTATTGTATTAGCTTTCATGACATATGTTGCTTTAATATGCAAACCAGAAATTGTCTAATTAATGAATTTAATAGAAAAATAAAATATATAATACAAATGTACAGAGAAGCCATTTATTCTCTGTTTGACTTCATGCAAATAATTCAAATATCATCAAAACTAGGCTCAGATGTTTTAATAAAAGTATAAAAAACCCATCTGATTTCTTCTACCAGTTTGACATGCATTTCTTTATTACAACACCAACAAGTAATTGTTGTTTTCCTCCTCTAAAAACAATAGTAAATACTAGCATTTTGAAACTTGGATAATCACGAGTTATCAAAGACTATTGTTGTGATCAACGAAAAAATGTGTCTAATGAATTGAAGTACTTATATGTAATAATACTAACTGATTGAATGTCATGGTGGCAAAATATGCATAATTCTAAACATTGACCAGTGCATGAAAACACATATTGCTTGCCTTTCAATATGTTTGAACCAGGTTGCTTTGGTAAAACCTTAGTTTATATTCTGCTTTCTATCAACTTCCTGTCTGGATCGTGACAGGCGTGCAGTTCACTCACCGATGTCTTGAAGTTCGAAGCGGTTCTCGTCATACATGATGTCTTGATCCCTGGAGCGCAGCTGGACTCGGTAATCTAACCGGGCGGATGTGTGGCTCTGGTTGAAAAAGCACTCGTTTGGCGTGTCCGCGCTGTAGTGAGGACACTCCCTCCACTCTTTAGCCTGTCTGCAATCAGGGGGGAAAGACCACATCTGTTATACAATTAGAAGAATTGTATTCTATCTTCTCCAAAATGTTTATTTCTGCTTTAAAAAGGTCACCTATTGAACAAAATCCACTTGTTCATGTCTCTTCTACTTCATGTGTCTCTGTGGAAAGAGACTCTGAAAGTTTCAGCAACAAAGATTCTCTCTTTTTGTCCTATTTTCTCATACTGATATTCTGTACAAACTGTGCCGTTGTATTTGTTGTAAAGTGTCCTTATTGTAAAGTATTGTTACTGTATGTACAGCACTTTGGCTCGACCAAAAATCGTTTTAAAAATGTGCTATATAAATAAAACTTGATTTGATTTGAGCCATTTATATAAAAACCTGTCTGAAAATGACCTGATCTGATTTTGGCCACTTTATGATGTCCTAACGATTTATTTTTTTTGCATTTGTAACCATTAGCCAACCAAGGTATTTAAGAAACTGCAGATTTGTGGCAGCTTCACGTGGGATTTGTGGACAAAAAATATAGAATAATGCAATGCACGTACTATTCAGTTAAAGAGAAACACTACCCTCAGATATAGTAATATCTCACAGCTAAGTGTAAACCTGAACTGGACTTTTGCCTTGTCAGCAGAGTGAGCAGGTGCTCCATATTCCAGATAACACTTGAACACAACCATGTGCACATGTGAGTAGTAAAAGCCGTGACCTTGCTAGAACAGGTGGAGAAAGAGGTTCTTTTAACCATGCTAAAGTAAATGTACTTATACCCTTAAGTGCAATTTCTGTCATCTTCACCTTCTTTGATATCAGGAATATACAGTATGTACTACTAACTGACTTCACATGCAATCCATTTGTATATATTTTTGTTTCTTCCTAGTATTAGCTGCATTAAACAATATATATTGCACTTCATTCAAAGCTAAGAGCACAAATATATATATGTAGGTTTAACCCTTATGTTGTGTTCGGGTCTCCGTGACTCGTTTCAAGTTATTATAAATTATATAATAACTACGCTCTAGTTTTTTTTATCGGAACAAGGCTTCCTGATATCCTCCACAACGGCTATATAAACACTAAAACACTGATTTTGACAATTTTAGCCAAGTCTGAAGGTCTCTAAAAAGAAAAGTGTATAATTTGGTGTTCGGGTCAGCAGAATTGTTTTGGGGGACTCCGGGTCAAATTTGGCCCAATCAAGATTCATCTTTGACTTTAGACACCCCACCCCCGTTATTGTACCCCGAACTCTACCAGAAAGAAAGGAGGATGAACTCAAAAGAAAAAGGGCCTCTTCTTATCTCTTTCCCATTTTTCAATGTGTGACCTCGGTTTGCTTAAACTCACAGAAACAGCATGTTCTGTAATCATTATTTCCCCTTACTCTTTGTTTTTGTAGAACAAGCGGAGATCTCCCGGTTCTGAGAAGTTCTTGGAAGTGCCGACACTCCATCTGCAGAGGAAAGTCTCCAGATTGGCGGAGACGCAGCCCGTGAAATGTGGGTTTATCCGGGGGAGGACTGTAGGGAACAGAGGGAGGGGAAGAAAAGTAAGCACACATCGAATGATTTTCCAACTGTAAAGATTTAAGACGCTTTCTCCTCTCGGGTGCAACTCTTATAAATCATGGCTGTGCTCCAGGGAGACGATGGGAGCTGTAACGTAAACCCTGGGAGCATCGCAGCCACGGGGCAAACGTCAGCTTTTTCCTGGAAGTCCGTTTATTGCTCTTCAAATTAAAGCTGCGGCGGTAGAGTTCACCACCACGGCTGTCGTGGAATCTGCTTTCTGTGAACTCAAAGAGGGTACAGAAAGTACTCCTTGGAACCAGTTGTACTAGCTGGGTACATTCAAACCATGTGTGTACAGAGCATGTTTGTACAGATTCCTCGCAGCAGACTAAGCTCCCAAACCATGTCTGTCTGTAGGGAGTTTCACACTCTCAAAGCCAAACAAGTGACGGGGCTCTATAACGCTTTTTGGGGGTGTTTCCTTTCCTATTGAAGAACAAGATTCAACTTATTCTCAATACGTAGTACAACTATGTAACGAAACGGTTTCTCTGCATTTGACCCATCCTCGTGTTAGGAGCAGTGGGCTGCCATTTTGAACGGCACCCGGGGAGCCGTGTGGGGAACGGTGCCTTGCTCAGGGACACCTCGGTAGCACTTGGTCTTTCCGGGACTTGAACTGGTGACCTTCCAGTTGCCAAGCCAAGTCCCTATGGACTTCGCCACCACCGCCCTAATAGTGTGATATATAGGTTTTTGTACATATTTTCAGGCTATAATCCAAAAGTGTCTCTCCAACACACTACCCCCCCCCCCCCCCCACTGCCTGAAACACCTTCATTGGTCTCCTTTGTTTACTTCCATAACATAGTGACATCCCTAAGTAACACTTGTGCTTCTATTGGCTAGCGCTCCAACACATTGTACGTGATCGGCTAAGGGTCAGGATATCTCTAAGCGGTTGACCAATCATAACAGAGCCGGCCAGCTGACCAATCAGAGCAGACTGGGCTCTGGTTTCAGACAGAGGGTGAAAAAAGGTGCTGCAGCACAGGCGGTATGAGAAAAATAAAGAGCTTTTTGAACATTAAAGCGTGGAGACACGTCATAGAGGCACAACATAGAAATATGATCCTGCAAATGGGCACAATAGGTCCTCTCTTAGTTACATTTAGAAAATATCGTTACTGTAAAATCTATTGCCGACGATCATCATATAGTGAACACCTTATCATGACAGTCATAGAATAGATTATAAATATTTGTAAATTACTACCATTTTTAGAATGCTGTTGACCTATGGTCATACACATAGGGAAGGTTTTTATAAAAAGAAAAGAAAGTTTAAAATAAATAAAGAGGCATTAAATGTAAAGGGAATGTCCACTCAAAGGTTAGTCCACGTTATTTGACAATATGAAAAAAAAAAAAAAACGAATTTACATATTTGAATTTATAAAATAAACTGTAAATCTGAAATGGAAAAGTTGTCTACTGTAGGCGAGTTATCCCTTTAAACAAATAGCTGACTGTGCTTTTGTATTAAGCAGGGCTGCTGATTGCATTAGGGATCCTAATCAATGATTCTGGGGACAGCAGCTGCTGAAATCAACATGTAAGAACACCCTTAGTGCATGCTTGCCGAGCACAAGATGGCTCCTTCACAGCTGAGAGGCAGCGCTCAGAGCGACCATGAATACCTCTGGCTCGCTTAGGGTGCTTCAGGGAAAAGGAGGAACAGGTTAAAAATAACCTGTTTACCAGATTCCCGACTCCTCGGAACTCTGCTTGGCTCAGGATTAAAAGAAAAATCTATTTGACACTCAGCTATGCCGGGCATTGAAATGTCTCACCTCATCATGTGTGTGTGCGCATGTGTGTGTGTGTCAACTTGATTTATTAAACATGTTTCTGGGTGTGACCGCAACTATGATAACTATGATAGTTACTATGATATGACAATAGAAAACATCCAACTTCTGCCATACAGTTTATATCATACTTTTAATGAATAGAGATTTGTCAAACACATACATATACATCTGAGGATTGTATATGGGAATGGTTACCTACATGAGTTTATAGAAAGTGTACTATATCACATATCAAATGTATTCTCTATAAGCACATATCACACACATCTGGTATATATTTGCAACCAGTAAAAAAAAGTGTGGATTGGAAGCATTGTGGTTTACTTTTGATTGTAAATAATTATAAGTCCCATTTAGCCCTCCTACTACTTGTTAAAAACCCTACTTCAGTAGTAAATGGTCATAAATTGGGTACTTTTAAGTATTTACGTTATGTAACATATGTCATCATTTAATTACCTTATGTAAGGGGCAAGAGTTAAGGTAAGTTGACTTTGGTTAACCTTGACTTTTGGCTTCACACAAACAGCAGTGTCCTGGTATAACATATTGAGCTGATAGGGTTAGCGGTTGTTTGGTGGATACACAAAACAATCAAGTATTGTTAAGGTCATTATTTTTGCTGTCCTTCCGTGTCAAGTTATGAATGGCCCCGTATCCCTTAACAAACTAAATCAACTCGCTAACCATACATTTTCCGCTCGCTGCTGTGTTTGCTCAACAGCCGCGAGACAGAGTTCACCCCTGGTGTAAGTCAACATGTGAGCGGCGGCAGCCAAGCACTTTGTGAACACAGCCATCAGAGCCGGAAAACACACCATTTCCAAGATTGAAAATATCAATTTGCAACATATTGTCATTACAGGACTCCCCTTTCGGAGGTAAACTGTCACATACAGAGTACACGTGTTCACAGCATGAATCTCTGCCGATAGTCTATTTCAGGGAGAAACAAAAACATCCTCACTCAATCGCATGCGTTTCCTTTTCAGGAACAAATTCGAGCGGAGCAGGAAATAGCAGCTTTTAATCTCCTTAAAAGGACTCACTCATACAGCAGATGCCGTATGTTATAGAGGCAGCTTATTGCTTTTGCCATCTGTATTTCCATTATAGCATCTATTAACATCTGCTCAGTATGTAGGTGGCAAGCCTTCATTAATGTCTTCCAGTGAGCACATGTCCAGACATCAATCAGTGCACTCTCAGGAGGAAAGACCCCATCCTCTGTATTCAGAAAAAGCCATTTCCTACCATGGCTAAGAGCTTTCAACGCTTTCAATGGTAATGTGGGGAACCTTTTACTAACAAGGTCTAACAACATAACAAGCTTGTGTACGCCTGAATGTATGGAGCGGCAATATGACCTCATAATCACATCAAGACGCAATGTCAAGAGGCAATGTCCTGATTCCTGGATGATATACAGTGGTCATCAGGTGGTGAGGACGAATATTCAAGTTCCCCTACAGGGACTATTTCATTTGTCGAATTAAATCTTGAGCGTCCAGTGGATTTAAAGTCTGAGCCATTTTCTACAGAGTACCTAGAAATGTCCGTAAAAATAGTACAAGAGATAATCTTCAGGAAGAAATATCCAATCATCAAGCTAGTGCCAAGTGGTTGTGTCTAAATTGAAAACCCGTCGGAGAAACCTTGCGAAAGGTTTACCCAGACTGGCTTTACTGTAACCACTAAAAGGTAAATGTGTAACTATCTTGCGAGAGATTCACAAATGAAGGGTTAGACCTTGATCTGTTAAATGGCGCACAATTTCCCCTCGATCTTCCCATCTTGTACTTATTGTTCCACTATCGCAAAAAGGGTTTTGAGTGCATGCTTTAAAGAGAAACTAAGAGAAGAAGACAGCTCTGACCTCGTCTCGTTAGATTTAGCAACATTCGGAGATGGTGCTGCTAGCTACTTTCGTTAGAAAAGAGTTTGGCAAAATGGGCAGTTTTCTGGTTTTATACATTTAAAAATCTAGTTTAGACTTGCTAGCTTCTCAAATGTGTTATGAATTTATGTTTATGAATTTGTGTATACATATGTGTATATATATATATATTTATAAATACATAGAGACAATTCTCTTAACTTGCCTGTATATATATTATATGAATGATTATATGAATTATTCAAGGTTAAGGTATTCATTTATATTGTATGTATTTTAAGATGTAAAAAAAAAAAAAGGGAAAAGGGGTCGGATTAAATAAGTGTAAACTTCTTCCGACCCCTTTTCGGTCGTGTAATTAGCTAAAGTTTTGTTGTTTGTTGTTTATTGTTATCAGACAATGATACTACAGATTATTCAATTATTATTTAAATATTTCGTTTAGTTATTGCATTCATTTGTATAGTACTGTATCATGTCTACTCTGTATCATCTTTTGTTTCATTTGTATTTTCTTTGGTTTTACACGCTCGAAAAAAATAAATAAACTAAACTGACTAAACTAAATGTGACTCAACCAAGCTTTAACGCACAACTATCAATCTGTCAGACCCAACTCTTCAAATAAGTTATAATCAAGCATTTCCTATACATTCAAGTTGCCATCAACAAAAACAGCTGGGGTTGTTGCTAGCAGCAACCTGTGTTGATCAGAGCAGTGAAAGGTACAGGAGGCTAGCCGCAACCACAGGCTAATTCCCATGCCTCCAATACATTTTTAGGTACATTGTGTATTCAATTTGTATAGCCGTTAGCACTCCTTCCCCAGCAAGAGCATGTGGACGTCACTCACAATTAATTAAGCAAATAACACAAAGGAGAATTAAGTGTTGAAAGCATAAACGTTACTAAACAAACATAAACAAGACAGCCAGCCATAATAGCCTCCGTCTGCAAGATAAATTACGCCTCTTATAAATACTGAGATCATTTGTTTTGCATTTTACATACTAAAAAGCCATCGACCACAAATTGTCACCACATTGGTTTCCATAACTCCTTTTGAGATGTGAATGCAGTGATTCAGAAAAATCTGGAGGGTATTCAAAGTTGGCGAACTGTAGCGTCTGTAAAAAACATGCAGAGCGGAGGCACCGTTGAGTTCAAAGGACACATTGGCAGCCAGTTGAAAGCGTTCACTTGCTTGTTACGCTACAGGGGGAAATGACATGCCTGTCGGAACACGGCTGCCTTGTTCGTATAGCATACAAACAAAAACAGAATAAAAGTAAACGGCAGGAAAACAGGCTGAACGCATCGTCTGTCAACACCAAGCTGAAGTACACTACAAGTGTTATGTAATGTGACAAGCACAGGATGTCCCCATGTGACATTGAGGGTCAATGCCGACCGTGTGTATCTTTGTAAAATACAACGTGTGTGTGCAAAAATACAGTCTTTTATTACCACTGAGGGGCTGTTACGGAGAAAAAGGGGGGGGGGGGGGGCGCTACACTCTAAACAGCTTCCCATTGTTCAACAGCGGAGTACTCTCGACTCTCCAGAATTCCTGGGAAGCCAATTCACTAGAAACTCTGCTCCCTCTGTGTGGAGGGCTTTGCTGTTGTGCAACACACATTCGAATGCCAAATCAGTACGCAACACACAGTAACACTGCAACTGGACATCTTTTGTACTATTCAAGGCTCTTTCAAATTGGGCTGTTGTCTATTAAGGGTTTTATCTGGTGTTGCGCAACTTGTAATTGCCAACCAACTACATCAAAGATAATTAAACATCTACAAATGTGTAGAAAAGTAAAACAAATCTAAATCAATGCCAACCACAAAAGTTGCAACCATAGTAACACAATATGTGATATAAAATAATAATAATTCAAAATCTGCATCATGCAATCATGCCTTGAATTGCTTTAAAATTCGAAACTTCTCATAAATATTCATACACATACCTGGCTCAGAAGCGTATTCCTGCGCTGAAGCAGTGAAGATGTGAAGGAGAAAGAGGAGCATGGTGAGAGCGACAGCCATGGTGTTGAGCTGTGGAGAACACATGTGGCGTATGGTTAGTTTCTCCGTGCAGTCCACCCAGCTGCACCACACAGCCAATGAAGGCCCAGCCCACTACCACTAAAACAGAGGTTAGGTACACCCAGGATCAAACCAGTGCTTTCGATAAACACATTCAACACATAACGTAATGTTTCCGTTTGTAAACCGGGCTCCAGTGCATATCAGCTTATCTGTTATTCTACTTCCTAACATTCAGCTGGAGGAACTATGCAAATATTTCTCTAAATACTTGACTCTTTAGGACACGAACCTAATACGTCAAAGTCAACTTGATTGTCAATCTTTCAGTTTCCCTTGTATGTCTTTGAATGTGTGTAATACAGTAAAGTTTAACTTCTTAAGGATTTAATAAAAGTTTGTGATGCTTTAGATACAGTTGACTTCTTGATGTGAAGACATTTGTGTATCATTTCCTTATAATTTAGAGCATAGTTGATATCATCTAGGGCGGCACGATATTGAAAAAAACGGACATTGTGATATATATAGCGTTTTTTTTAAAACTATATTTAACCGGATGAAGGATTTTAGTCACGGACGTCTGGATCTTAACTGGTTGACTCATCATACCTTAAGTCATGATCTAACATGTCATGGCAGGTTGCTTACCCTCAAATAAGGGGGTTCATCTGTGAATGAAGACGAGAAGACCCTTGTTGTATCCAAAATAGTTCCAGATGGCAGATGTTGCTTTTCTTTTTGGAAGTAAATCTTCATTCTCGCCGGTATTGTCCTCCTCTGCCTCGCTCATTTTTTACCGGTGTTTTGATGGTCTGCAAACTAGCGGGGCGGGGCCTGCTGTGATCTGATCAAGAATGATTGTGATTGGTGGTTTGATGTGCATGTGCATGTCACTCACTCAAGTACCCCTGACATGAGAGCTGCGCAAGTTTTCCTTTTGTAGCAAGGAGCAAAATAATTGTAACATGACGTGTTTGAGTTAATTTGCCTACTTAATATCGCCGCCCACAAAAAAAAAAAAAATTTCTTTTTTTATAAAATCGCACGTCCCTGCGATGTGAATATCGCGCATGCGCATATCGCGGTTATCGCCATGACGCGATATATCGTTCAGCCCTAATATGATCTATGGTAAAGTATTCAGAACTTTTGAACGCTTGAACCTTAACTCAACGATTTGTCAACAAAGCAACCAGCCATGCCAACATTAATTACACTGTAATCTGAGTTTTTTTTATTTGAACTGTATTGTCATGCTATAACTTAGATATTTTATTTAAGTGTATTTGAAGTGTACCAAGTATTATGTTCGTAACCTGAATTTAAATCAGGCTTTGTAATTATTTGAGTGACCGAGATCATGTAAGTGTATTTCATGTGTACTATGTATTAATGTATTGAGCTGTACTTAAATCAGGTTTTAAAATTATTTGACTGATAGAGATTATGCAATGTTATTATTTGTTTATTGATTGTTATGAACCTGTCGGAGGACCACAGATGGAAATTAGCTATAATCTGGTTTTGCTGAGATTAATGTTTTTGTATGCATGGTCCTTCTATAAATAAATACAAATACAAACCGATGAAGCAATCGAAGGAGAATAGTCAACAACTAGTTTGATTATCATCCAATCGTTGACGTCGTCTTTTTCTTATTGCAAAATATCATTTTTTTTTTAATACCAAATGAGAAATTGGTTAATCTAGACAAATTATAACCAGATTGGTTAATAATGAAAAATGACCCTTAGTATGTCTTTTTCAAGTATATGCTTCATTACTTTATTCTTTGAACTTCAATTTTAACTTAGTCTGTTCTTGTATTTCAGATTCATTTTCTTTGTGTTATTTCATAATGTTAACATTTCAAAATATCCAATGACTCAGGAGGTTATGGTCTTTGGTTCAGTTTGTTTTTTCATGGCACTTGTTGAAAGGTCGATGGCCATGGAACATTATGAATAGATACATATAATAATAATACAACATGGGATTTGTACAGCACCTTTCCGAATGCTCAAAGACACTTTACATAAAAGGATATGCATTATATTTCATAAGTTCTGCACTCTCTGAATCCTTTTCCAGTTTCAATATAACTCGTCAGCGCAAACAAGAACACGTACAAAGAAGTTAGAGTTTTCGAACAATTCATATTTTCCTTGTAATTTGAAATAAAACAACACTTCTCCGACAACGGGGAGCACTAGGAGGGTCCTATTTAGATTATGAGCATGTTTTATTCATACAATCTGCGTGAGATCATAATGTGTTTCCTTTCTGAAGAGAACACTTTTGTTCTCACCATGACATACATCTCCAGCCAGCAGGATTGGCTTCCCGCCAGCACATTGTGAAATCCATCCTTACTACATGTTGGACCTTGTTTGGATCTTGTTTACGGAGCCTTGGCTCGGGGTTCCAATAGGATTCGAGTTATTTTCATCTTGTGAGGCAGCGTTTTTCAACCCTCTGTGAATGAGTGATTAGGATTTACCCGGCATTTGTCCGATTGATCAAATCCTCGACAAAAACGTCCTAAATGCTGAGCAATCTGTTTTGGAGACGCCTCCCTACTCAGAAAAAAATAACAGTGTCATTTTCAGATTTAGAGTGAAACATAATACCTGTTTTATTGCTGGCAATAAAATGACCTAATAGCTTAACAATCTGTGTCCACAGCCAGACACACAGGAACAATACCTGAAGATGTGTTCTGAAGGGAGAGCACACGTCAGAATGGAAAAGATCGTTGAGGTATCATGTTCATTGTGAACAACATTTCTTTATGGAAGATCCAAATAAAGGTATCATTATAACATATTGACATGCAAACCTAAGACTATAACGGGCGAAGCCAAAGTGCCAACATGTGCTGAACACAAGACCATACATTTCCCTGCTACGAATAAAGGGATTCTAATTCTGATCGAGTTGTCGATGTATTTAAACTGCGTAAACAACTCTTTCATTGAATATTAATCTCTTCTAGGAGGGGAAACCCAGGCTGTTGCAAGCACAAGTGTTACATTTTGATATGTACAGGACTCAATATACAACATATGTACTGGTATTAACTGACCCTGATTACATGCAGTATCGCAATATAGATAATGCGTAATCGATCTTCGCTCTTCCTCATAGCTTATATAGATTCTTATGTAGCAGTTACAAGTTCATTTTATTCGATACCAGTGTTTATATTATTAATATCCACACACACATTTCTTAATGTGTGTCTAAATATGTTGCTGTATCTTTAACTTGCTTGATTTACAGTCATTCAAATTATTATAATACCATTATACCAAGGATTACATTTACGTTTCTTTAGTCCTAGAAATATGTAAATCATTTGGGATTATTTTCTTTCCATTATCTATGTTGGCCTCAAAGGTCTTCGGTCAGGCACTTAATCTGTCCCTCATTGTGTCAGTTGAATTGGAGGGCTTAATATATAACTAGACATATTCGCATGGCTCGGGCCAAGTGAGGGAAAGACAATAAATAACTTCCACCAACACAAACGTTGCTGTAGTCACGGCATTCTGACTCTAATCTGTGTTTACAATTGTTGGTATGTTGATAACAGACACACATTTACACTGATAAGACTACACTCCCTTCATAGCTGCAGATATCGTATACAGCCTATTTTTGGATGAACAGGTGTGCATTCCAGAAGCAAACTCAAGGTCATAGAGTTTGGGAAACGTACTAGTACACTTGGTTCATTAGTTTCTTTGTATACATTTATATCTGCGAGTCATTTAAACCAGAACACAGCATTGTCCTCGAGTGTCTCTCCCTCTCTACTTCCAAACAAAAAGAGCTGAAACTTAGCAAGGATAGCAGAGAAGATAAACAGACATATATTCATCTCGTGTAATAGTGTATTGGGTATGGAATTAATCTGCAGAGGCTCTGCTTGAAAAGGAGTCCAACAAAGGCCAAAATGTGGCCTGTAAAATCAATATGTGTAATGTGTATTTGTAAAGCGCTTTGAGCACTGGAAAAGCACTATAATAGATGTAAGGAATTATTATTATTAAATGTAAAGCTTGTTTTTTTAGCCTGATTACCAGAATCGGCTGATACTGAAACACTTGTTGATCATAAGTTGCAGCCCCCACCAGAGGATTACAGAGGCCCGATTATGCTGATTGGGGGTTCTCCCTTTCATGTGGTGTGTTGTATGGATGCTTGGTCTGCAAAGGGTCAAATCCCAAAGCTCTTTACAGAGGGAGTTTCTCTCAAACACACTCCACCCCTGCCTGAAACGCCTCCATTAAACTCATGTGTTTACTGTACTATCCTAATGAGATTGCGCTTGACTTGTGCTTCTATTTGCTTGCGCTCCAACACATTGTATATGGTAGGCTAAGAGGCGGGACATCCCCAACCAATCACAACAGAGTCAGCCAGATAACCAATCAGAGTAGACTGGGCTCTGGTTTCAGACAGAGGGTGGAAAGAGGTGCTGCAGCACAGGCAGTAGGAGCACAATAAAGAGCTGTTTGAATATTAAAGCATAAAAACACATAAAAGGGGCACGAAATACACACAAAGTCCTATACAATCCATGTTGACCTTGCAAATACGGTTCTTAAAGGTGGGGTAGGTAAGTTTGAGAAACCGGCCCGAGATCACTAGAATTTGAAAATACACAACCGGAGAAAATCTGCCACTTCCTTATAGAGCTCCTCCTCCAACACACACATGACCAATGAGGGCACGAGATAAATGTGTTCCCGATGGAAGGCTGACAGGCAGGTAGGCCATCCAATCGGTTGTACTTTTTACAGTATTACGGCTTCTACAGATGACATTTTTTTATGGATTTTTTGTCAAAGCACTTAAGATATTCATTGCTATCGGGATGTTAAGAGCATTCCATGGAATATAACAAAAAGTGTATCTCGAGCCGGTTTCTGAAACTTACCTACCCCACCTTTAACTGTCCCTGATGACTTGACATGACTATTTTGGGAGCCTGCTGTATGATGGCATTGGTAAGTCGTAATCGTAAAAGGAATCTAGGTATGTAGGTCATTTGTCGCAGTATTGTATGTAATATTTAACTAGGCATTGTGTGAATGCAGCATCAATGAAAGAACATAGCTGTATTATAATTGAAGGGAGAGTCGTTTAAAGCCAAAGAACATAGAATTTGGAGTCACTTTGGCTTCTCACAGTCATTGTTTATTTGGCCCCATGGGGACAGCATAACAAGCCGTAAGCACGGTGTTATTGACAAACTAGCACCTTATAAACTGTGATTTCAAAAGTGTTAGCAGGAGTCTTAACCGGGCATAACAATGTGTTGTACCTTAAAACTATTTTCAAATGTCTGGTTTTTCTCAATTATTTCCTGCTCAAGATATTCATATGAGACAGAAAAAAAGAAAGCTTGAATAAGTGTATGTTACACAAATAATTATCTTATCTTTGAGGACAGATTTATTGTGAGCAACCACTTGAATAATTAGCGAATGCATCAGGGGGTAATAGTATTCGTTCTAGGATATAAACAAATGTCCCCTTCAAAATTGCAACATACTAAGGTTATGCAAGTCCCTCCAAATTAAACTTTATGGCCCCTTGGATACTTAACACTTAACAGCACTTGTGATAATACTTATAATTGCTTTCCATGCTTTACCAACTATAGACTACACTTTATTTATTTGCACATATAAACGACATATATAAAATACTTTATATCTATATATATATATAGATATAAAGAGAAAGAGTTTGAATGCTTTAAGAAGCTAAATCCTCTATTTTATATATTAGTAGTAATACAAAAAGAAGATTTAAATGCACAATGTTCATATAAGTTAATGTTAAAGTTCAGATCCACTTGCAACATTTAAAACTCAAGAGGCTAGTATATTATATATTCAAATATAGACAACATTAAGGCTTACTTCACAGAAATGGCAGTTCAATTAGTTTGTTATCACAGTTTCGGCTGTTTTTCACACAGTGCTGTCTGAGATTTTGTAAGATTAATAAAGGAATATGTAGATTAAAATGCTCTGATATCATCACATACAATATGAAGTATCCACTGTCAGTGTAGGATACTGTCGGTTTGCATACAGCAGCGTAAACACACGGACATGCTAAACAAACGT
Organism: Pseudochaenichthys georgianus; assembly: GCF_902827115.2. Lineage (NCBI taxonomy): Eukaryota > Metazoa > Chordata > Actinopteri > Perciformes > Channichthyidae > Pseudochaenichthys > Pseudochaenichthys georgianus. The sequence goes on along the minus strand of NC_047514.1, from coordinate 3,006,797 downwards.
GAAGTAACTCACTGTGGTGAAGTGGACAGCGGTCTGCTCCCGTCCTACAGCTCCCACACGAGGTCCTGCAAAACCGGGTACACCATTTCAATATCTCACTCACAAATGAAGTCCACAATCTCTCTGAACACAGCGCCGACACTCTCTGGAAAACCAACCGGGAAACCGAGCTCCATGCAGGGTGGTGACGCTGTCGAAGAAACGCCTGCTCACTGTTCTCCTCGTGTGTGTTTTGTGTTTATGTGTGTATGCGTGTGCGCGTGCGTGGGTGTGTGTGTTTGCAGCCTGGGCTGAAGTCGAATAGTCCATTTAGCTTAGGAACCTTCCTAAAGGAGTGAAATGACCCGGAAGTCCCTCAGTGGCAGCCATGATAAGTGCCGTTCGAATAGGCTACATGCACAGTCACTTCCGCATTCTACTCAGAGCTGCTGATGCATTTCCTGTTGATGAAAAATGACGACCTTCTACACCCGCTGCCTACAAGAGCTTCCGAAATTAAAAATGTCGGATGTTCATCGGATTTGCCGGACGACTAAAGCCCCAGCCAGCAAACTCGATAAAGGCTTCAAATTATATGCTGCGTCATATATACACAACTATGAAGGTAAGAAGGTAACAGGTACTAACCAGCTAGCTTATGCTCCGGGTTATGCTAACGTTAGCTGTCAAAAGCTAGGTAACGCCAGAGCCCTATAGTATAACTACTATTATTATTATACTATTACTATAGTAGACTACTATAGGGCTCTGGGTAACGCTATGTACTGTTTCTGGTGTTAATTCTTTAAAACATTAGCCATTTTGCTAACAAATACTATCGTTTAATAGCCTTATAGCCTAGCCAAGGTTGTCTTGTTGTTAGCCACACTGCATAATGGTATCGGCTTTTGTAAAGCAATGTTGCCATAGATGTTTTGACGTGAGTATAGATCTAACGCTGTTGCTCTGTTTTTTTTCATTCAGTGTCCAATAAAGACAGGCTGACAGGTCAGCGTGAGAGCCTTGTGCTACAGGTCAACGAGGAAGAGCGAGACAGCACACAGTTTGAGTGTAGGCAGGCAACATTGCCACTGTGTTCCCCCCTGTTTATTGAGTTTCAGTTCAGTTAAACATTAGTTTACCTTAAGGGAATCTCAACAGTGTCCTACTTGTCCTACAGTGTCCTACTGCTTTATCACAGCTGATTGGTCAGATATTATTACATTGATTATGGATGTGTAAGTATGGGGGTTCAAATATATAGTCAAAACTGCTTTAATACAATTTTCAAGGCATCTTAGTTTCCAAAGAAAGTTCATTGTGGTATTGTAGGGTAAGAGGGTAACACTAAGCATTCAGGAATACATGCTTCTTCTAGGATAATGGGTCAGTAAAAATAACCAATAATTCTACTCATAACCTCCTGGCTCATTTACCACAAGTGAGGTTACTAATCACTAGTATTTCTTCTCTCTTTTTTAGATAACGCTTCGTGACTCATCACCAGTGGTGCTCACGCACAACCAGTGCTCCTGTGTTGCAGGAACTGTTTTGTGCAATCACACAGTAGCATTGCTGTTCCAAACAGCACATTACACTGAACTGAACATGTCAGTTGTGCCACCTGTGCATAGCTGTACTGAATCGGAACAGCAATGGCACAAGCCGCGAACAATGGTAATTTCAATGAGGTTCAAATACGTGTAATCTTTCACAGAGTTTTTGTTTTAAAGTGACTCAACGAACAGTACTTGTCTTTTCCTTAAGGGTGTGAAGCCAGGGCCATCAACTCCATGGTCTTCACCAAGCCTGTACCAAATAGGATGGTGCAGACTGGAGTAAGGTCAGTTTAGCTGGAAAATTGTGTTTCCTGTGTTTTTTAAATTCATAATTCTGGTGCTGTATTCCTAACCTTTGTCACATTAATGTGCTATATTGTCTTTGCCATTCTTTGTAGGAGTGGATTCTACAGAGGCATGGTGGGGCCATTACCAGATCCCTGCCTGTTCAGAGTTACGGAGGCATACTCAGCGTTCAGCATTGAAGACAGACCGCTTGTGACCACAATGATCATGAGACCTGACAAGCCCCTTGTGGAAAGTGCCTTCGGGATTGTGCAGGAGGGCAGTGTTCTGTCCTATCAGATGCCTGCTTTGACGTCTCGGTACACCACACTTCACACTGACACACCACCAACACCCCACTTGCCCATAGAGGGGTATGTGATCTTGCCATGTGATTTACCGCTGGAGTGCTCAGAAGAGGAGCAACTGCATATTAACAGCTTATCTGTTGATTTAGAAATGTCTCACAAAATTGAGGAGGCTACCCGTGAGCAAAGCTCTAGCTCAGAGTGGCATCTGCTCCGCAAACCCAGGGTTACTGCCTCTAGGTTTAGAGAGATTTGTCACGTCAGAGGTGAGAGCTCTGCTAACTCTCTTGCAGAGCGAATACTCAAAGGTACAAGGCAGACTGCAGAAATGAGGAGAGGTGCAGAGATGGAGCCCACAGTAGCAGCTGAATACAGTAGACTGGCAAACGTGAACTACTCCCCTTGTGGCCTTGTCATTCACCCCTCTACGCCCTGGCTTGGTGCCTCCCCTGATGGAGTTGTATTTGACCCAACAGAATATCCCCAATTTGGCCTTGTTGAATTCAAATGTCCCAAATTATGTCGACTGCAAATATGTGCAGATGGAATGTGGCTCCCCTAAGCTCAAGAAAAGCCATGCCTATTACTGGCAAGTACAGGGTCAACTTCTTGTGTCTGGGATGCAGTGGTGTGACTTTGTAGTGTGGGCACAGGAGGACTACCTGGTGCAAAGAATATACACAGATCCAGAAGTGCAAAGAGCAATCAGAGAAAAAGTAGACTTATTTTTTTTTTACACATACATGCCGAAGTACCTGTCATTACAAAAGTAGTGGGCACTGCAGCCATTGATAACTCTGTGAGCAGTTAGCTGCTAGACCCTGGCTCAGCCGCCATTGTTTTTAGGAGGCAATCCCTCAATCATGTGTTCTGAATGACAACAAAATGTGAATTTAATATTTTGTTTTTGATATATATTGTTTGTTTGTTCACATTTCATATATGTAAATAAATATACAATTGTATTTAAAAAGACAATAAAGTGAAGTGATTTTTTGTAATGAATAGTAAATCATTGCATTTGTAAGAAATCATCAACGCATTGTAATTTGCTATTTACCATTTATTCAAACAAAACACTAGCGTGTGTCAGGCAACACGGTGTGCTCACCCAGCTTAATCACAGCTACCTGCACAGGTGTCATCATCTTGTCTTATTTCACCCATTTCTTGACCAGTGCTTTGTTCTGATAGTTATGTTGTAGGCATGGGACAGGAGGATGACGCCATCAAAAAGTTTGTTCTCTTTTATCCTCCTGATGACACGCTCCACATGAACCCTCAGTCTGGCAATGGCCTGTGTCTCCCTCACCTGATAGGCCGGCATTTGCTTCTGCTTCGACAGAAAAGGTGGGCAGTACACTTTGCATTTGCAGCAATCGCTGATCAGGAAGCTCTTATCTACCATCACTGCCATGTTTTCAGTCAACAACGCAGCTATTCCAGACTGTTTGAAAATCTCCTTGTCGCTGACAGAACCACCATACAGACTGGAAACAAATGTCACTGCGCCATGTGGGGCTATGCCAACCAGGGCTTTCATGGTGCAGTGAGATTTGTATGTAGAATACATTTCACTTTGGAGGAGGAGTGAGGATGGTGTTTGACACCTCAGCTCTGTGCAATCCAGGATCACCTGTGTGTCTGGGAAATCTTTGAAGGCCTCTGGGAGGTGGGCTTGAACTTCTGCAGGTGTAAGCCAGATGCACTGTGACCCCAATACAGTTGTAAGAAAACTTGTCCATGTTGCAATGATGCGGCTCACAGTGGACTGGTGTATGTTGAAGCGGTTTGCAAGGTCCCTTTCTTTCAAACCCACCGACAGGAAGCAGAGAAAAAGGAAGAACTCGTCAATTGGCTGAAGCAGCTGTCTCTGGAAGATAAAAACAAAAAAAGGGTACTATATTAATGTCATGAGAGTAGCACACGATGGGAAAAACATTAAGTTGTTTTAGTTCTCTGATGTATTCAAAAAGGATTGAGTACTACAGCCTTTTAGCCAACACAAAAGCAATGAAATGTCAGAGAAACATTTTCCCTTCAGTTTGTGTTTAGAGTGTGTGTTAAAAGAAACGTAGCCTACCGTTGATGGACGTGCGTGTGTAACCACTTCTTCATTCCTCTTGGCAGCTGATATCGCTCTTGTGACACGAACCATTTTATAAATGGAAGGCTCAATCAAAAACCAGAAGGCCATCAGGTGGTTATAGCTCGGGAATCTGTACACAAAAGACACATGTCAGTCATTAATGACTCGTTAACTGACACACATGGGCTAATGCTTTCCTCTTGTTTGCTGTAATACATTACAATTCAAATAGACTGATTAAGAAGGCACTTGGTGCAGGTATAGTAATATACAGCAGTAACATGTAACAACTACATTAAAGCAGCAGTAATAATCTAAAACATAAAGGGAACATTTTACACAGAATGACTACTTTTACTCTTCTTAAGTGTGCAACTGGGAGAAACGCAGTGGATATTGACATGTACTTTTACTTTGGTAAGGTTTTGAAGATTTCCACTTGTAGTAAAGTATTATCAGTATGTTGTATTAGTATGTTTTACTCCACCACATTTAGTTAACCTTCATAGTTTCTAGTTACTTATAAAAACACATGATTTATGATTCTACATGTTCAGTTCAGGAGTATTTTCAAACCATAGAATTTGTACTTATACTTCAGTTAAGTTGAGTAGCCTACTTATTCCAACACTGCATGCATATAGTCAGCAGTCAAACGGCAGGTAAACAGGATTCTTTATAAGCTAACCCATCTCAAAAACTTGGATAGAATTTAGCCAAAACATTACCTGGTATAGAATCGGATGTTGTCGTCGGAGCCAGCAAACCGCTGTAAGCAAAACTCTCGCTGGACTCTTAACTCCTGCAGTTGCGTCCTGCAGATCCTCCACTGTTTTGGAGTTGTCTTCTGTAGCTTGAGAGGACATGTCCAGTGAAGCTGGTTCAGGGGCTGAGCAGTAATCATGGTCACGGACATCCATGTGCTCTTCCTGCTCCTCCCGAGAGACTGGTTCAGTGGGCCGCTCCCTTCTCTCCCAAACACTACCCCGCGGTGTTTGAGCAGTGAAGTGATTCCACTCAAACAAAGTTGGTACAGCACCTTTCACAAGCCTCCTACGGCCATCAAGGGTTTTTGGCTCTATTAGTTGATCCGTAGCGAAGTGACGACTGCAGACCTTGGAGTGAGAGGAGATTGTGAAGTTATCGCGTCGTATTTTAACCAGCCACTGTCTTCGCAGCTCGAGTTCGGTCGGAAAGCCATGGAAACTTAGGACCCCGTTAAATTTAGCTGATGCCGTACAAAGTGGGACACAGCAGTGCTCGGAGTAGTTCTTTACTTGTCTTTGCAAATGCTCCGTTTTGAAAATCTTCCGTCGACTCATATTTAAACCATAGATTTAAACAGTAAAACATTTGTGGACGCTCAGCTACGCAAACCGGAAGCTCCCAAGCAGTATTACGGCTAAGGCGGAAGTACGTCTCAGACCCTAGTGCATGTAGCCTATTCTCTAGAATGATGAGAATGAAAGGAAAGGAGGTTTCAAACTTCCTTTATCACCTCCTTTAGCGTAGGAACCACTGGATCTCCCTTGACGAGAGGAGAGGAGAAAATGCTGCCCCACAATGCATTGCAGCCGCAGCATTTGCCGTCACTCAACAGTCGGCCGTTCACGGAAACAACCGGTTATGAGAAATGATATCATGAAAGTTACGGTGCTTATTAAGCATTTTAAAACATAGGTGGTAAGTTGCCAAAGTGCTTTGTTTTGAACGTTCATCAGTATTATAATCAAAAAGAGAAATATGAACGTTAGTTTTTACTGAAATGATCAAATAAAGTCAACATTTCACAGTCTTCACTGAGCTGTGTGGGGTTTGTTCAACTTTTAAAAGATGTTTGAATGGTGATATACACAGTGATAGATGTTAAGGACTAACGTTTATAATAAATACATTTGTATTGATTTTAAGATCTTTTCATAGTTCATACAATCTTTGGGATCATTTGTATTAATGTGGACCGGAGGGAGAGGGAGACGAGCAGAAGTTTCACTTTCCTTTTTTATTTCAATTCCAACTTTGGTCATGAGGAATATGTTTCTCTGTTGTCCACGTTCATAAAGCAAAGCAGCAGCATCAGAGCACGGTGCAGAGTCTCCAGATGAGTTCACAGTAGTCCCTCCTTCTTATTAAACATCCATGTTGTAGTCCGCTGTATAGAAAACTGTGGTTTCCATAGTTTCCCCACAGCAGCAGACGCACACAATGACGTCCGCTGGCGCATCATAAACACGTCGGATAGTGAAAGTGCATTCGGATTCTCTAAAGTACCGCAGTCTCTTCTCCTAAGTCCTTTTGAATTCTCCTATCCACTATCCCTTAACCCCGTGACGTTTCACTCAGAGGTCAAGGAATAGACGATAGGGTTAGAACTTAGGAGCTGATTTTTAAACTATCCGACTGCAGCCCTGTTGTTCCCGAGTAAGAGAGAAATGTCGCCGTCTGCTGGTGGTGTCTGGCTACTGCAGGATAACGCCCAACAGATCTCCAGTCAAAGTCAAATTAGATACATGTAATTCAGCATTCATTTTTTTTCTATTTGTTTTTCTATTATTATTATATATTTTGTTGTATAGCATTTTTTTTTTTTTTTTAATTGAAATGCTATGGCTTTAGTTGTGTACAGCTTTCAATTGATTTAAGTGACACAGTTTAAAAAGCACATTTGACGATATAAATGTTATGCAATATATCAAAATATATACATTTTGTATTGATATCTAAATCTGAAAAATAAGTGATGTGGAAGAAATGTAGTAGAATGTAGAATAGTGGTTACTAAAATCCCATTAATGGAAATACTCAAGGTAGAAACAACAAATCAAAATTGTACAGAACTTGAGTAAACATTCCATTAAAGCTTGTCCATAAGTCCATCATCCTAAATAACTAGAAGTAGAAGAAGAAGTCCAGCATTCAAAATAGTATCTTGTAAAAAATTAGTAGTTTTGCTAGATCTGCAAAGTAACAAAATGCACAATGTAACGTTGGTTAAAAAAAAGTTCAATATTGTCTATTGTGTTGTGTCATTGTGAAATAGATTGGAGGAAATTCAGTCCACATAGAGGAAATGTTCAAAGTACTTATATTTTCACTTTAGTTACTAGTCTTTTGACATATTACGGAACTATGTTTAGCGCGTTATTTCCACAGCCTGGGAGTCACTTTACAGGTCAGGTTCAGTAACTTGTTTTTGACAGCCTGTGAGGACCACCCACACAATTTCCACATGCTTTGCATAGCACACATGCAGGCAGAGACACATGCAGTCACACACTCATGTCATAGTGGCAGTGTGGTGGGAACAAGCTGTCAAAACAATTCTTAAAGTCACTATGATATAAACTGTCGTCTATTTACATACCAGCAGACAAGGACAGACATTAGGATACAGTTGGAGTTGTGTTTCCGGCCTCATGATATATGTAATTGCAATACTTACACTAGCATGAAACTCCTGAGAGAAGTATTGGTCTCTTTAACTTCTCAATGCCCACCTACTGTATGTTCGCCAGCTAGTCTCTTACAAGTCTGTTACATGCGGCCTATACATATTAGAAACGGTCCTAAAAAACCCCAACATGTTTTAAAAGTTCAATCATATAACTATTTTCCGTGTCATTATAACCCCACAACTTTTGACTACAGTTTGACAGCTTTAGAAGAAGAGATTATTTTGCATCTGAATTCAGCAAGTCAGTGAGCCAGACCTACAATTAAAAAAAATGCACTTCAGGAATGCACTTCTACTACTGCGGTTCTATTTCATATGAGGCTTCGCCCTCTAAGGCTATCGCTATTGGGTAATCCCACTGCACGTGTGCAGCACTGACAGACTTAATCCACGCCCACCTATGACGTGGGCCCCACCTCCGGCCTCACTTCCGTATAAATAGGAAGATGGCCCGTCCAACTGCTCCCATTTTTCTTCAGCACTCCGTTGCAGAAGCACTGTACAGGCACAAGCTCTTTTCAGAGCTGTTTACTAGAAAGCAAACATTTCCCCCTGGCCCCATTCTCCCTCTCCTCCGGACGGGGGAGACAGGGCGGGGCTCGGGGTTCTCGGGGTTAGCCGACATATGAATTACGACCGGCTGTGGCTGGCTCGCTCCAGGGAGGAAGCGGCTTTACACAGACGAGGTGAGTCCTGCCGGGGATTGGAGCACGCAAACGCGGCTCTTAATCCCCAGGTGTCGTGCACTCATTGTGTCCGTCTTCCTCTGGCCCGCAGACAGCAGAGAGCGAACGCTCTCGCGGCTGCGGCCGGGGATGATTGGCCAAGCCCTTGATTATTGGATCCGAGTGGCGGGCAGCAGTCAGGCGACTCCTTCCCCTCCATTCACGGATCACTATGTGGTTCCCCCGGCCCCATCCTCCCTCTCCTCCGGACGGGGGAGACAGGGCGGGGCCCGGTGTCAGCCCGGCAGCCGAGCCTATAGGTTGCCGGGCTGACACTATCCGCCATCTAGGCTCTGCCGTATAGGCGGTATTCTCCAGGAACTCCCGTAGATCATCGGAAAGGCAGCCTCCTAATGAGATCTCCCCGTTCCCCCGGTTCAGGAGAGCTCTCCTCCGGATGACATAAGCGGCTGCCTCATAGCCTGTCGGTTATTAGGCAACAGGGCTCGCGGCACAAACCGGCTGTCTTTAAAACCTGGCGGTTGATTAGACAGCACAGACTTGTTTCCTATGTCACAGATATGCCTCCACACACCGTTCATTCCTCAAGCGGGTTTTGAACGTGAACGCGCCTCAATGTCCGGTTTACGAGCCTTCTCCTAACGGCGACATGATGAGAGCCGCTGTGCAATACAGCATGTGGAGGTGCAAGAGCCGGCTGTAACCTGTCAGTCAGCAGGCAGCAGGGCTCGTGGCGCAAGCCAGCTGTATTTAACCGGGCGGTTATTAGACAGCAAGGCTTGAAGTTTAAACCTGATGCTCCTAACCTGTCGGTTAGCAGGCAGCACGGTTTTTTTCCTCTGTCCCAGATGTGCCTACTACAGACGGTCGTCACGAGCCCAGGGCTGTTATTACGCACTGTGTGAATAGCACTGCACACACCTCCGCTCATCCCTCAGCAGGGTTGAGCGTGAATTCGCCTCAATGTCCAGTTTACGAGCCTTCTCCTAAACAGAGACAGGATGAGAGCCGGTGTGAGATGCAGCGTGTGCAGGCCCCCTCTGACGTGGCTCGTCACCATGACAACCACAGCACATCCAGAGCATGTTGCGCGCTCTCAGAATATTACTCAGAATGGCGACGCGTGTGTTCGATGGACAGATGAATAATAATAAGCAGCAAGGCCCACCGGGTAAGCCGGCCGCCCCTAACCTGTCGGTTATAGGCAGCATGGCTCGCTGTATAAATAGGCTGTCTTTAAAACCTATTGGTTTTTAGGCAGCTCGGTTTTTCTCCTCTGTCCTAAACCTACCTCCTACACACGGTAATGAGCCCACGAGTGCCATTATTACAGTGAGGACAGCACTGCACACGGCTCCGCTCACCCCTTAGGGGTGTTGAGCGTGAACGCACCTCGGTGTCCGGTTTAACACTGTAAGCAATTACTGTTATTTTTCAGCCGATTTTCGGCACTAATCTACTGGCAGCCCCCTAACCAGAATGTTACTGTGAATTATTTAATTTTTTCAGTGATAAACTGAAATTGTCCAACAGTATGAATACTGTATAATTTCAGTGTATTGCTGGCGTCTCTGCTGCCGGTATTTTACTGTTAATGAGAAAGGCTGTAAATCATTTCACAGTACGAATACTGTGGTATGGCAGTGAAGTGCAGGCGTCTGTGAAGAGACTGCCGGCGCTTTACTGTTGTTTGACAGGAAAATGTGTTACAGTGGACATAATGAGAGCCTGTGTGAAGTGCAGAGTCTGGAGGGCTCTGGCGTGGCTCGTCACCATGACAACCACAGCACATCCAGAGCAGGTTGGCGCACTGAGTGGCGGCGCGTATGTTCAATGGACAGATGGAATATAATATGCAGCAAGGCTCCCCGGTTAAACCGGCTGCCAATAGCCTATTGGTTACTTGGCAGCATGGCTCGCTGCCTAAGCCGGCTGGGTTTTTTAACTTATCGGTTAATAAAACAGCAGGGCTTACTGAGGTTCCTTGACTTCTTTGAGGACAAAGTCAACTCCATCCACCAGGAACTCCAGGGCCTCTGCCCCATCCCATCCACATGCCACACCACCTCCAGTCAGTGTTCGCTCAACTCAACACCTGCCTCAATGTTGTCTCACCTCCTTTGCACCAGTGGATGCCACACAGGTTACAAAACTTGTCTCAAAAGCTAAGGCTACAACCTGCTCCCTCGACCCCATGCCCTCTGCCCTGGTCAAAACTTGCCTACCCATTCTCTGCTCCACCATTGTTAAAATCATCAACTCCTCCCTGGAATCAGGCAAGGTTCCCGCCATCCTCAAGATAGCAGCTGTCACCCCCATCATCAAAAACCTGGTCTGGACCCCGAGGACCCCAACCTTCCTTTTCTTAGCAAGATCATGGAAAGAGCAGTTACTGCCCAACTCCACCATCATATGTCCGACCATGAGCTCTACGAACCCTTCCAATCAGGCTTCAGATCCAACCACAGCACAGAGACGGCCCTCTATTTAAAATAACCAATGACCCTCCTCATAAGCCGCCGATTCAGGCCTCGTCAGCATCCTCATCCTCCTGGACATCTCCGCCGCATTCGACACAGTCCTCCACACTATCCTACTCAACCGCCTATCCGTTCTACCTTGGCCTCTCTGGTACAGCCCTCTCCTGGTCCATTCCTACCTCTCTAATAGGCAACAGTTTGTGACCATCGGAAAATTCAGCTCTCCCCCAGCCCCTGTGAACCAAGGTGTGCCGCAAGGTTCAGTGCTCGGCCCCCTTCTATTCAACATCTACATGCTCCCCCTCGGTGAAATCATCCGCCGACATGGTCTCAACTTCCCACTCCTATGCGACGACACCCAACTCTACATCAGTACCAATCCATCATCCCAGCTACCCCCACTGTCACTTGTCAACTGCCCTCAGCGACATCCAAGCCTGGATGTCAAAAAATCTACTTAAACTCAACAATACAAAACAGAGCTCATGGTTGTGGCCAGGGCTCGAGCTTAAGGACGTCCCGTCGTCGAAAAAATAGTGTCGGGGAGGATAAAAAATAATTTTGGGATGAATTTGGGACGAGAGTTAAAATAAAAATATCCTGCTAACTCTATTACAAACGGCGATGAAAATGAAACCGACTGCACGTTTTGTGTAGCAACACAGTTATTAAACCTAAACACACACGCACACACCACACGCACAAAACATTTAGCAACCCGCGAAATACACACACATGTAGCCACTGCTGTGCTGCTGGCTATCAGCCAGCCGCCCAGCTGGCTGTGCCCGCGAATTCCTGCGTCCGCAAATTCGCGCTCTCTATGGTCTAGCAGATTAATATAATATGGCTCTGGGTCTATCTATGTACTGAGTGTGTGTATTTCGCAGGTTGAGTGTTGTACAATGACAATGGCATCCCGTGGAGGAATTCTGAATGTTTTACCGTTACATCACAAAAACGCACAGCAGAACCAGACCCTGGAGCGCCGGCCTCTTTATTTACTTACTCCTCTTCATCCCTATGAGTAATAAGGCTGAGATGAGAACCCTCCATCGTATTTAGTCCTTAGCAATATGCTGCGCCTCTCCCCATGTAGGGATGGGTACCGAGCCCCCGGTTATTAAACGGGCCCCGGGCCGGAATATAAAGACAGTCGTTGGTAACGTTTAAACTCCGACGTTATCAGACTTTTTATCGGTACAGAGAGACTTTCAAAAAGATATGGTCATATGTATTATTGCTACATACACATTATATCGCAGTTTTAGTTTCACCAACTCCGTTTCTAATATGCAATAAGACTAAAACATGCGTCTATGATATATTTTCGAGGCTTTCCAATCCAGATGAGATCTCTCTGTCCCGTCTATGTGCGAGGGGGCGGGGCCGTTTGGAAAGGTCTCCTGACTGTGTTACAGACTGTCATCCTGGTTAGTGGTACTCTGGGGTTCTGTCTTCAGGACACAGTGTTGGATTTTTTTTGAGAATTGGATGGGACTTGATTGGATTCAATATTAATAACAAATGAGTAATTGTCTCGTTGTGTGTTTGTTTTAAATATATTTGGCCTTTGTTTATGTGATTGAATGATTTACTAAAATAAAAGGTTTATGAATAATCATCTAATGATTTGTATGATGTTTTATTTATGTTAAAGATCACTTTGAATGATTTTAACTAATGATAATGTATACAAATTAAAAAAAAAAAATCGGGACGGTCCACAATTAATTTCGGGACGGCTTGGATTGTATTTCGGGACGGTTCCGGGAGGATGGGGAAAAAAGTTAGTCGAGAGCCCTGGTTGTGGCCCCAAAAACACTGCTCCGGAAGGTTGGAGATTGCTCCTCACCATCGATGGCGGATCCATCCACCCTTCCCCTGAGGTTCGCCAGCCTGGGCGTCACTCTGGACTCTAGCCTCACCTTCAACTACCACATCAGGTCTACTGTCAAACTGCTTTCTTTCACCTACGAAACATCTCCAGACTCCGGCCCTCTCTCCCCCGACCCCGTTGCAGAAACATGAATTCATACCTTCATCTCCTCTCGTCTGGACTACTGCAATGGAGTTCTGTTCGGGGTCACCAGCAAAGCCCTGGACAGGCTCCAGTACGTCCAGAACTCTGCAGCCAGGCTCCTCACCCACACTAAGCCCTGGCAACACATCACCCCTACCCTCATCCACCTTCACTGGCTCCCGGTCAAGTCACGCATCCAGTACAAACTCCTCCTGCTAACCTACAAATCTCTCCACTCCCTAGCCCCTCCATACATCTCTGACCTCCTTCAGCCCTACACCCCCTCTCGTCACCTGCGGTCCTCTGACAAAGGGCTGCTCTCCATCCAGCGCTCCAAGCTGAAACATTTGGCAACAGAGCCTTCAGTGTCGCAGCCCCCACCCTCTGGAATTCTCTGCCCTCTGCAATCAGGAATGCAGACACTCTGGACACCTTCAAAAAACACCTCAAACACCATCTGTTCACTCAGGCCTTTGGCCTCAACTAATATACAGTCACTTATTCCTGCTATTGCTCTGTATGATGATTATTACCTTTTGTTTTGTTACTTCCCATTGTTAAAGCGTCCTTGGGTTTCGTGAAATGCGCTATATAAATTAAAATTATTATTATTATTATTACTATTCAATCCGTCTACCTTTAAACTTTTTGGGTTTAGGCAGCACGGATTTTTCCTCTGTCTCAGACGTACCTCCTACCCACGGTCGTAATAAGCCCACGGAGGGCCATTATTACGCCTCGTGTGGACAGCACTGCACACACCTCCGCTCATCCCTTAGTGGTGTTGAGCGTGAATGTGCAGTTTACGAGTCTTCTCCTAAACGGCGACATATTGAGAGCCTGTGTGAAATGCAGCGTGTGGAGGGCTCTGGCATGGTTTGTTACCAACCACAGCACATCCAGAGAATGTACACCCGGCGCTATCAGAGTACTGGATGGTACTCAGGGTGGCGGCGCGTGTGTCTGATGGACAGATGGATGAGCAGGCGGATGGGCAGAGGGTAGTCTCTGCAGTTCGCCTCTCCCCCCCCGCAGTTCTTCGGGATACAGGGAACCCTGTCATCCCGGGAACAGTGTCTCGCGCTCCGTGCAGAGCGGCAGGAACTCTTGTTAAAAGGAAGCTTTTTTCCAGGGTTCCTCATGGGGAAGAAAATCAGGGTTTTTTACTCCCGCTATTTTCTGGTCCCGAAGGAGACGGGGCGGGGGGAATGAGACCCATCCTCGATCTGTCAGTGTCCAACAAGGGAATGGCCTTTTCCCATGCTGACGATCAAACGGGTGCTGGAGTGTTCACCAGGGAGGTGCACATCCATAGTCCTGAAGGATGCTTACCTCCACGTAACCATCATCCCGAAACACAGAATTTCCTGCGTTTCTCATTCCTGGCTCCACGCACTTTTTCAAAGTGGGTGGAGCAGCTACTCAGAATGGGGATGAGAGTGTTATTTTACCTGGACTGTGGCTGGCTCGCTCCAGGAAGGGAGGAAGCGGCTTACAGACGATACAGTTTGTATCTCATCTGTCAAACCTGGGTTTCATTATCAACTGGAAGAAGAGCTGTCCTCGTCCCTCCAAGGTTATCTTTTTAACTGGGAGTGGAATTGAACTCAGCCCGCATGAGAGTGCGACTCTCACAGTGGAGAGGGGAGAAAGTGACAGCTCTCCTCCGGTGCGTCACACCCCGCGGGGCGGTGACCTTCATTCCCTTAAAGAGAATATTCATTTGGAATAATGCTATATTTCTAGGGACTGTGATGCTCCTTTCTTTTTCGCATGGGTTATTAATTGAGTAGATGGGTTTTTGTGCTTCTGGTTACGGACGGACCAGTGGGGCGTGGACTACATCCTGCTTCGCCCTTAACCCAATAGCGATAGCCTTAGAGGGCGAAGCCTCATACGAAATAGGACTGAGGTTACGTACTGTAACCCAGCTTCTATGAGTATAGGCGCAGCCCTCTAAGGTTCGGGCCCCACTGGCTCCGCGAATAGCTGAAGAAAAGCTGTTTGTATGGGAGCAGTTGGACGGGCCATCTTCCTATTTATACGGAAGTGAGGCCGGAGGTGGGGCCCACGTCATAGGTGGGCGTGGATTAAGTCTGTCAGTGCTGCACACGTGCAGTGGGATTACCCAATAGCGATAGCTTTAGAGGGCTGCGCCTATACTCATAGAAGCTGGGTTACAGTACGTAACCTCAGTGTTGTTCTGTTGGGTCATGTGTTTTGTGTGTGTCATAATGGACTAAGCCAGTGCTTCTCAAAGTATGGTCCGCGGACCACTGGTGGTCCGTGGGCGCCCCCTAGTGGTCCGTGAGTATATTGGTACAATTTCACATTTGAAATAAATACATTTATTTAAGTTTTTCGCACTCTCGCGGGAATATCTCCGCAATGGAACGAGCTTAAGTTTCACATTCGATTGCATGATATAGCCCAGATAAGCACCTTCACCACACATATTGCCACTTGTTTGTACAATTTTCAGGCGATTTGTAAAAAACGATGTGTTTTTGGATATTTGTGGAGTTAGGTGGTCCGCGAGTGTTTTTGTATTGGTTAAGTGGTCCTTGGTATGAAAAAGTTTGAGAAACACTGGACTAAGCTGCATTTTGTTGAGCAATCCTGTGTGGCAAAATGACAAGTAAGCCTTGAACCCTTTGCACTGCTGCGGACATGTGTTCCTGTTAACTCTCAAAGTATTCCAGTGTATGAACAACCCACTTCTTGACCTTCAAAGAAGGATGAGAGCTGAATAAACAGCATATTTGTCTTACGGCACAAGGCCTGGACTTAACCAATGGTAGACCTGTCACATTGCATCTACAAGCATAAAGACAGGACACACTGTATTAACGGTAAAGGTGCTTGGTAAATAGTGAAGTTAGCATTGTTGTTTACTTAGTTAATGTAATTATTAACTATACGAACTCAGACACTTAGGATTGTAGGAGCCAATTGCACGACCCGGGAGACAGAGGTAAAGTATTTGTAAGACTTTATTTTCCAAATACAGCATTGAACAACAAAAAAGGTAACTTTCAAATCTCTAGCCGAGATGACAAAACAGAGAACAAAAAATTAAAGCGCTCACGTAGTGCGGAATCAAACTTTTTCCAAGAGCACAAGGAGCATAGACCTGACCATAGCAAGAAACAATACGAACTGACGAGGAACACTGGGAGACAGGGACATTTAACCACATGACAATGACAAACAGGTGTGAACAATCAGGGGCGGGACTGACGCTGATGAGCACAGGAGACACAGAAAGGATGCCAGGTGAAAACAATCAGGAAGCCTGGAATGAGAGATAAACGGTGAGTGAGAAAACAAACATAAAACAACATGAACCTCTCTAGCATTTCTCTCGGTGCACAACATTAACAGCAAAAGCAAAGTTCAAATACAACTAAATCATACAAAGAAGCTGCAAGCTGGATCTTCTGAGATTGCAATTTGCAAAACAACATTCCCGACCGACCACACCCACCGCCAGAGGGAAAAGTGTGAATGTCCCAACACCAGAAAGGAACGAAGGCGTCTCCACACACTGTCTGTATTCATCCTTAATATGCAGTGTCATGTCTTGCTGAATCCTGCAGGTCAGCTGCAACTGTGGATATTTTAAATCGAGACTAAAAACGTTTCTTTTTGACACTGCATTCGGATGAGTTGTTCACATGTTAACTGCATATGGCTTTTTTATCCATGTATTTTATACCTGTTGTGTTGAATTTTGTTTCTTTGCTTTTTAATTGCTTGTTTTTAAAATGCCTTTTTATAATGTGCTTCATCTGTATATTGTTTTTAAATGTCTTTTGTCTTATTTTGTAAAGCACTTTGGGTTGCCCTGTGCGGAAAGGTGCTCCATAAATAAACGTGCCTTGCCTTGCGGCTGAACCCAACATAAGAAATGACTAGATAACAACCACAACTTATTCGTATCCAGGCCTGTTGCGGCTCACGGCTACAACCATATCAGAGCGATCAGTCATCAGGTGGTGGGATTTGTATTGGGTAAGATTAAGGTGTAGCTGCCTTTGGTGATGTTTGTCCTTTTCTAAACAAACTGCATGATAACTTAAAGTAAACATCCATTTCTGAAAAGTGTGGCCAATGTGGAAGTGCCCTAAAAGTAAATTATTTCAAATGGCCACAGGGAGCCACACCTATGGTTCAATTAAAAGAAGTTATGAGAAAATGACTCTACTTCTCCCTTGATTTATTAACCTACTGAACATTTTCCTGACGAGTTAATGATCTCAATCACTCGTTTCAAATCTTATTCAATATAGCATTATGTGGATTGTGTCTATTTAGAATAAAACAGCCAATACGCTAAGCTCCAGGCTTTGAAACTGTAGAGCACAAACCAATAGGTGACGTCATGGTGACTAGGTCCACTTCCTTTAAGCAGTCTTTGTTCACAATGGACTTTGTAAAGCAAACAGAGAACTGCTTTATTTTCAGAAAAGATGGACGGGGAGGATATCACTGTTGTTTTGTTTAGAAAAGTAACAAGGGGCTGGACACATTAGTTATTTTTCAGTTTTTGTCAGCATTGCGAGATAAGGCATTTGGCCTTGGCATTTGGCCTTGGCAGAGGTCTGTGCGTTCCAAGTTCCCGTCTATTTTATTATATTCCTCTGGACATCTTACTTGATGCTGTTTGGGCTTTTCATAATGATTTTACTTGTATTTAAAAGTAAAAAAGTCCAATTTTGAAAAACAATAAAAAAGATGAATTTATTTTATAACTCTAATAAGAAACATGTATTTTGTGCACAGAGCAACAGAGCCAAATGCATTCAAATATGGGCCACATGGGGGAATTTTGTGAACCCAAATCTTCCTGACTTATATTGATATCCTACGTAAACAACTATGAAGCAACTGTCACATGCCAAATGTGACTGCTTTCACAAAAGAACAGATTTCCTAACTATTCTTTTTGTACACTTCAGCACTCAAAGCAAACGGGCTTATGAATAGTGTTACTGGAAATAAAGTCATAGTTTGAGATAAAAGAGCACTGTCTCTGGCCTTGGACTGAAGCTGTGGAAAAGAACACTGGGTCTGTGTTCATGACCCAGAGGCGTTACAAATCTGGCTGTACAGATTAGAGTTTCTTCAGCTTGGGAATTCCGGTATTCGGGGTTGTGTTGAATACTCTGCACTCTGCTGATTATATAACCAGTGTTTTATAGTGGATCAGACAAGAGGACCATATTCTGAGAAGCACATCATGAAGGTACTGTAAACCACACATTTATTATTTATGATACAATGATATCGACAAATGGACAGTGTTTATATGTCAGTAACCTTAAAACTGTCTCTGAGTTTATCTACACTACAATTTGTATTTCTGTTATCCCTTTCTAATTGATAGTAATACATAAATTCATACTGTCACCACTCACTATGAACTAACGTCTGTTAATTAGAGTATATCAGTTTGCTCTACATAATCAATGTAGAGCAAACTGAATTGAGCTAACAGATTTCCTGTTTTCGGTGTACAGATGGATTTGGTTGCAGTTCTGTCTTCTTTTGCATTGTTGGTCGTCCTTATATGTCCTGTATGGTAGGTGTACACACAACTGTCCTAACATCTTACTGCAATATTATCGCTTGTACAGTAATGTATTAATAGTGGAACAATGTCTCTCTTCTCCACCATATCAACATTCCTGGGACCCAAGATTGCAGCTTTAAAAAAAAAAAAATGGATGAATACTTTTCTGTTCATTCGACAAATATAACATGAATATTGTTTTATATTGTCCATGTCTTTCTCTATTAGCTGTCAGCATGTTGACTGCAGATGGGGGTCTTATGGAGAGTGGTCAGAGTGTGATGGCTGCTCCAGGACAAAGGTACTTTAAACCAAAAATCCTTAAGTATAGGTTTTAATTTCAGACCCCATTTACATGCAAACGCATACAAAACGCAAACGAACCGAATACGATATCAAAAAAGTCTTCCGTTCACACGAGAACGCTCTGGAGACGCTGTAGTGCCTGTAAGTGGCGTTGTACTTCCACAGGAGACCGCTCGAAAGCGCTTGAGACGCTGTAGTACATATGCCGGGCCTGTAAGTGGCTGTACTTCTGCCACAAAATACACCAAAAGCAGCGAAGAAGACCCCCGAGCATGGTTGCCATGGTTGCCCTTCTGTTTATGCCCCGCGTCTCCTATCAATGGCAATGATAATAATTAATATTTGATCTAGGGCAGTGAAAATATTACTTCTTAAAAAAAAAAAGTCTTGTGGCTCAACTTGCCCCAGTGTAGGGGTAAGTTGATCCAGGTCAGGGGGTACATTGAACCACGGTTCAAACCTGGGCATACCTGTTCAAACCTGGGCATACCTACAACACATCTTAAAGGTAACTATAAACAATAAATAACAAACCAAATACAAGCTTAGTTTTTCAAATATTTGTAATATAAATTTCGATTTAATGGATTTTTTTTTTAACATGTTGAAAGGAAAAGTAATCATACAAATGGTGATACAATTTCATACATCTTACCAATCAAACACAGGGTAAATTCAACTTTAAATGTAGCCTACAATGAGCTCTTATTATCAACGTGGCCTACTTTCATTCATTTCTCCATTGAAAAACTGGCTCAACTTGTGTAATAATAACGTGTGTAATACTATTTGCGCAGATTTATAATTTACCCTAGCAAGCATATTGTGATCAATTACGTAATATTTGCTGCATCATATTATTGATTTAACCTGGCATGACTTTCTGAACTTGGGGGAAGGCTCTCAATTCATGTTGTGTGGTAGGTTATGCAGACAGGTTCCCTCGAAACTTTGAAAAACGTAATTGTATGTTTATAGTAGATGTTTTAATCAAAAAGTGTCTGCTTCCATGTAGAAAAAACACACAATTTAGTGACTCTGAGAAAAGCTTCACGGCAGTAAGTTGCAAAACATTGGGAAATAAAGTGATGTCACAAGAAACAAAAAATGATTTCATGTTAATGGTTTTCCTCTCTTAGGTGCGGACCCGCCATGTGGAGGTGTACGCCCAATTTGGGGGTGCGCCATGTTCAGGAGAAGCCACACAAGCACAGCCATGTGTCTCAAAGAAAGGATGTCCCCTGGCAACAGGCTGTGGAGACCGGTTCCGCTGTACCTCTGGTATGTTGTGACATCTTGTCTTCAGAGATGGGGTCGTTACTAAAAAAAAGTAATATAATACATATACATATTACTTTAAAAAAAAGTAATATATTACACTACTTCGTTACTCTCTACATAAAGTAACTCGTTACTTTACTCGTTACTTTACTCGTTACTTTACTCGTTACTTTACTCGCAGGGCCGGCCCGCCCCTCCCTGCAGGCAGATCACGCAGACTGCTAAAGTTTCAAATGTTCTCAGTTTCCATTGTCGCATAAGACTGATCCAGATCCTGAATGTTTTCCTATCTGACTGGGGCTGCCCTCTGTCTCCTGCTATCTGTATATTTTGCGCAGTCTATCTCTGCTCACGCTGTTGCGTCGGCGTGTTCTCCTGCGTGTTGGTCATGTGTTGCACTGGAACCAGACACCGCAAAGACTTCAGCCGAGCACGCACATGCGTGAGTGGCAATAACTCTCCTTACCAGCAGGCGGCGGTAGTGTGTATTCGTCATTCAAAACAGGCAACAACCGGAAAACAGAGAAGAAGAACTGAATACGTGATATAAACAAACAACAAATAGCTGTGCGTTAGCTTCACCTTAGCATGTGTTCTTTGCAGGTGTTTGTTGAGGTTTGATTATGACTGATTTTAGTAAGTAAAGAAGTAACGCGTGTCGGGGCAATGTTAGTAACTGTAGTGTGATTACTGAATTATAAAAGTAGCGCGTTACACTACTCCTACCGACAAAAGTAATATTAATACAGTAACGCGCTACAAAGTAACGCAAAGTTACAAAGTAATGCGTTACACCCAACTCTGCTTGTATTTAGCTAAATGTGGAAGTGACTCTAACCTGCATTTTTTAATTGGCCTATGGGGGGCCAAAGTGCAGTCATGCTCTAAATATGCATTCTTTCAAAGGGCCAACAGGGGGCGCCTTAAAAGGGCAGATTTTATAGAAGTCTATGACAGAATGACTCAATGTATCTCTTGTTTTATTACTACACTGAACATGTTTCTACGTCTCATTCAATAAAGAATGCTTGGGTATCTTGTTATCTATGGTTTGCTATCCACATCTTCTTCATGTTTTTACCTTAGAACTTTATCCCCTTCTTAGTATTAGTTTTTTTATTTCATAAAACCCAAAAACTAATTTCAGTTAACAAAACATTACCATTAATTTAAATATGCCCAGGAATGCTAATATTTTGGTTAGGTTTTGCTCAGGGTCTTACCAGATTGTCTCAGTTGTTGCAATACTTTCTTACACTTTCTTATATTCAGCAAGACTTTACCAATATTATAATAGAGGTAACTTTTCACATGTTTTTTAAAAATTATGTATTGTAGAATAAATTGTCTTTATTGTAAACATTACGCAACGCAGGTCAGTGTATCAGCCAGTCTCTGGTGTGCAACGGAGACCAGGACTGTGAGGATGGTCTGGATGAGAGGAACTGTGATGGAGACAACAGCCAGTACTCATGTGACCTCGACAAAACGCCTCCAAACTCCAGTGTCACAGGCAGAGGGTGAGTAGATTCAACTCCAACAACATGAACATGAGCGTGATATAGGCTTGTAATCGTCATATTTGGGGTGAAATTGTTGCCTATATACATTGGCTCCGAACATTGGGGTCTTAACATCCACAAGGACGTTTCCCGGGGAGTTTCATTTGTTTCTGTTAAAACACGTCACTTAATCCAAGGTGGTCAGTGTACTTCAAAAAACAAAGTGTCCCTTAAAAAAAGGGTTAGAATCACAGATCTACTTAATAAGAGTTCATTAATTCATTCCTGACAGGTACAACGTGTTAACAGGCAAACTGAGAGCAGGTGTGATCAACACTCTGAGCTTCGGAGGGCAGTGCCGGAAGGTGTTCAGTGGGGACCATCAAGTCTCTTACCGACTGCCACATAACATCCTCAGGTACAACTTCAAGGTGAGTGTTTATGTTCACAGATAAGGAGCCGATATGATTTTAGATATAAAGTATTACACTGTGAATTAATAATTGAATGCGTCTTTTATCATCCAACTGAAGTAGACATTCTACACCTTATTTATAAATGTAATGTATTATTATTCCGGTGTATTATAACAACCTGTAGAACACTCTACAGGAAAAGGGAAAACCCCAAAAAGCATAATGGGCCCCTTTAACTGATATAGATGATTAGTTTGTACCTGCTGTATATACAGTTAGGTAGTTTTATCTAAGGCAATTACCGTACTTTTCGGACTATAAAGCGCACCTGCATATAAGCCGCAGCAGCTAAATTGTCCGTCTGTCTTGCTCTCGTTCTGTCTCTCGGTTCCACTTTTACTTTGGCGCGCTACCTGTCTCACTCTTTTCCCGCCGCTTAGAGGTGGCGGGCGCGGACCGGTCCTAGAGCCCATAAGGTTAAAGGTGGTTAATTTTACCTGTAAAATCCATAGATTTAGGAGGTTCCCTAGTGGCCGTTAGCTGTACAAAAAAAATGGGGGAAAAGTCGCGGCTTATAGTCCGAAAAGTACGGTAATCATATTCTATAGGATCATCAGATTTGTCTTGTCATACATCCCTAAGGACTAGCAGCGAGCATGGCAAACAATATGGCACAATAAGCTCTCAGCAGCTACGCTAATGAAACCAACTGCTGAACTCTGTTTGTGCTGCAGGTGACTGTAGAAAATGAAGACAGCGATGAATCCTACGAGAGCTCCTGGTCCTACATGCAGCACATCCAGGCCAACGCCTTGGTGGGACACGACCGTCGCAGTTTCCACAAAGAGCTCACTGACAATAAGGTACTGACAAAACTTCTTCAGAGGGAAACCATTGACATGGCTCTTCTTGGGCTTTGTGACCTTTAAACCTATTATTCACCTATTGTGCAAAATCCACTTCTTCATGTCTCTTCTACATCAACACGTGTCCCCTCTTCTTCATGTCTCTTCTACATCAACATGTGTCCCCTCTTCTTCATGTCTCTTCTACATCAACATGTGTCCCCTCTTCTTCATGTCTCTTCTACATCAACATGTGTCCCCTCTTCTTCATGTCTCTTCTACATCAACATGTGTCCCCTCTTCTTCATGTCTCTTCTACATCAACATGTGTCCCCTCTTCTTCATGTCTCTTCTACATCAACATGTGTCCCCTCTTCTTCATGTCTCTTCTACATCAACATGTGTCCCCTCTTCTTCATGTCTCTTCTACATCAACATGTGTCCCCTCTTCTTCATGTCTCTTCTACATCAACATGTGGAAAGAGATTCTGAAAGTTTCAGGAAAAAAGATTCGCTCGCTTTTTGTCCTGATCCATTTCTATAAAAACCTGTCTGAAAATGAGCTGATCAGATTTTGGCCACTTCATGATGTCATAACGATTTTTTTTGGCTCGTGTAACCATTAGCCAATCAGCAACCAAGGTAACCCCCCCCCCCCCTTATCGCCTGAATCTCCTCCTAGAGCACCATTGAATTCTTTTTAACCAAATCTCTCTCAGAGGGGCGTGGGGAGGGGCTCCTTATTTTCATCTGAAGTAACAGACAGAGAATCAGCACTTTGGAAACAGGGCTGGAACAGAGGGGGTTATGGGTAATGCTGCAATGATCTGTTTGGTGTTTGGAGCCAAACACTTCAGAGACATGTTATGTATATATCTGAGACCTGTAATATATTGATGAAAAACAGTATAATAGGGGACCTTTACAGGTGTATGTAGAAGTATACAAATAATGACTTCTTGGTGTTTTGGTGTCAATCGTCCAGGCCTACAAATATATAATCCTGAAGAATAAAGTGGAGCTGGCCCAGTTCCAAAACTCTGCGCCTCAGTATCTGACTCTGGCTGAAGGTTTCTGGAAGGCCCTGTCCTCGCTGCCGTACACGTATGACTACTCTGCTTACCGCCAGCTGTTCGAGATATACGGCACACATTACCTTTCTGAGGGCAAACTCGGAGGCGAATACCAAGCCTTGTTGGAGATAGACCGTCAGGCACTCAATTCAACAAGTAAGAGCTTAATTAAAACCTCACTTTTAAGAGTGCCTTACAAATCTAGAAGTCTTGGACTTTTGGGATTTGTTTTCTTGCGTTAAAAGGTTCCCATCAGAACATTTCTGAATATTTTGCTCCTGTCTTGTTTGTGTAAAGGTACAACAAATATAGACTACCAGAGGTGTTGGAGAAAGGTGAAACGCCGTTTATTTAGAAAGAAAGTCACGACAACCTGTGAAAAACTGACACAATCCTTATCCTCCAGTCACGGTAAGTAACAGGAAATCCTTATTTAAATGTTGGCCCTGAAGTGTCAAAGAACACAGTTATGCAAATACATTTTGTCAAGTTGGATTGAAATCTCTTTTGCCTTTTGCCTTCAGGAAACAAAGTAAACAACATGCCCATCAAGGTCAAAGTGTTTGGGGGAGATATGGCTTTGACGGGCGCTTTGGCTCTCCTGGATCTTGATAACCCAGAAGCTAACGGAGAAATCTATGACAACTGGGCCTCGTCTGTCAAAGACTTCCCCGAAGTCATAGACATGAAGGTATGACAGTGAGCTGGTACACAGCTGGTTGTCAGCTGTCATCTGGATGTTTATTAATTATTGTTTGATTAGTTGATCGAGCTTAACTGACCCTTCACCAAATCCCACCTCCCTTTGATTATGTTGCTGCTCCTGTCAATTTTGTAATTTCAGCATGGCGCGTCTGCAATTTAAGTAGAACATACTGGTAGGATTAACATTCAAATTTGACATTCTTTCACACACACATACGGGTATTGGGCCGAGCGCGACACCGTACTTCCGGTATCCGCCGTTTTACGCGAGGTGCAAGCAGCCGTACACCGTCGAGGTGTTGTTCAGCTTCCTGTACTGAATATCATAGTCTATTGCCTTAATCAATATCTAGTCAACTCTAAAATACCACATATATGCAATGGCATGATAATATTATTGTGACAAGTGGGGTATTCACCTGGTGTTTCCAGAAATTAGACGTAGATGCAGCCAAAATCGACGAAGGCCACTGTCGTTTTTCCATCTGCAGGCAGTCTGTAAGGGCAATCCGACAACCCACACAGCTCTAGTTTACGCTGGTAACGACCTAAAGCACACCCCTCAAGT
Source organism: Pseudochaenichthys georgianus (assembly GCF_902827115.2). Taxonomy (NCBI): domain Eukaryota; kingdom Metazoa; phylum Chordata; class Actinopteri; order Perciformes; family Channichthyidae; genus Pseudochaenichthys; species Pseudochaenichthys georgianus. The sequence goes on along the minus strand of NC_047514.1, from coordinate 2,981,663 downwards.
CCAGAGATGTAATCCGAAGACATGCAGCGATTTCTTCGGTCGTTAATTCAGAAAAAAAACCTAGTGCGCTCTGCCTGGCTACCTTAGCTAGCTGTTTATATTTGCACTTCCAGGATATTTGCACCTCCAGGAAAATGGCGTATTTATATATATATATATATATGGCGCGTGTTGCATTGTGGGTAGCTCGTGACGTCACTGTGTGTGAAAGAATACGTTTTTTTAAACAATAAGCATGCTCTGTCAAAAAATACAAAAATAACCTTTCCTTTTCTAACAGGATAACTACTATTAGTCCAGCTTATTTAAAACCATATTTGGACTTGAATATACAATAGCACTCTTTTAAACCAGTTGAGTCTTCCCCTGTTGGCCATTAGAGAGAATGCAGTTTTAACAAACTTCGCATTGGCTTTAGTTTTCAGAATCAGGAGTTGCCCCGTGTTTTGTACATTATCTGTGAATAAATGTTTTCTATACTTGCACAGTTGTAAAGTGTACACTTGTTTTCCAGCTGCGTCCTCTGTATGAGCTGGTGAAGGAAGTGCAGTGTGCAGGTTTAAAGAAAGTCCACCTGAAAAGAGCCTTGGAGGAGTACCTGTCGGAGCAGCATCCCTGTCACTGCGGGCCCTGCCGGAACAACGGGAAGCCGCTGCTGACGGGGTCCGAGTGTCACTGTGCCTGCTGGCCGGGAACCTCGGGCCACGCCTGTGAACAGGGAGCTGTGATTGGTGAACAACCAGGTACACAGAACTTGAAATGAGTTTGGGATCAAATATCACAAGATACATGTCACTGATAGTATTAGAAACAATAGTGACACAAAGCACTTCTAAATCGAAACATAATCTTTCAAAGGTTGCATAAGAACAAACAAACAAAGATTTACCCGGAAAAAAAGGGTAAACATGTACGTTTATGTTACCATGCAGTCCAATCAATGAAAGAACAGCATAAGATAATGTTTATTTTTTCTCTCAGGTGTGATCGATGGCAGCTGGACCTGCTGGTCTTCCTGGGGAACCTGCTTGGGAAGTAAAAAGAGAAGGACCCGAAGATGCGAAAACCCCGCCCCCAGGAATGGCCAGCACTGCATCGGAGAGTGGTCGGAAGAGAAGCCTTGTGAGGACCCAGACATCCGGTACTTACAGTAAGTTTATGCACAGGAACTTGTGGGAAACAGGGTGTATCCCAAATATATGACCCCAAAGCAAACCCATAGATTTTCTCACTTGGTTTTCATAATATAACAGAAGATTTAAGACTTAATATCCTTAATTTGATTATACACATACAGTAAGTGGTTTAATGTGTAAGATATGCCATAATATACATTATCAAAAGAACATTATCAACAAGTGGAGAGTGTACAGTGTGGATGTTATGTCAAAGATGTCTATGTCTTCTTAACATATCTACTTAAGTTAGCATGATAGCTAACTTGCACTGGCCCGTCCTCTCTTGTTTTCCCACGTATTGCTCTAGAGCAATGCTTCTCAAAGTGTGGTCCGCGGACCACTGGTGGTCCGTGAGCGCCCCCTAGTGGTCCGTGAGTATATTGGTAACATTTCACATTTGAAATGAATTAATTAATTTAAGTTTTCCGCACTCTCGCGGGAATATCTCCGCAATGGAGGGAGCTTAAGTTTCACTTTCGATTGCAAGATATAGCCCAGATAAACACCTTCATCACACATGTGGCCACTTGTTTGTACCATTTTCAGGCGATTTGTAAACAACGATGTGTTTTTAGATATTTGTGGAGTTAGGTGGTCCGCGAGTGTTTTTTGTATTGGTTAAGTGGTCCTTGGTATGAAAAAGTTTGAGAAACACTGCTCTAGAGGTGATAGTGAGGCACTGTAGAGCCAGTCTACACATTAAATACCCTAATTATGCAATACAATTCGCAAAAGGTGGTGTCAACTTTTTGTGTGCAGGACGATGGAGCCTCAGTGCTTCGATCTCCCTGCAGTGACTCCACCAAAGACATGTGGAGCGCCCCCAAACCTCAGGAACGGATATATTGAGGTGAGTTTGCTTGATTTATGCTGTTTAAAAAAGGTTGTTCCAGTTACTGTATTATAAATAAACTGGAGTTTTATTTTCTCAGAATCCCAGGGACTTTTACCTGGTTGGAAACAGAGTGCAATACTCCTGCATTGACGGTTATTACCTTATGGGAGGCGCTGTGGCTCAATGCACTGAAACCCAGAAGTGGAGGACTGAATCGCCGGTTTGTAAAAGTACGTCTTTCACTATGTCAGGGAGGTTATGTATCTGGCTGTATTATTAGTTTATTAGCGATATATCTCAGAAACGACTTTACTTTAAACGATTCAATAAAGAAAGTTGGGATTTTGTAGGCACCAAATCCATCTGATAGTTACTGAGATGTTTTTCAAGGCCCTAAACCCCAGATTAACTAAAAAGGGCAGACTCATTGCCAAATGTAGTCCTTTTAGCTAGTCCTTACTAACTCAACCAAAATGGAGTATTTTCAACTGTCATGGTTGCCATTAGACAGTCAGCATTTTTGTCTGTCACTCCTTTTTTATTTGTACGCCAATGTGGATTAAGATGAAGATTAAAAATGTCTAAAGATGTTCTACGTGTCCCTTTTATGCACCTCTAGAAATCCCAGTGCTGTGTTATGTCCTCAGTTCTTCTTGCTAAACGTTCCCCTCCTCCCATCTCAGGTGCAACATGTGGGTTTCCTCTACTCAACAGTGACATCATAGCCACCCCTATCGAGGCAGCCTATCAGATTGGACACAGATTGTCCCTGTCCTGTCCTGTGGGGTCGGTGCTGGACACGGAGGAGGTGTCAGAGATCATGTGCAGTTCCAGTCTGCAGTGGTCTCCATCACCGGCCAGCGCTCATTGTAAAGCAGGTACATTGCATTAACTCTCAGGTTCAATGTGAAAGTGTAAATATACATCTGTTTGCTTGCAGCTTTTGCCCCTGGGAGCATAAATACAATTAAATAATTATGTTTTACTGCAACCCTGATCTGTTTTGAAGCAACATTTTAATTTATTTGGAATGGAATTGTGCATGTCAGTCAAATATTGAATCCAGTTTACCTCTATATTTTCTCCTCAGTGCTCTCAGGCCCCACTCCTCCACCTGGCCTGAAATGTAAGCTTTGGGAGAACGTAGGAAAAACTGAGTGTGTGTGTAAAATGCCATCTCAGTGCTCGTAAGTATTATTTTTGATAATCATATTATTGTCATGCACAGGGAAAGGCTTTTTTTAGAACTACGTAGAAAATATATGTAACGATTGTTTTCCTCTATTGCCCACATTAGGACTTCTCTGCAGCTGTGTGCCAGACTCGGTTCAAGCCGAACCCGAGTACTCAGTCTTTGTCAGCTCGGAGCGCTGCGCTGCTTGGGGCGGAGTTTCGAGTTAGCGACAGACTGTGACGTGCCACAAGAGCTGTCCCTGTCCTGTGAGGACTGCAAACCAGGGACAGCTTGTCAGGGTAAGTAAATCCTATTTATTACATCTTGGACCTTATTGTTGTTGTTTTGACATGGATATTAATATAGTACTAATCTGTACATCAAGTTTGTTGGGACAATACGTCTATAATGGGTTCAGGACAATGACAAACATACTTTAACTGAAGAAGAAAACATTGGCCCTGAAAAGTTGCACTGAAAAATCTGAAAGTCACTAATTTAAAAAGAAATTGCATAAAGAAAAAGTCGGAAAATTGTTACGGTTAAAATGCCATCCGATTATTCTAAAGGCCCATTATCCTGAACGTCAATAGTGGGAAAGATAATAATTTTGGACTAAAAGATTATTTGTTTGGCAGCCCAAAAACTATCGTTGGATGGCTCCAAAAATACAAACTCTTATGCATTAGCCAAAGAGTTTCTAATTAGCATAATTGAACATTAGCAACATCTCATGAATACTATGTCATTGAATCATTAAGTAGGTCTGTAAACTGTCATGGATATCGGGTAATAATTTACCATTCACCATCATTTTCTGCCAATTAAGTAAAACCTGCGAGTTTATGACTCAATCGGCTGACTGGGTGTACTTTTGCTCAGTTATTAGCGATGTAATTTCCTGATTTCAGGAAGCGATAGGAATAATGTTCAAAAGATTAATTTAATTCTTTAACATGTGGTGTAACTGCATCATTATATAATTGTTTTTTATTTCAATTCTAGAATCGAAATGCGTGTGTCAGAACGTGACAGACTGCCCGGCAGACTCCGCCCCCCTTTGCACCAAAACCAGTGATGACAGCGTTGCCAAGACGATGACTGAATGTGAGGTGGGGGCCAGACGCTGTGCTAATGAGCAGGTCCATGTTGTCGGTATCGAGGCTTGTCCGGAATAAAAATGAGAAGAGAAAATCTTCAATCATACAAAATTAAATCAATCAAATAAAATACTTCGACTTGGCTCTGTTTTATTATATAAAGACTTATGAACTATTTTGCCAATTATTAGTTATGAATCAAAAGTTATGATAACAAATAACGTGTTAATGAATCATTTCAATACATTTTAGATCTCTAAATATACCTTTATTTTTAAGATCCTACAGTTATGGAAGTCTGTGTTTTTCAAAAGTATGTTGGACCAGTGTAAATTATAAAATAAGACAAAACAATGTGTCTTTAAAGTGAAATAATTCAAGTTCTTTCCAACAGAACTCAAGATTTTCAAAAAATTATGAAAGCGTATATCAACAGCTTATTACTTACTAACAATCGAAACAGTTTGATTTCACATACTGTATGAAATGAGACAAGTCAAATTCCAACCAAAGGACTTGTTTCCATTCACAATTTTAATTTAATTTAATTTAAGAAAAGCTGTATGAAAGCCTCAAATAGGCTTTATGCCTTGGCCAGAGTTGAGTATTAAGCATGGACCTAATGACTAAAAGAAAACAAAAATTGGAAAACAGGAACAAGCTAAAACACTTTGTACATTACCATTACTGTATATGAGTGAAGGAACTACTCATACTACAGTATAAACCATTGTGAATGGCAACTTGGACCTATACATTTAAAAAAATAACCATCGTCAATCTAAAATGAAGGCAGATTCTGCAACGGCATGGCTTGTTTTTGCCACATGTTAACTTTTTCGTAACAGGAGAACATTTCCAAACAAGTCAAAATGGTGGTTACCTTTCTAATCTGAGGGCATACAATGGAGGAGACGCTGTTGGCATGTTCCCTCACTAAACATTTCCATGGTAACGCACGTTCAACCAATCAATATATGAAATATATGCTTATGACAATACAGTCAGATGTTTAGATGGATTCATAGAAAAGCACATGAAGCATCATCTGGACTCACAGACGCCTTCATTGAGAATCTCAAACTGATAGTTGACGCATTTGAGGGTGGCTATGGAGCACAGGGCCATGCTGCGAGTCCTCTGGGTCCGGGTCAGAACCTTCACACAGAACATGTTGGCTTCATCTCTGGGGCAGTCCCGAGTAGCTTTGCACTCACACTTCTTTAATGCTGAGAACAGACGAGAGTTCACGTTAGGATCTTTTTTTTAACGATATAAATGTGAAAACTACTTTGATGAATGAAGAATCCATGCTGAAACACTATGAGTGACTGCAAGCTAACAATACAACTTAAAAAATGATGAAGAAATTCCAGTGAATTTATCTCAAAGTATAAAGGAACATTTGATTATTTTTACACAGTTTTTGCCATTACTGTATTTGGTTGGTAATAAAAAAAAATCTGCTGGATACATTCTGAAACATGAGCACAACCAAAACAAGACAAATGTTCACTAAACATATTACAGCCTAAGGGTTTGCTTCCGTGAGCATTGACGAAAACTATGACAAAATACTGTATGTTCGTCAACAACCTTTTTTACCATGACTATGACAAGACGATGACGATTCGGCACAGATTTTCATTAAATGCCAACACTTAGTATATCAAAATTCAATAGTTCATGAAAAAGACAACTAATACCGGTACTAAATGCAGTAAAAAAACTTGATTAAAATGTCTCTTTATCACTATCACTAAAATAAGAAAAAAGATCCTCTAGTCGAATAAAACTAGCTTGGAAAAAAACCGTTTGACTTATTACGATAAAAATGAACAAATACACAGAATTAACAGTAGGACCAAATAAAAATGCTAACAAATATAAAAGAATACCTCCAATTGAAGTTGTTAACAGTTTTACAGAAAATGTATACTGATTTTTTGGGAAACCAATAATTGAGTACTGCATACCCAGCCCCTTCATATATTCGTAGGCTGGCTAAAATGACTTTATTGAACCTCAGTTGGTTGTCTCACACTGGCAGAATAAAAGAAAAAGTAATAGAATGCTATACTCTGTATAAATCATTTATTCTAATCAATGCAAAATCATAATGTAAAATGTTTTGTGTCCGACCAACTCACCAGAGCAGGTCTCCCATTCGTAACACGTGTCGAGGTTACAGGGCTCCTGAGCCGAGCTCTTGGAGGACATGTTGGCTCTGAAGTTGGCCCACTCCAGTTTAGCTGCATCCACCTCGTCACATGACCCCTCGCTGACGAAGAAGAGCGGATCGCTGTGGCAACGACCGGCATGGAAGGAGCAGAGGGACATCGCCACGGTAACACCGAGGTCAATGTTCAGGATACACAGAGTCTCGGGTTGTGAACTAAACACACACACACACACACAGATTTTTGTTGTTATATGAAATGCGCAAATAAAATCTAAGATAGTAGTAATACAATATTTGTATTTGTTTTATACACCACAATGGATTAAATGCAACTAAAAGTGCTTCACAAAAGGATAAATACATTTATATCAAGAAATATAAGGAACATAACATGTTAATTTAACAACAAATATACAATTGATTTTATTGAAAACATGTAATTAATAATTAATAAATACGAAGACATATAGATAGAAAGATTTGAAAATGATTGAGAAAAATGTACAGGCAGCTCTTTCTTTGAATGCAGACACATTTAGAGTCCTGCAGTTTCTCTCCGGGACCGCACCGACTCTCAGGAACAAACGGTTCCTCTGCAAACAGGAAGTACACAGAAACCAGATTTTAGCTGTCTCATTCATGCATAGTATTTTACATACAACACCCGAGCCCCATTTGGGTCTGTCTCATTTAGTTTGTGGGACACAGTCCTGGATATTTCCCACATATGGGAGTAAGGGAACACAGCTGCGTGCGACTCTTTATCAGAGGCGGGGAACCAGATGCAAGTCTGCCGAACCAACCAGCTGCTCCTTATCTGTGAAGCGTTCTTTGTCGTAAAGCCAAACATGGTGTTAGAAAACACTGATGATAAAGCAACATTCTCATGCAGGACGGTTTTCACTGAGCGCAGCAGAAGTGATGGTTTCCCGGCCATTGAAGAGCTTACAAAGATTGTGCTTTATTGAAAGTGTGTTCAAACTTAATATTTATATAGCTTCTCGTTACGCCATTCAAGTGTGGCAGTTTGTTAAAAATCAAAACTCTTTTTAAGTTATGTGGTCTGACAACACGTCTAATGACCCAATTCTGATTTAATCATAGTGCTAACACTCTGAATAATTCAGTTTCAGTTGAACATAGATCAGTACCGTACTTTTCGGACTATAAACCGCGACTTTTCCCCCCATTTTTTATGTACAGCTAACGGCCACTAGGGAACCTCCTAAATCTATGGATGTTACAGGTACAATTAACAACCTTTAACTCTACGGGCTCTATGACCGGTCCGCGCCCGCCACCTCTAAGCGGCGGGCTCCAGCAGGAAAAGCGCGCCAAAGTAAAAGTGGAACCGAGAGACAGAACGAGAGCAAGACAGACTACAATTTAGCTGCTGCGGCTTATATGCAGGTGCGCTTTATAGTCCGGAAAGTACGGTAATTATGTGACAATGTCCATAAGTGACATGTTGATTTGAACTATCGCTAACATTTGATTTGCAAAAAGCTTCAAATAAATAATACTAATGATATACATGGGTTAAGATTGTATATATATCTAAAACATAACATCGTTTATGTCTAGACTGACGCATTGCAAACACCATGGGAATCTCACTTTCTTTAAGCCTCTTTGCAATAAACCTGCATTTAAAGCATTGGTTGTGGAAGTTTTGTTTCTACATTTGCATGACTCTGGGATATCTAAAAGAGCAATCTACTGTACCATCTGAGCAGCGTAGGTCAGCAGGTAGGGGAGGCTCCCAGATGAGACTGTCGCTGCATTTGTAAAAGCCCGATGGCATCGGTCTCAGGCTCGACTCGTCACAGTTCAGTCCCACCGATTCCCCCACTTTGTACTGCTCTTTGGTGGGGAACAGCGTCATGCCTTCAGGGATCTCAGGAGGAAAGCACAGTTTCCCTGCGAACCACAATTTTAAATCAATGTAACACACTGGAGCAGAAATATTACAGTCCTCGCGTGTATCGAGAATGACCTTACAGAAATGTGTGGATGCATGATTACCAATTTACACCGTTTCATGTGAGAAGGCAAACATACTGATGCATCTTCCTGTTGGTTGTTGCCACGTGCCATCAGGAAGACAGTTGATGAACTGAAAGCCCTCCAGGTCAAAGCCAGTGAAGCAACGGAACTCCTCATCCTCACCAAAGTCATAATACTGTTTCGCTTTCTGTCAGAGGAGGCAGTTATTTGTATTAAGTTACATGGTTAGCCACCAATATAGGAGCTTTGATCTGAGCAGCTGCTGCAATGTGCGTTAGATGTCACAATGCTGACACTTTCTAGGACTAAATGTGTGGAAAGTGTAAGCGTTACCCTGAGGAAGCTGTTGGTGGGCCTCTGTGGCCTCAGACAGCCCTCCACACCAGGTGGCAGCGTGTCCTTCCAGCCTATAGTGAAGTCGTCATCATTGTCACACGTGACCTGTCTGGACACAAAAACATGGAACATACAATAAATCCTAAATTATACACTTATGTAAAAAGAGAAAATACACAAGTTTGACTACAACCTAATTGTGTTAATGTAAGTTGAAATGTCTGCAGCAACATATATGGTGTATAACTCAGCATTCAAAGTGCGCTTATAACATTGTGTAAGAGAAACAATCTTAAACATCAAAAAGATCTTACTTTAACATAAGATTTTATGCTGATTTATATATTTTTAGTTAGTCACATAATAGGAATTCTGGATGCATAAAGGGGTCATTGGGGGGTAATGTTTTATTTAAATGGTTATTTAGGTAGTCAACTAAAACAGTGCTTCTCCAACTTTTTCAGTAATGTACCCCCTTTGAAACATTTTCTAAGCCAGACCGACCCCGAACATTTTTGATCGAAAAAGCCTATACAAATAATTACAATATAGTGATGTTCCCTCAGTGCGTGATTTATTAACTCTTTCGTGCATGCATTACAACAAACTAAGGATATTTTCATCTTCATGCATGAAAAAAAATAGCATAACATAACATTTTTATAAAACAGATTTTTCCAAGGAGTTTTTCAATTTAAGTAATATGTTTAACAAACCAATGAACACAATGATATATTGTGAAAAACTATAAAATACAATACACACATTTGACATGTTTATATGAGGACCCCCTTGGTGGTTCTAGGAATATTTTATATACAATTGTGTTTTCTATTTAACTTATTGTACTAAGATTATTTTTTTAATCATGCATGGTATTTTTTTAATTAACCTTTTTTTGGGTTGAAATCTCACGTACCCCCTGCAGTACCCCAACGTACCCCCAGGGGTCCGCGTACCCCCATTTGAGAATCACTGAACTAAAAGACACCTAAAGCACCAGAGACATACATGTTGGTTACAATTTGGAATATAATCATTTTCTTGACCCCAGAGGGTAAAGGGTGTAAAGTAAATCTGAGGATAACAGGAGGGTTAATTATAGTGAGAAATACGTTTTAATGAGATCACCACCATGCCATGTTTAGTTAACTTTACTCCATGTGATCTGATGCTAGCTGTCTAACTTTCCTTGACTTTTCAATAATGTCTCAACACATTCAAAGCAAACAGTTGTTCCTACTTTTCAAAGATGGAGATGTGACACAGGTCCTCTTGTTTGCCAGGGCCCCTGCAGGGTTGGCCTCCTCTGAGGGGGGCGGGGTTATCGCACCGTCTCGTCCGATGTCTTTTCATCGTCGCTCCACAACGACTCCACGGCCCCCAGCAGCTCCAGTAGCCATCCACCAACTCTGTGGAGATTACAAATCAATCCATACCAAAACATCACCAAACCTAGTTTAAATGGAACTGTGTTTTAGCTTAAACATCTAAAGTACTACATACAGACTGCAGGTTCTTCACATGATCTCACACATAAGATCAAACTCATGAATGTGCAAGTCAGGGAGGTAAAAACATACATTTATACTACGAGAGAGATAAAACAAAGGCTGTGTGTTGCAACATTAAACTGTGATTTTCTTACAACACTCATTGAAGCCCTTGACTTTCATCCTAATAGCCACACTTGCTGAGGCTCATGGTTATTCTCACCATACCAAAGCGAAGGGAAAGACAGCATTTCCTAGAAACAATGTTTACCTTATTCAAATTCAAGATCATCAAAAGAAACTGTTGAACAATACTTTGTTGTCTTCTATTTTCAGGATGTTGTGTCCTGCTGTACCTGAAGTAATGTCCGGAGCTCGTTTTTCACAGTTTGTGCCAAAAGTGCCGGTTTGGCAAACACACTTGCACTCTGTCCCGGAGAGAACCGCCCTGCCGTTGTTGGGGCACGGAGAGCACTTGCAGGTATCAAACTCGTCCATGTACTGCAGCAGGGCCTTCCTCAGGTGTCTCCTCTTCGTGGCGGCACAAGGGATCCCCCGAATCAGATCTATGATGGGAAGCACCTGGACAAATACAGACAGACAACTTAGAGTCTATGCATGACATTACTGCACACGATGTACAACAATATCTGTTTTCTTTTTTTTGTATTACTGCCGATTTTTATTCCATTGTTTATTCCATTCCATTGCAATGTAAATACTGTTATATTTGACTATATTTTTCTAGTTCTCTACCTGTGTTTTGAATTCTTGTTTTACTTTTATGTATGCACCACGACACCAAGTCAAATTCCTCGTACGTGTAAACCTACTTGGGAATAAACCTGTTTCTGATTCTGAGACAAGAAGGCAACATCAGCTTTTTGTAGAATTGAGTTTTGTCATTTTGAATTTCAGTGGCATTTGATTACTTTGTAGTCAACCACATCCGGGTTGTCCAGAACAGACTTTGCCCAGTTCTTAAAGACCGTTGAGTCCGGGGCGGGGCCCTCCCTCTCCCAGACCAGAGCCGCGGCCTCTCTAAGTCGACCTCCTTTCGTCATGGAGAAAGACTTCTCTGCTGCCTTAATGTACGAGCCTAGACCAACGCAATGAAAAGCAGAGTTAGGAATCAAGAAAGGCAAGTTTAGTTATATAGCACCTTTCAGCACAAGTCAATTCAAAGTGCTTTACAAGATGGACGCCATTAAGAGCATTAAGAAACATATTATAACATGGCATTTAAAAACACTCATTTAAAAGCAAAGATAATAAAACATGAATAACAAAGGAACATGAATAAAAGTTACAGTTCAGTGTGAGATACGAGTATATCTAATATGTATATGACCCAATATGTATATATGTTCTTATATTTTATCATTTTTATCTTTGATTTTATCTTAAATTGTATTAATCTGTGTGAATCTGTGCTATCCTGTTTTTCATTCTTACCCTGTTGCTGTTAAACTACTGAATTTCCCCACGGGGATTAATAAAGCTCCATCTTATCTTATCTCTTATCCATTAAAAGAAGCGGCAAAAAGAAAAGTCTTCAGCCTGGATTTAAAAGTAGTTGCAGCGGACCTGCAGGTTTCTGGGAGTTTGTTCCAGATATTTGGAGCATAATAACTGAACGCTGCTTCTCCAGGTTTAGTTGTGGTTCTAGAAAGTGGGCTGTCAGTCAGTATCAGTAACACACCTTGATATTTCACAGTCATCCTGTCGTGGGAGCACCGGGTTACACTGCTGTGTTGTGTGTAGACGATGACGGACCAGCGGGACTCTCGGCTCAGACAGCTTTTGATGTGCTCTTCTGTTTCACCTGGAGATGATGAGCAACATGACGCAGAAACAAAGAAATCAAAACACCGTCGCACTGTATGCGTAGTCTTTTACATGTAGATATTAAAGGTTCGCAACTTTCTTCTCTCTTCTTTTTATAGCTTCATGAGATATGACTTTTATATTTTGTACACAATGGTAGTGAGTATTGGTACAGTTATTCAACTAAAAGTACATTGCAAGGCCCATTTTAGTAATGATAAAATAATGTATTCTCTTTTCACTTCATTTTTCCTTTGATGAAAATTCAAAACAAATATAAAATCAATCTTAAAACCTGTTCCATCGTATCTGTGTATTTGGAAGTTAACATACATTTCTTACATGGAAATCCCTTCAATTGGGGTTACATTGAACTGGCCTCTCTGAAAATGTGTTAATACATACAGTATTTGACATACAGTAACACATCAGTTAGATATCAAGTTGGAAAATAAATGATGTATACCATCCAAGCAGCATCAGAAACAGTCTGGACTTTTAGCCCAGGGTGTAATTCCGGATTTTGACCACCTGGTTGTGCTATAATACCTGAAGTGTTGAGCTCCTCTCGGCTGTACTGGTAAAACAGGTCATAATGGCCTCCCAGTTTCCCTGAGCTGTAGTAGTGTGTGCCGAAACGCTGGAAGATGTCCCTGTAGAGAGCGTAACTGTAGTCCAGAGGAAGAGCGTGGAGGAACTGGAGGAAAGGCAGCGACAGGACGAGGTCCCCCGGGTCCCTCACCTTGAACGTGGATATAGGAAGAACCTGGTGCACCCTGTACAACTTGGAGTCCTACGGAAGGAAATATAGGACATAAAACAGGAAAAATGGAAATGCATGCATGTGTAGAGATTCGTATATATATATGTGTGTGTTTTGTGTGCATGTATGTACATTGTGGGGACCATGTAACAGACCGTGAGATCGAAGGACACATTTTGAAAAACTTCACATTCATAAAGCTTCTCACAATTATATTGCTAAAATGTGTTTGTTGTTGTTTGAGTCACTCACCGTTTTCTTTGAAGCTTCAAAAGCTTCCTTGTTAGAGCTGCTATCGGACATAGATGTTCCACTGAAGAAAAATATGGGGAATGAAAAGCTGTTTTCACTTGGTTGGTTGTCAGTGGAGGAGTCTGATGATCTCTGTATGACAGACTCGGTGTGCAGCTTCTCGGGCGCATTGCTGAAGTCCTCCAGCTGTCCAACCTTTACAACCAGAACGTTTGTAAATCAAAGTCTAAAATAATAAAGACAGTAACAAAATAGCTAAACAAATTTCAAATTGTAACGTTGAAGCCTATATGTGTAGGATGGCAAATCCCTATCCATTGCTGCTCTCCCACACATACTACAGCAGATGGAAATAATGACACTGAACTTGTTGATCCAGTTTGACTTGAGATAGTCAGATTGTCGTCATATTTGTTCCTTCAAAAAAGGTATAATGCAGTTTTGCACTTTAAGAGGCAAGCTACCATTAGGCTTCCATCATTATTATTGTGGCCACTTTTCTGTCACTATGTTTCTGGTTTAGGACATTCTAGCAGAAACAGGCGGAAACAGATGCCACTGAGATGTGGGCGGTGAGGGCTTGAAACAAACCAATAGTTATTGCAATTAATAATTATTAATAGTACCTTAATTTCAAAACTTTCAAAGTTATGAGGGATGCGGTGGTAAAGCAATGTGGACGGAGGTCTCTTGATGATGCAACTTCCTCCCATAAACATGTTGTCCAGTACCGCTGCCCTTTGCACTTCTGCCAGAGCATCAAACCTACACAAACAAATCAGTACGAAGTCAAATCTCATGGAATCTGTTTTGTGCAATTACTGTAGCACCAAAGTCCAACAATTCATTGGCTGCCCGAAATGATTGGTCGATAACAGATGTATAAAGAATTTGCAGAGCAAGAAACTGAAGCATGTAATATATGCTTACAGTATGTTAGAGTTAAGTATTGTTTGTTGTATGTGATATCTTAAACGGTTTAAATAAAACATTTCAATAGTTTATTGTTCGCTAACATTTGTATTAAAAATATATAAATTGTATACATTATGTCAACAACATTTACAAGCATTTGAATAAATATAATTGTGTTTCGGTTTTTGCAGCGTTGGTACAGGACTTTTAATGAAGCAGTGCAAGTTGTACTAATAGAAATGCTGTGTTGCAAGAAAGGCCAGAAGAGCACTTGACAGAAAGGAATGTATTTATGAACACAGCCGAAAGAAATGTTAGGAAAACTGTAAACTCAGCAGTGACTGTCTGACCATCAGCTCACCCATTCCCCACCAAGTCAGCGCCGGGGGCCACTCTCTTCTCCGCTGGACACACAACTGTGAGGTCGCCACAGTCCCTCTCATCCGAGTTATCTCCACAGTCGTTCTGCCTGTTGCACGTTAACGTGGAGTTTATGCAGCGTCCTGTAGCGCAAAGGAGGTTTTGAAGAAGATAACATTTTGTTTTGGTTTTTATCTGTGTCTGTGATTAGAAAGAAATTAACACCAAGAAACGTCCCTGGCTGATTATATATATTGATGAACAAAGACTTTTTGTATTACAATGTTTTACAAATGAGACATGTTATTAAAGATGTGCTTATTTGCATACGTTTACAGAACAGATCAGGGAGGGAATGTTTGAACACCGCACATACCTGTACAAAAAAAGAAACACATTTTGGCATTCAAGTTCTACATAAACCATTGTGATATAGATGGGAAGAATTGCTGGGAAATGTGTAGTACGTTATAGAAGTAGGGATTTATTAAGTATGAGAAAATAAAAAAATAACTTTAAGAACAAAAATATTTGTTTGGAAAGGTGTTAACTTGAGATGAATATAACAGTAGGGGAAAGTAGGCTTTTCATGGAAACGAAATAGCCTCAAAAAAGTGTGATTTTTCCAGTTGCTTCTTCAATCAGCAAGGAAAATTATCATTAAAAAAAACGTAACAAATTGACCACATTGGAAGATTGTACATGTGTGATGTTTTGCGTTGCTTCTTTTACACACCAGTCAAAGTCTAATTACCATTATCGCACTTGAAGTCTTCTCTGCAGTCGACGGGGGCAAGCTTGCACTCAGTGGAGGGGTAACAGGGCCTCTCCTCCGTCAGCTGCACGCTGCAGGCCGATCCACCAAACTGGGACGGCCTCTGGACCGACCGCGTCCGCAACTGTGGTAACAACATGTGAGAAATACTGGTTAAGATTTGTATTTATTCCATTTAAATGTACACTTTAAAGGTCACCTATTATGCAAAATCATGTCTCTTCTACATCAACATGTGTCCCCTCTTCTTCATGTCTCTTCTACATCAACATGTGTCCCCTCTTCTTCATGTCTCTTCTACATCAACATGTGTCCCCTCTTCTTCATGTCTCTTCTACATCAACATGTGTCCCCTCTTCTTCATGTCTCTTCTACATCAACATGTGTCCCCACTTCTTCATGTCTCTTCTACATCAACATGTGTCCCCTCTTCTTCATGTCTCTTCTACATCAACATGTGTCCCCACTTCTTCATGTCTCTTCTACATCAACATGTGTCCCCTCTTCTTCACGTCTCTTCTACATCAACATGTGTCCCCACTTCTTCACGTCTGTTCTACATCAACATGTGTCCCCTCTTCTTCATGTCTCTTCTACATCAACATGTGTCCCCTCTTCTCCATGTCTCTTCGACATCAACATGTGTCCCCTCTTCTTCATGTCTCTTCTACATCAACATGTGTCCCCTCTTCTCCATGTCTCTTCTACATTAACATGTGTCCCCTCTTCTTCATGTCTCTTCTACATCAACATGTGTCCCCTCTTCTTCATGTATCTTCTACATCAACATGTGTCCCCTCTTCCTCATGTCTCTTCTACATCAACATGTGTCCCCTCTTCTTCATGTCTCTTCTACATCAACATGTGTCCCCTCTTCTTCATGTCTCTTCTACATCAACATGTGTCCCCACTTCTTCATGTATCTTCTACATCAACATGTGTCCCCTCTTCTTCATGTCTCTTCTACATCAACATGTGTCCCCACTTCTTCATGTCTCTTCTACATCAACATGTGTCCCCTCTTCTTCACGTCTCTTCTACATCAACATGTGTCCCCACTTCTTCATGTCTCTTCTACATCAACATGTGTCCCCTCTTCTTCATGTCTCTTCTACATCAACATGTGTCCCCTCTTCTCCATGACTCTTCTACATCAACATGTGTCCCCTCTTCTCCATGTCTCTTCTACATCAACATGTGTCCCCTCTTCTCCATGTCTCTTCTACATCAACATGTGTCCCCTCTGTGGAAAGAGACTCTGAAAGTTTCAGGAACAAAGATTCTCTCTCTTTTTGATCCATTTCTATAAAAACCAGTCTGAAAATCAGCTGATCAGATTTTGGACACTTTATGATGTCATAACGATTTGTTGGCTTGTGTAGCCATTAGCCAATCACCAACCAATGATACACCCGTTTGTCCTTAAGCACATGTAAAGACATTATTTTGCCCCCAAAAGCTAAAACAAATGTTCAATTTAAATGTCATTGTAATTTATTCAACACCTTGCCTCAAAGGCAACCTTTCATTATGTGGACAAGATGTGTTGGTGCTTGAAATGGGTTAACCAAAGTCTTAGCTTCACATAAGTAGTGTCACATACAATATACAGGAACGAGTCCTTAATGCAGAAATGAGGTAGCATGTTAGCACTTTTGGTTCCCTCGTCTCAAAGTCAATGTGTTTTTAATGTGTTTGGCTCTTGCCTGTTTCAGGGCGCAGGGCGAGCAGTCGGACCACGTCCCAAACTCCGTCAGCAGGCAGTTGATCGGACAGCTATGCTCGTTACAAGCTCTCCTGTCGTCTTTCTCGCACATCTGACTGCAGCTATTCTTCCAGTAATAATCCTCGTCATAATTAATGTTCCTGTCAAACATAATACACAAAAAGAAACATAAAAAAAATCCCTTTTACAGGCAGCAGATGTTGGCATCATGCAGTATGAACCAAGCATTTGTATTTCACAATCCTAACTGAAATCAGCGGAGGAAAGAAAGAAAAAACGTTTCAAATTACAGTATTTCACAATTTTCCTGGCTCAATGTTCGGTTTCAATTTGCTAAATTGTTGATAACACGCTTTGCTCCTAACTCTGGCCTCCGAAGCCATTCTGTGTTCAGATCCTGCATAGAGTGAACGTAGTAATACACACTACCACAAGTAGACAAGCATACACCCTTACTGATGAAAGCTGTAAGTAAAATCATCCAAATGCACTTAAAGTATCTAAAGTAAAAGTATTGATTGTGCAAAAAGAAACGTCCCTTTTAGTGTATTACTATTATATATGAGGTGTTTGGATAATATTACTGCATTTTAAAGATATGCTCAAGGTTACGCCCATGAAAAGCAAAGGACATTTGTTAGCATTTTACCACTTCTAGTGCCCTCGTCTCGAAGACAACGTTTTTTTTATCTTGTTTTTGATGAGATGCCTGAAATAAGATCTTTTCATGAGTTTAAACTTTATAAGAATAACAGCCTTTTCCAGATTTGTGATGATGCAATATCAGCCGATCCTCGAGGTTTTTAATTAGTTATTTTACCTCAGGTGAAATGTATCAACACATAATGAAGCATTTCGTCCTTTAGTTGATCAAAAACATACATTGTGCTTACTGGACAGGAAGAGGATACACAGACTGTAATCTGAAAAGCTGTCAGATATATGTTGGACAGTCTCTTAGATGCAGTAGAATAAAAGAATAGTTGCATAAAATGGAAATACTCAAGTAAAAAACAATAACTTCAATTGTGTACTTCAGTACATGTTAGGAAAATATCACTCGTCACCGGCTTGAGCTTCAACCTCAGGATCCATGTATTTATGATCCTCTCCAGAATGGAAGTAGTCATCACATACAGAGCATCAACTAGTTCCTGAGCAGTGTCCTTCACATGCTGATATCCAAGAGAGAGAGTCACACAGTCACAAGATGAAGGAATACCAGTTATATAGGTAAGCAGAAGACTCACTTTGTGTTCTATAGGTAAGCATACATCCTGTCATGAACAAAATACTGAGTTTTTTTCTCAAACTTCTGACTTTTTCTCAAAATTCTGACTTTTTCTCAAAATTCTGACTTTTCTCAAAATTCTGACTTTTTCACAAAATCTCAAAATTCAGATTTTTAGAGAGAGGGAGTCACACAGTCACAAGATGGAGAAATAGAAAGCAGTCTTCAACGTTTAGTTCAGATTAGCTCCACGTCAGAAATTAGTATGCTTGTCACAGAGCTATCATCTGCCTCAAACAGTCCTGATGCTCTTCTAGGTCATCACGCATCCTGTCATGTTCACAGCTACAGCTGGGATACCTTTGTTAGCATGTGGACTCTGATAGTGGAAGAGTACATTCAGTATTTTCCCAACAGTACAGTATTTAGGTCAATGTATTTTTGTGTCTCACCTGGATCTGTACTGTGTGCCGTGGTTGCAGGTCCTGGAGCAGGAGGACCACGACGCCCAGGGGTAGCGGTCACAGAAACAGGCGAGGCCGGCTGAGGTCCAGCCGAGCAGCAGCAGCAGCACCAATAACCCCCGGGAAGACGCCATGAGGGGGGGGGGGGGGGGGAACTGCACTTTCTCTGAGAATAATGTCCAGAATATCATCATCAGGTGCATCACACTGTATGTCTGCGTGTTAAGAGGTGTTGGAAGAAATACTTTTCTTTCAATTTGGACAAAGCAAGGCTATTACATCCTGCTAAGCTAGGCTAACCATTTTTCTGGTTGGTCCTAAAATATCTTACTCTGGAAAGGTTGATTTCAAACTAAACATGGAAACCGCAATAACCTATAAACAAAGTGCTGTTGAAATCGTCCTGTGGGGATTGTCCACATTATTGAGCATGTAAGTCACTTTGGATAAAAGCATCTAACAAGTATGTAATGTAATTTCCATAGAGGAACTTCCTAATAAGGTGTTCTCAACATGTTCACATGGTGACTGGAGTTAGAAAACGTCTCTAACTTAAATCTGCTTGACTCTACTCAGGCAAGTTAAAATGCTGCTGCACTTTACTGCAGCGCGTCCTCCAGGATTTGCTATCCGTCTTTGCATTTACAAATGTTTCAACAATGTCTATTTAAAAAAAAAAAAGTGTTTGTAAGCACTTCACATTTCATTAATAAAGTGAAAAGATACAGAAAAGTTTGGAACCAGGCAAAAGAGAAAAAAGGAGGAAGACTTATTGTAATTTGCATCTCCAGAATAATGTCCAAATTCCAGCCGTAAAATGTATTCTCAAGATATCGAGTTTAATGTTGAAATGTTAAATTGATTCTTCATGTGAAAATGTTCTTGGTGTAATTCAACTTCACCGTCAAAAAAGAACATAAATCTTCCTCTTCTGATAAAGCTTTTCAAATTCCTTGCATTAATACTGACTTTATTGTTGACATTATGACCTTATTTGGTATAAAAAATTAAAACATAACTTCTGTTATTTTGCTGCCTAATGCCTGGAATTGAGTGTTTTACATAATGCATTAAAATGTATTTAATAATAAAAAAGACAACAAAAGAAAGCAAGTACAATAGGGTTGTGTCCAAAAAATAAGCAAAATCGGACTTACCACGCACACTGTCCTCTTGATCAGATATTAAGGCTTTAGTATGTTAATATTCACGCAGTTAGGAGTCCTCTCACTGAGTCCACTCGGCACTGCAGGCAGAACCCCCTCTGTGATTTCCCAATCTGTTCCCAAAAAAATCTGAAATTAAGAAATACTAATATCCAAGCACATGAAGTTCTTACACAACTATCTTGTCCTTTATTTTTACGAGATGGGAAGAGCTGGAGTTTCCCGGCTGCAGAGATGTAAACCAGATGTTCTTTGTTTGAGACTTGACAGATAATGATACCGAGGGGGAGAAAAATATATTTTCTTTCAACACTTTCAGATTCCTTTTTACAATCTGGCAATGCACACCATCAAGATTGCTCAATGCTCCACAAATACATAAATTAAATATACCTCAAATATTAATATTAGAAACATATACTTTGAAAAAAATGACGTGTTATTGCAACCACAGAGAAACTTGCAATCAGAGGTTGCACACATGACAGAAAACTGGCAACATGGAAAATAATTTGATTGAAACAAAGATCACTGTAAAGGCAGTTAGCACATGTGTCTAAAACATTACATTTAAATGTGATTCTTAAGAAATATATTTTTGTGTTTTGTTTTTGTTTGATTTGAGATAATAGTTGGGAACATATTAGAAATGACTCTTAGCATACGATTGCTATCAATGCAGTCTGTGTGTTAAGAGGTGTTGGAAGAGTTTTACCATGTTCTGACTCTGTCTCATTTCTCACTTGGAGAGCAGACTGTATTTCAAAATGAGGACCTAATTCCTTCAAGTAAAAAACAACTTTAAGAAATGCAATATCATCTTACTTGTATATAAAACTGTATTCACATTATAAACAACCCAGTCTCACGGCATTTCGTGTTCACCAACACGATTTGCCCCTTTTTTTCGTGTTGCACAGCACGATTTTAAAAGCAATATATTTCTACTGGTAATGTGTTTCGTGCCTGCAGGCTGCAGCACGTCTTTTTCTCCGGTCGGGTCGTGGAAGACCGGAAGCTGTGTAGTTCATAAAAACATGTTCTTACTCAATATCAAGCCACAGTTATTGCTATAATTTCGGACTTCTGTTGCCGTCTGTGAGGAAAATAAATGGGTCTCAGAGCCTCAGGATACTGAAATCTGTATTTGTTAAATCTTTTTTTCCTTCTAATTTGTAATTCTTTTCAAAATAACACATTGTTATTTACTCACCAATAACACACAATTATCCTTGCTTTTATTTATTGGTTTAATTCCATAATCTCTGGCTTTTTTGGCGTCCGTCAGGAACTGAATTTCAAAATAAAAATAACCGGAAACAGACGTAGGTATTTCGAGCGATTACCCAAGATCCTCAGCTATGGTTTAAGCTCGCTGATTGGATGTTTTAGACGCAATGCATGCTGGGATTTGGTGTTTATATTATATGAAATCCGGAAAACATTTTAAAAGAATAAAATAATACTTAATTCTCTTTGAAAGTCATCACATAACGGCATTGTAATACACGGTTCGGCTGCATTACATATTACAGATCTGCCGTAGTTCTTTATTTATAGAGCCCTGATGAGAAGACCTTTGGAAAAACTGAAGAAATGCCGCCGAAACTAAATACTTGACGTGGATCATAAATATATCAACAATGTTTTTATGAACCACACAGCTTCCGGTCTTCCACGACTCGACCGGAGAAAAAGACGTGCTGCGGGCACGAAACACATTACCAGTAGAAATACATTGCTTTTAAAATCGTGCTGTGCAACACGAAAAAAAGGGGAAAATCCTGTTGGTGAACACGAATCAATAGATTAAAAATCGTGTTGGTGAACACGAAATGCCATGAGACTGGTTTGTTATAAAATGTCCTAAGCTGGCGGTAGCGTTAGCTGCATGCGTTGCTGGACACACTAACGGCCTACTCTGACTCGAATAAATGCCAAAACAAAGAATTAAGCGTTTCAGACATCGCCGCTATACAGTTAAGGAAAAACCAAACATTACAAACACACATTTACAAACAACACTAACATTGAATGGGACATTGGCTCTAGAGGAATGCTTCGGATGAGAGAGTGGATTGAAGTTAGTGTGTTCAGTGTTTCCCCTAGGATGGAGTCATAGCAGCTAAGGCACATGGGCCCAGCAAAATGTGAGCGCGGAGCGCGTGGAAGTTTTTAGTGTGCGCGTGCGAAGTGCCTGCCAGCACAAGAAAGGCTCTTGAGGCTCGACAGGTGTATTTTGCTAAATCACCTTTATTGTAGGCTACATACAGTAACACAAATACTACACATCCACATAACAAACAATCAAAATCAAATGTATGCAATTTAATTATTTTAACCTGCTTTATTTAGGGGTGGACCTACAATCCGGGGTCCCCTAAGATATTTTGTTTAAATGTTGAAGTGAAATGCATCAATCTGGTGCACTTTGAGCACAAAATGAAGGTCTGGATACAGCTCTCAACACTCAGATGAAAGGGAGCTGTATACTTTTCAATAATCCAAACATCTTTAGAATATGATCACAACCAATAACAAATCATTTAAACTTGTTTATTCTTATCTTATGTTAACTATTAGCATTCTTTCTTTTTATTTATGCACATTTTACTAATCACTCCCCTTTTAAACTGTTTTTTGTTACTGTCCTACACATTGGAATGAATTCATTCTTTATTTTGTACAACTATATTAAATTGATAAAGGTGGGCTCTCTCTCAATTCAATTCAATTCAAAGGGGCTTTATTGGCATGAAAGTTAAGATGAACTTTTATTAATCCCTCATGGGGAAATTATTTCTCTGCATTTGACCCATCCTAGTGTTAGGAGCAGTGTGCTGCCATTTTGAACGGCGCCCGGGGAGCAATGTGGGGAACGGTGCCTTGCTCAGGGACACCTCGGTAGCACTTGGTCTTTCGGGGACTTGAACTGGTGACCTTCCAGTTCCCAAGCCAAGTCCCTATCGACTTCGCTACCACCGCCCAATTAAATTAAACAATGTTGCCAAAGCATCACAATACAAAATAATTAACATTAACATACATTTCAAATGTTTACATATTATTGATGATATATATACAGGGATATAATTACATTTCAACACGTGTGTGTGTGTGTGTGTGTGTGTGTGTGTGTGTGTGTGTGTGTGTGTGTGTGTGTGTGTGTGTGTGTGTGTGTGTGTGTGTGTGTGTGTGTGTGTGTGTGTGTCATTCACTGTCCCTCAGGTTGTGGCATGTGTATACATATTGGGCAGCAAGGTGTGCCTTGTCTCCTTCTCCTAGGAGTACTCTCAGTCTTGAGAGGTCATCAACCTCCTTGAAACCTGGGATTACAGAGTTCAACTTGTTCCAGTAAATGCTCCTTACTTCGTTGAATGTTTGGCACTTCAGGAGGAAGCGCTCTCTCCTCGCGAGAGAGAGACGAGAGAGACGAGCGGAGAGAGAGAGGACTCTGCGTCTCTCTCTCTCTCTCGCGCGCTCTCTCTCTCGAGTCTCGAGCTCTATCTCTCTTCTAGCTCGCTCTATCGCTCTCTCTCTCTCTGCCTCTCTCTCTCTCTCTCTCTCTCTCCTCTCTCTCTCTCTCTCTCTCTCTCTCTCTCTCTCGCTCAGAGGCTGTGTGCTGCTGAATGTGTAGGGGAAACACTGGTGTTAGATAAGATTCGGTTAGTTTACTTCACTTGTTTACTATGATGAGATAGAAGAGCTTTAGGGCAAGAACAAAGGGGACAAATATTAGAAGAGATCTTATTTTATTTTTCATTTTGAGAATAAAGTCAAACTTTCATTATTATTGATTGAAAAAATCAAAGAAGGAAGAAGTTTGTTGTCATTTTGTGAATACTAGGGAAATCTAAAGGATTAAGTTGAAATGTCAATTATAACATTTCAAGATTAAAGTCAAACTTTAGAGAATAAATACTAGTTTGAACGCACATACTCAAAATGTAATCACAGGGACTCTAATGAAAGGGGGTTATCCTCTGAGGGCCAGGACATTTCTGCCTGCTTAAATATTCTAGATTTTAAATGTTTGTTTTTAAGATTTCTAGATATAAATGGAAGTGTATGGCTCTTGATGATATTATTTTCAGTAGAATTATAAGGATTCAGCCTCTGGAGACCATGAATATACAAATTCATGAAAACAAACATTTATTTAATATGGTATAGAGTTAAAAATGCTGGATGTTTGGGAGCATTTCGCATCTTTTTAATGTCATGTAAGCATAATTTTCTAACGTGCAGGGCAGTAAATACATTAGTCCTTTTTTAGGTTTAGGCAACAAAACTATTTGTTTAGGTACTCATGCGTACAAAGGTTAAGTAGCTAACTTAAAGTGGACCTATCATGCTATATTTGAACAATATATTGTAGGGCCATACCTATATAAAGTATATAAATATAGTTTTTTTTCAAAATACCAAACAGATCCTGCATTTTAGCCATGCCTCATTTCGCTCTATTTGCTCTTTCTAGCCCTGTTTTTGCAGGGGGCTGATTCTGTGACGTAGCTTTAATGCAAATGAGCTGCAGCTGACCACGCTCCCCTGCAGGAGAGGGGAGCGCTTTGAGATCAGCTGCTGGGCCCCTCGTTCCTTGGAAGAGGCGGAGAGGTGGGTGTTTGTCATCTGCTGGTGGACTAACCGGAGAGAATTACAGCGCTTGCCTCGACGAGGAGGGAGAAAAAGAGCCACAGCGGAGAATAAACAGAAGGGCTACCATGGCAACCATGCGAGGGAAGTCTTCTTCGCTGCTTTTGTGGCAGACTACAGCACCACTTACAGGCCTGGCATAGGTACTACAGCGTCTCCAGCGCTTTCGAGCGGCAATGGCCGGCCGTGGCCCAACCCCACATTCCCCTGATAGGTGGAGAGTTGGCCATATAGGCAGAGCTCCTCGTTCCTGACGTCAGATCATTTTAAAATCTATATCAGTCTGTATCAGATCCGTTGCAGCCCCGTTTTTTTTAGATGTGGGTACGGAGAAAAAGAGAGAGGGTTGTGTTTTCTGACACTTATTCATGTATAAAAGACGTACAAAAGTGCATTTTGCATGATAGGTCCCCTTTAAGTAACGTACTTAGGTAACCGTTAACTAGATAACTTAAGTAACGTACTTAGGTAACCGTTAACTAGATAACTTAAGTAACGTACTTAGGTAACCGTTAACTAGATAACTTAAGTAACGTACTTAGGTAACCGTTAACTAGATAACTTAAGTAACGAACGTAGGATAAGTAGATATTTACGGCTGATATAAGTCAGCTTTAGGTTTTGGATTCACACAAACAGACGAACAGCGGTCTTCTGGATATCCCATTATAATTTCTCATGATAGATGAAAACAAGCGCCTAAGGGGTACGATGATCGTCCAATGACCGTAGTTGACGTGTTGGGCGTGCCCAGACATTTCTTAGTCATTTAGCCAGTTGCTGATGAGTATCTCAGTCTATCCCAAAATATATCTTGGAGAAAGCAGAAGGGCCTAAAAACCTTGTAGCAGCTTAACTTTTCATTTCTTTATTACACACGCACTGTTGAACACATTATTTTTTCTGTAGCTGTAGCTATACATTTTATAATGAAAGTAGCGTTATAAGTGTATGTATGATTACACTGTGGATGAATGGCACACCACACAGGTGTTCTCAATCGCAGGAGCTTCTACTGATGGGGTTCAGGAGGATACATAAGAAGGTGGTGGGGACTAAAACGTCTCACGACACATTCAAACATGGAGGCGTGACACAAGCGCAGTGAGACACGAACAAATCTAAATAAAAAAGGCCAGTGCATAGCCTGAATATGTACATTTTTATTTTGTATTATATAAAATGGCACACAAAGAAAATTGAGGAAGGATGGCAGCATATGTACGAAAGGAAAGAAAATGCAAAGATAACTCACCTGAAGAAAAAAGCCTCCTTACTGACCCAGCTAAACAAATCGTACTTTACCGTTAGCTTGTACATTATATGTATCGAATACTGAATGTTAGCTGGCCAGGCTAATGCAACACTTTGGCTTCAGAAGTTCCCTTTTTCCCACTGGATGTAGAGTTCTGCAGGCATGACGTATTTCTGTAAGCTGACCCGGAAGTTAGCATTCTTCCGTTTCCCTCGTCAAAAGGCCAATGGGATTTTGGATTGTTCCCCAAAAAGGTGCACACAAATGTCATGATACTTTGCAGTTTTGTTCAGCAAAATTATCTTCAAGAATGAATGCCACTTTTAGGAGTTTTAAGTGTAAACACAAGAGAACAAAGCTAACGTTAAGCTAATAAACTAAGCACATGACTTCAATGTCACCATCGCTAAGCTAAAGCCAAATGATGCTCAAATGTTTAGTAGCCACAACCGCCTCTTTTAAGACGGATCAAATATTCAAAATTCATAATTAGGGCATTGATTAAAGTATATTATGTTTCAGAACAGAATGTATTTAGCATAATGAAAGACCTTATTTAAGTGTGTAACAAAGATTCGAAACAAATCCATTGACTTCGAGACGAGGGAACAGGAAGGGCAAAAATGCTATTATTTCCGTGTGTTAGGTATTATTCCTGCAGCTCTCTATTGTGTAACTACAATCTATGTGGTATATATTTTAAATCACCAAAATAAAACAAGCCTAAATACAGAACCGAGGTGAGTCGCAGAACTCCAGAACCAAATGACCAACGAGCAAAAAAAAAAAGGTAACATCAAGATGAATAAGACAAATGGCATATCATTAGATAACAGGTACTACAAGATTACAATTTCAGATAATATTGGGGGAAATACTGTAACTGAATAGAAAGATAAATGTGATCGACATCACACAATAACGTAAAGTGAAAGTCCTTTCCTATGACAGTCGTGCTGCCTTCAGGCTCTCAGCCAGACACCATGCAGCAGAGTCCAGGGAAGCGTCTCTTCCTCTGTCCGATCAGCGGGTCTGGGGTCAGATTCAACAAGCTGCTGTCGTCTGGAACAAACAAACAAACATGAAGGGGTCAGGATGACATGATGGAGTCTGATAACAAAGAGACAACATCCAGGGTCCCTGGCTCTTGACCTTTTGACTTCTGAACCTTTAATATCTAAATGTTGCAGATGTCTATTAGTTGGGAGAAGTTATGTACATATATCCTTATTATTTGACGGTTTTCTTTTCTTATTTTTGACCTAGTTTTCTCTCCTTCTTTATCCTTGTAATTCCTCTTGGGTTTGCAGATTTACTTATTACAATTGTTTGGTAAAGCATCTGTTTGAGGAACTTTTTGTAAGCAGCAGCAATGAGTATGGATGCATACCGGTATCCGGTATTACCGAAATACCGGTTACTGGTGGCTACGGTATACCGTACCGAAGTCAGATCCGGTTTCGATACTTTAAAAAAAAAAATTCTAAAAAAAATAATATTTTTTTTAAATTTTATTTTAAAAGTGAGTCCGTGGCCCGTGATGGCGGGTGTTATAAATTAGATTGCATAATCGTTTTTCTTCATATTTTATGTATTTTTCATTGATTGTTCAATACTAGAAAGGTAAAAGTCCCACAAATGAACTGTGATGGGATTTGTTTTCTCTCACCAGTGAAGGCAAATGTTGATTTTAAAGATGAGATTTGTTTGTTTGTGCAATGCCGAGATCTCATGACCTTTATTCTATTATTTATTTGTTCTCTAGTCGAATCTCAGGTTTAACATTCATTATAACGGTGCTATAACGGTCTGTTTGCATTGACAAGATGTGCTATTCACGTGGCACACCTGATGGCGGGTGTTATAAAAGATATTCCATAATCGGTTTTCTTCATATTTTTTATGTATTTTTCATTGTTTGTTCAGTACTAAAAGGTCCAATAAGTCCCACAATTGAATTTAATATTCATTTGACATGTTAACTACATCGTAAAGCGCTTCATGGGAGTAATTGTGGGATGATACATTTTCAAAGTATCACGATATGTATCGGTTGAGTATCGGTATCGTTCAGTGGTATCGGTATCGTAAAAAAGTCAACGATATGCATCCCTAGCAATGAGCTTTGAATAAGAACCGGAAACAGCTAGCTTGACTCCATCCTAAAGTAAAAGACATCAGCCAATCTTAAACTGATGACCAAACGACAGCCAAGATATTGTCCAAGAACTAACAACACAACTTGTCCTTCTTACATTTCCCTTGTCTATGGGGAAAAAACTATACATAATTAGAGGTGGATAACCTTTGGATATAGCTAGCTGTTTCCAGAAACTATTTTAAGCTAAGTTGCTAGTGCTAATTGGTTCATCTTTAATATTAAGCGTACAGACAAACAGTATCAGTATCTTCTCATGTAACTCTTTTCAAGATAGTGTGACACTAATGTAAGGAATATCATCAACACCAAACATTTCATACCTTGGGTTTTCAGTGGCAGTGGCATCGTGTCCCTGAGTTTGCTGAGTAGGTTTCGCATCTCCCGCATATCTCTGTGAAAACGAAGATAGCGATTCATTTTTTGAATCTTTTTCTGAATTCACAACAGTAGGAAAACACAGCTGCAGGTGGTGTACCTCTCTATATTTTGAATATCCATTCCCACCAGCCACTGCTCCTGAGGGAAGTCGATGGGGGAGGAGGAGCGCTCCTCCAGGATGGGAGCGTCCGAGCTTTCGTCCACCCTGAAGTCCAGTCTCGGCTCCGACTCCGTTCCTTCAGGTGAGAGCACAGACAGCAGCAATGAGGCATCACCGACAAGAAAACTCAAAGATAGAACACATATTTAAGGCAATAGGTCCAGGAAATTGTGCTGGAGTTATAACTAATTTAGAAATAACAGGGTTCAGAAAGTGAAGTATTGTGTAGCCCTGTATGTCACACAATCAAATCATGAACACAGGTTTTTTTTTTTTTATATAATTCCCTCGTTTTAATAATATAATGATGTAAGTATGTTGACCGAGCTCTCTACTGCCCTCTGCTGTTTCAACAGTGTGTTACATCAACTATGATCTCTTGGATATGATTTAGCTTATCCAATGGGAGAGAACATAAATATACGTTTTATGCATAGACTGTATATAAAGGTTTTATGGCATCATACATTTGACCCTTTTTAAAGTTGTATTGCAGTTGAAAATGCAGTTAAACATGTTGTGAAACTAGTGCCAGGAAAGGGCATGAATATAGTATACTATATAAAATACGAAATTGATTTTAAGAAGTATTGATTTAAAAAACAAGATGTGTTAGATGTTAAAAACACCCTCAGGTCTAATATGTGTATTTTGGTAAATGCATTTTTCTCAAGCAGGCTTTATAGATTCAAAACCTATTTTATCAATGCCTTTTAATAAATGCAATGTGTGATTAAATAGTCAGCAGACATTTGGTCATAGCAGGAAGAGCACAGGAGTTACTGATGACATTAAAGATGGCTCAGACCTATCAATTATTTCGCAGAAAGCCATGCAGTACGGCTCAGTACAAGGACCCTGAAAGTTGGACGGCTAAATATAAGTTCTCATTTTAACTATTCCCCTTCCATGGAACATGTGACATTAGTTTTGAATGAAAACAAAACAGATTAACAGATCAGACCTGCAGTGTGATGCATGTACTATTGGATGTATTGAAACTGGCTTTAAATGTACTGTAACATTAATTGAATTACTCTGGAAGTTTCCGTTTCTTCACATTGTGTGGCAAATTAATATTGTGATTTTATTTGGGTACTTTTTCTGTGCAGCTGCAGTACCCCCAGCAGGCACATGGACTTCAGCATCTCTGTTATGAACATCTCCAGACAGCACTGCAGTTGGATGAAGAGCCGACAGATCTCAGGGTGGATCTCCCCGTCCTCCAGACTGCAGGGGAAGAGGAGGAGGAGGAGATGAAGATTGAATCATACAAACAAAGAATAAGAACCATCTATCTATCTATCTATCTAAAGCCAAAATATGTTCCTGAATAAGTCGAGTCCTAGTCGATCTTTCTTACCCGGACACAGAGATGAGGCTGAGGTCATGGTGGGCCGCCCGGGCCATGGAGCATCCTTTGGCCCGTGTATGCTGCATGTGAGCCCGCAGAGAGGGGCAGTCGGCGGACATCTCCCCCACGGAGATGACCTGCTCCCGGTACAGTGCTACCAGGGTGTTGAATTCCTGCACAGCCTGGAGAGAAACACAAACATCCGATAATAAAATCAAACCATAAAAAAACGTGTGTGCTCGTTTCTTTTGCCCTTTTTCACCAAAATCGCAACTTTATACATTTGATTTGCACATAGAGTCTATATGTTAATGAGGGTTACCAGGTTGCTAGTGTGGGACAATGTGGGACATGTTACTGCGATGCACAGATAGTTTAGATTTCAATATTTATGTTAGAAATGTAAAGTACGGGTCTCCAGCACATATAAACTGCTGGATGAAATGTTGGGCAAATTGCACAATTAGCATACATTAGCATAAAGAATCAATAATTCACCTTAACTTTTTATTTTGTTCTCTTTTATTTTATTTAAATAAATGGTCTCGCTCATGTCCAACAACTGTATTGTGTTTTCCCTGTAAAGTAAACATGTTATTCTTGCATTCGTTCAAAAATGTTTATGAACTGAACAGTGCATTATAAATGTATTTATGTTGAGATGTCGCAATTGTACAAAGCCTTGGCAATGCTGCATGTCATTATCATCATGCTAATAAAGCTATTTGGACAGAATTTTCAATATAGTTTATGTGGACAATAGTTAAAACATGTCTTGGCTGATTTGGACAATTACGGAGTGTTTTTAGGGTTTTTCAGGGACACTGAATCCACTTGTGACATTTTCTGGGGGGAAAATGGCAGTTTTAACCAGAAAGTGGCCATATTTTGTTGCATTTTTGGTCCGTTTTAAAGATTTAAGAGACTGAAATCTGCTCCTATAAAGCTGGCAAATAGACTAATATGTCGGGCAATTTGCACAATTAGCACACATTCCATCAGGATTAATAAGCATTATAGTTTATGTTGACAAAAAGTATTGCCAGATTTGGAAAATGTTTTGGGGGGTTATCGAGGATGCTGAATCCATTTCTGATATGATCAACAATGGCAGTTTTACGACAACACTCCTGGTTCACAGTGCTGGTAACTAGACTAAAATGCCAAGTTTTAGACGGGTGACAATCAAATGAGGGACATTCAATGTGTGTGACGTGGGACAAATGATAGAAAATGCAGTGCAGTCTCACACAAAGCAGGACACCTGGTTCCCCCAAGGTAAATAAAGGACCTTTCCTTTGGTGCAGAGCTACACGCTAACACTGACTGTCATCCGGAGATATGTCTCACCATCCTGCTGCCGTCCACGGCCTCCTCCGTGCTCTCGCGCCGCTCCGGCTCCGTCTGCGCCACCTTACCGCTGGGGAAGATGCTCCCTGCGGATCTCGGGCGCTTTTTCCGCCCGTACGGTGCAGAACACATGCATGCACAGCCACCACCGGAGCCCGGCCACACAGACAGAGAGACAGAGGCAGATAGATACCCCGTTTTAGATAGCTGCTGTGTCCTCTACAGAGAAGAAAATAAATGACCCGCTTTGAAGCAGCACGGTGGCGGGGTGGTGAATCCCTAAAGCCACGCAGGTGAGTCGTTATTCCCGGGGTATAGCAGCGTGTAGCGGGTCGGACCGACCCCCAGCAGCTCGCTGTGCATCCCAGCCGAGAAGAGAGTCACCTTCAGCCCCTCCTGAAGGCCGACAGAGAGTAGGGAGGAGGGGTGGGGGGGCTCCTTCGTCTTCCGCCGCGCGCTCACGTAGAGGATTCACGAGCCAAGTCGTCACTCTCTGACTGACAACTGATCGGTAGCATCAGAAACACAACAGAGTGTTTCCTGTGGGACATAAACGTTCCTTCACAGAAAAATGATAATTGTGAAAGGTATTTAATGCATTGGGCTTTTCCGTCCACTTTGTTGAAGTCTAAGGTGATGTAAAGCAGGATATCCATAATAAAGAGGCATTTTTCAATCACAAAATGCTTTAAAGATTAATTAAAGATAACAAATCTAAACAAAAGATTCTATTTATAATGATTGATTTATGTTTTCTATTGAACAAATGATTTATGTTCCTACCTAATATGTAGTCCCTCTCAGTCACAGGTCCTTAGAAATGTCCTTGTTTTAGATTAATTATTGTATTGCCTTTTAATACTTTTTTAAGGATCCTTGAGAATAATGTAATTATAGAAACTCCATTTCAAAACATTTAATCATAAACCATTTTTCATTCAATTCAATCGCATCTGTTTTTATTTGCATAATAAGCTTTCAAGCAAACACAACTTTTAAAAACATGAAACAAGACATTAACAAAGGAAAGGCTCCCTTAAAACAGGTGCAGGTGATTTAGTCTTGCCACCAATTTCTCTCCTCAAAATGCAAAGTGCTTACCCTATTTTGTTCAAATAAGAAAAGCAGATATGCATAGCTCTAGTTGCACTTTTTTGCATTTGCAATTTATTATTTTTCATAAAAATAAACTCTTTACATAACATGAACGCCAAGACTTTTTTCCACATGCCTTTTCCTTAACAAAGACATTAATGAATTAACTGAAGTCTTTATATTTCAATGTCTTTTTGGCTTCCTATGCATACATCATATTCCGTGCCAGAGGGTTACAACTTAAAGCTATGAATTCCAGTTTCATAATACGTGTTAAAGTCAGTAGGCACAGAATAATTAAAGACAGCATACGGATTTTTTATATACCTTTGTGTATCTGATTATTTTGTCAGTACATCAATCATTCACCTCCATCAAAACCTGCTCCTGTCTTTACCGCATACATACAGTATTTAATTCCTGAGCATGTTGAACACGTCCAAACATCTCCATGCTAAGAAAATTAATATCTTGGAAGACATTATTCCTTGGCCAAGCACTTGACACATTTAAACGAAAACGAACCACTGGTAAACTTCTGAAGCTTGTGCATGTCTTAAAAACAGCAGTTGCTTACAAGTGGCTAACTGAGAGGGCGTAAAGTCATCAGGCTGAACATTACCGTTTAGACGCAATTTCATTACTTTGGACTGAGCCAGCCTATCTGCTTCCCCCTGCTTCCAGGTGTATGCTAAGCTAGGCTAATTGTCTTCCAGCCTGTTCACCATACATATATATATTAGCAATTTTGTTTACCTCTCTGAGAGAAAACCAACTCGCATGTTTTTCTAAAATCTTGGAACTGTTTCTTTCTGCTAAAAAGTGACGTCATGCATCAATGTTATTTTTGGCTGATCATCACTACCAACAGCGAGTATTTACGAGGTTTTCCGCAAAGTAAAAAATGATCAGAAGAAATGCCACTTTTTGTACCTCAGCGTTACTAATTTGTTTTCTGGAAATCAGGACAGCGCAGGGTATTATTGCAATAACACTATAGTAACACTGGCAACAATAAAACGGTGATCAAATCATCGCTTGACACATATTGTAAACATTTCAAACCATATGTTTACAATACCTGCAAATGTTAGGTTCCTTCTCCCTGATTTCTAAGTATCTCATCCCAGAGATATTTTGCTGCTGAAATAGCAGCTTTGAACTCACATTCCCTTGAAAGAAAAAGATCAAAATAAACCTGCACTGCAAACTGCGGAGCGCTCCTCTGTGTCTCAAAAGAAGAAAAAGTACATGAAGAAGAAACTGAAGAAGGTGGCCAGGATCCAGTTGACGGGGATGTAGACCATCACCAGGCCGTTGTCGAAGAGCCAGCCGCGCACGCCTCCGAAGTCCAACGTGTCCAGCGTGAAGCCTCCGAGCGCAAAGTGCCAGCGCCGCGCCGTCTGCCTCTGCTCACCTGAAGGAGACGGAGACAATTCGTTTTTCAATAACAAATGTATTTCTTTAGGAAGAAAAAAAGAATATATGTTAAGAATTTAGTTTTTGGGAGAAGGGGTGGGATTAAAAAGTGTAAACTTCCTCCCGATCCTTTTCAGATGTGTAATTAAGTATTTGTTTATATATAATTTAGAATCAGTAATATTTTTGTTTACCTGCTTACGTTTGTATAGTATAATAATTATTATGTTTCATTTCATTGTTATTTTTTTTTATCATTGTTTTACACATTCGAAATAAATCAAATCAAATACGTAAGATCTGGATTTATTTCTAGCTGACCTGTTCAACCCAAAATGTTATTTAACCTTTTGCAATTTGAAATTCCTTATTAGTTATGTTGTGTTTTGAAGAATATCATTTTTTTAAAAAGGCATATAATTTATGGAACTCAAGAGCTAGCAAAGTAATGGCCAACAGACCATTTGGTTTTCTTTAATTATTATTTAAAAGCAAATTATAGTGAAAAATTAAAAGCTTGAGGTTTGATTTCATTTCCTGCACATTGCCCACTGCAGATGCCATACTTTTAAATATCGCCAGATGTTCTGCAATAGTGATAAAAAGTGAAAAGCCAGGTAAAAAGTGATTTTGTGTATTCTTTAAAAATTAAACAAATAATTTCCATTTCCATTTAATATTGGTTGAAATTATGAGGCATAAATCCTTAAATGCGATATTTATCTATTGGAGAAAGTGTGTAATTATTTAATGTATTGTATGGTGTATCTATAACACCCTTTTTTATGACATGTACAGTAAGTCCATTATGCAATAATCTATATCTACTGAACTTTATGTGACTGCTGTTTTATTGCTTGTAAAACCATAAGTAGTGCTGCGTTGGCAACTTCTGTAAAGATAACGTTTATTATTGACTCTTAAATCTCCAGACAAAAGCAATATCATGTCTGCGTTCTAGAAAAATAAGACAGACTTAAAGACCGGGTGAAAAGAAGGTCAGGAGCATTGCATTATAAATCACTTTGTTATCCTTATCCTAATAAATAAGCCTTTCATTTTCACTGAACAGTCAGATGTTGTTCCCGTCACCCAACGATAAACAGATCTCGCTCCTTTCAGAAACAGAATCCTGTTTACTTTCAAAGGATTGATCTAAAACTACTTTCTAGACTTAAGAAAACTGAAATAGAGGAAACCCGTTCTCACCCCAGAAGGCTCGGAAGCGTTTGCGACAGCTGGGCAGCGGCCATTTTGCACACGCAGCACTCTGGAAGCCCTGCTTGCGGGCGTTGTACACTTTGGGGAAGAAGGTCTTCGCTGTGTGGTTGAACTCTGAAGAGAAATATAAAATCAGAATGAGTTTGTTTCCACTTCCAGGAAATGTAGTTTCTGAAGAAGAGCGACATAGGTATTCGGAGAACATCTACCTATTTAGCGGATAGCATGTCAGATATCTACGGAAGCCCTGATAGGATATCTGGTTATCTTTCTGCCCTGCTTTTAATGGAGCTATTGATATCTTACGCTGAACTGTAACGTTTCTCCGGGAGGCTTAAAGACATTTCTATAGGTTTAGAATCCTGATTCTGGGAATTGAAAGGTTTAAAGGAGACATGTCCTGCTTTTCCGGTTATTCCCCGTCCCCTTGTGTGTTATGAAGCTTTTTCTGCATGCAAACGGTCTGCAGTCACAAACCCTCAAAGTACACCCTGTAGCGAGTACAACTCTAACACAGAGAAGACCTGTCTGCTGTATGCTGCCCCAGAACGCCTCGTTGGACATTTCTCTTTTTCTTCCTGGGTACAGTGACGTGCCCAAATGGAAACCATAGGCGGATTTTGCGGGGAGGGGGCAGGGGGGCATTGCCCCCCCTAGTGGCTGAAATATGTTACAGAATTACTACTTCTAAAACTGTTCCAATACAAATATTTCGTATATGAATATTTTAATAGATGTAATATAATGATTGTGACAATACAAATCTGAATAATATCATGTTTTGTTTGAAATAATTTCATTTTTGAGCAGTCGCATGTTGTGACGTGTGTGTGTGATGTGTGTGTGTGACGTATGAGGTTAAGGACACAAGTTCCCTTGCTTTTTTTTTTTTACATACAAGTGATTCAGCTATTGTATTAAAATAAGATATGCGGCGATTTTTAAAACGTCCAATTTCTGGGACGTTTAAGGCGTCTACTTCTGCACTAAGTAGGACACTGGTTAATAATATTGTAGCGTGTTCAAGTAACCAAGGGATATAGTAGTTATCAAATAAGTATAAGATGTGCACAGTTATGATAAGTTTTACAGATGTAATGCATGTTGTTGGGGGGAGAGACCGCCCCTTCCATATGAGTTTGTGTGTACGGCGGGCATAAGGCGTGCATGAGGCGTGCATGAGGGGTGCATGACGAGACGAGTTGTGTTCGTATGTGGAAAAGTCATACTCAGTGCGGTGAACGCTGGTTTTATTGCTTCTGTATCCGTAGCACCCCACGCAATAGTTGGGACTGTGTACTGACATCAGTAAAAAAGGTTTGCCCCCCCAAGCGCCACTTGTCAAACGCCGTCTATGATGGAAACTGTGACGCGCTTACACTGTAAGTGCACCGCGTTTGGTGGTGCGGAGGGGGGGGGGTGTTGGTGGAGCCTTGCAGATGGGGGTGCTGCAGCCCCCTCAGCACCCCCTCCCCTTCCCGCGATGTCTCGCAGCAAGCAGGAAATGACACCAGTAACCCGGCTCACACTGTCGCAGCAGCGAGCCGCGCAATGTCCCGCCAACACGGCCCCCAGACCCCACGCAGCATTCTCATCTGTTTGTCATTACTGGGGTCATTTCCTGGTTGCTAACAAACGCCATTGTAACACATAATCACTGATGTTCCGCTGTAGAGGTGGTGGACTCATCAGAACAGAGTGGGCGAGCTGACCAATCAGAGCACAGTGGGCTCACAGGGAGGGGGGGGCAGGAGCTCCAACAAGCCGTGTAGGACAGAGAGAGAATACACAGACTATACAGAGATGCTGAGAATCCAATGTGAGTTAGGAACATTGAACAATATAAATCTATTCTAGTAGACCTCAACAATGGAATCATGATCAGTAGAAATGGCCATGACATGTGACCTTTAAAGTCCAGATTCTGGGAGTCTAAAAGAAACTGGTTTAAAATCCAGATTCAGGGAATCTAAAAAAGAAAGGGATGTTTCTGGGAAACGTAAGAAGGTCTCGGAGAGCTATGGACAGTCTTGCACTGATGTACATTCTCCAAGATATTGAAGTGACAGTTATTTTGTATATATTGATTGTTGTGTTTTCATTTAGGTCTTAATGTGTGCATATGTATAAATGTGTCTTTGATTGTTCATATATAGGTATATACATATTTGCATACATATTGTTATATATATTTATTTTTGTATTCGGGATTGTGGGAAGCTGCATTTGGATCTCTCTGTCTGATAAACAATAAAGTTGACTTTGACTTTAATTGACAGGTGTATTCATGTGAGCTCACCTTTGTGGGGGGTGGTGTGAGAGATGAGGGCGCGGCAGAGGGGGCACGGGGTGTTCGTGGGTCGATTCTTGGCGATTGTGCGCAGACACGGCTCACAGAAGACGTGGGCGCAGGGCTGGCAGCTGTACGGGCTGAAGAACACCTCCAGACACACGGCACAGGTGAGGCCCTCTCTGTCCTGATCCTCACCTTCAGACAGGGAGGGACTCACACTCTCAGCCTGCACACACACACACACACACACACACACACACACACACACACACACACACACACACACACACACACACACACACACACACACACACACACACACACACACACACACACACACACACACACACACACACACACACACACACACACACACACACACACACACACCCACACACACACACACACACACACACACACACACACACACACACACACACACACACACACACACACACACACACACACACACACACACACACACACACACACACACACACACACACACACACACCAATCACTTGTATATAGACTTTTATTTCACTATTTTCTTTTTTGTATTTACTATTTTTTCAGTTGCTCTGTTGGAGGAGCCTGTGACCTAAGATGTTCATCGTCATAACTACACTGTAGCTTTGTTCGTATGACTAATAAAAGTCTTGAACCTTGTACACATATATTTAGAAATAATTCCTATACAAATATTTTTCCCAGTTTTACTGTAATTTTTCAAATGTAATAAAAATTTGAAATTCTTATGAGTAAAATTATTTTTTTTTAAATAATAGTTAATAGTTTTTGCCGTAAACAAAACATTATTCTACTCAATGTAAGCAGATGAATGATGATACTTATATTTAGCCGTTTTGTCATTACCGCTCTAACTAACTAATGTGAGGAGTGTGCTTGAGTCCTGATGTCAGTGTGTCTGACCTGCTGGCTGAGCATCCATCGCTCTCTCCTCCTCTGTTTCCTCCGGACGCTCTTCAGACGGTTCTTCTCTCTCCGGCTCAGTCTGTTGGAGGCCGGGGGGGCCGTGAAGCCTTCAGGCTGGGGGGATCACATTCACACAAATCAGAGACTGGCATAACCTTAAAGGTCCCTACTATACTGTCTTTCATCAATATATTACAGGTCTCACCAAACAGATCATTGCAGCATTACCCATAATCCCCTCTGTTTCCAAAGTGCTGATTCTCTGTCTGTTACTTTAGATGAACATAAGGAGCCCCTCCCCACGCCCCTCTGAGAGACATTTGGTTACACAGAACTCAATGGTGCTCTAGGAGGAGATTCAGGTGATAAGGGGGGGGGGGGGGGTTACCTTGGTTGCTGATTGGCTAATGGTTACACAAGACAACACATCGTTATGACATCATAAAGTGGGCAAAATCTGATCAGCTCATTTTCAGACAGGTTTTTATAGAAATGGATCAAAAAGAGAGAGAATCTTTGTTCCTGAAACTTTCAGAGTCTCTTTCCACAGAGGGGACACATGTTGATGTAGAAGAGACATGAAGAAGAGGGGACACGTGTTGATGTAGAAGAGACATGGAGAAGAGGGGACACATGTTGATGTAGAAGAGACGTGAAGAAGAGGGGACACATGTTGATGTAGAAGAGACGTGAAGAAGAGGGGACACGTGTTGATGTAGAAGAGACATGAAGAAGAGGGGACACATGTTGATGTAGAAGAGACGTGAAGAAGAGGGGACACGTGTTGATGTAGAAGAGACATGAAGAAGAGGGGACACATGTTGATGTAGAAGAGACATGGAGAAGAGGGGACACATGTTGATGTAGAAGAGACGTGAAGAAGAGGGGACACATGTTGATGTAGAAGAGACGTGAAGAAGAGGGGACACATGTTGATGTAGAAGAGACATGAAGAAGAGGGGACACATGTTGATGTAGAAGAGACATGGAGAAGAGGGGACACATGTTGATGTAGAAGAGACATGAAGAAGAGGGGACACATGTTGATGTAGAAGAGACATGGAGAAGAGGGGACACATGTTGATGTAGAAGAGACGTGAAGAAGAGGGGACACATGTTGATGTAGAAGAGACATGAAGAAGAGGGGACACATGTTGATGTAGAAGAGACATGAAGAAGAGGGGACACATGTTGATGTAGAAGAGACATGGAGAAGAGGGGACACATGTTGATGTAGAGGAGACATGAAGAAGAGGGGACACATGTTGATGTAGAAGAGACATGAAGAAGAGGGGACACATGTTGATGTAGAAGAGACATGAAGAAGAAGAAGAGGGGACACATGTTGATGTAGAAGAGACATGGAGAAGAGGGGACACATGTTGATGTAGAAGAGACATGAGAAGAGACCCTCTAACAGCTACAGTCTATGGGTATATAATAATATACTAATATGTGTTGAAAATGTAACAAGTTTCATCCTCTGGGGATCAGGAATATCTCCAGCACATGTTATGGAAATCAGCTACTACTTTGTAATACACCTCTTAAAGAACACATTTTAGCCTGTTTTTTTATTTGTAGTTATTTGTATTTACTTTTTCATTCTGACTACATAAATGCTTAGAGCCAGTGCTGTTGCAGGCCTCTGCTGGGTTTTTAGGGTACATCATAGTTTTCCACAGGAAATTGTTGTCCAACCTCAATAGTATGATGTCAGTAAGCAAAGGCCACTGTTTGGCAAAGCTTCTTCTTCTTCAATTTCTCACAGGATAAATACATTACTTTAGATTCTGTCTCTGTTTACATTAGACATTCGTAATGTCCTTATGTACAGAAACAAAAGTATTCCTAA
Source organism: Pseudochaenichthys georgianus (assembly GCF_902827115.2). Classification (NCBI taxonomy): domain Eukaryota; kingdom Metazoa; phylum Chordata; class Actinopteri; order Perciformes; family Channichthyidae; genus Pseudochaenichthys; species Pseudochaenichthys georgianus. The sequence goes on along the minus strand of NC_047514.1, from coordinate 2,941,746 downwards.
CAAATGCATATTTTAAATGACTTTACAACAATACTTTACACACTTGCTTAATGTATCTTGTACCCTATTTCCATACATATATATATATTTTGTAGGTTGGGGTCTTATAGTGTATTCCAACTTATTCTGTACATTTCATATTGTGTACATCTACTCTATGGATACAGTATACATCCTTCTACTGTTGATATGTATATATTTACTGTAGAGCGTAACCCTAGCAACATACCACCACCATCTCCTCTTCATCCTCCTCCACCTCCCCGTCTGCCACGCTGTCAGAGACGGCCCTCCCTCTGAGGAGCAGCGCTGACACGGGAACATCCTGTTGGACGGACGAGGTCTCTGACGAAGACTCTGCGTCCTCCACCCTCTGCAGAGACGAGTGTGTCCCTCCGGAGACGAGCGGTCGGCAGGCGACGACTGACGCTTCGCCTTCAGAGTCAAACCGCTGACTTGTAGGATACGAGACAGGTGTGTACTCACGTGTCCTTGGTCTCTCCGCAGCAGACTTCACTGTAGGGCAGAAGCAAGACGACCTGATGGAGGCGTCTTCCTCCAAACTGCGGCGTCTCCGGTGAGAGATGCAGTACAGAGGACTGAAGGAGAAGGACGGGGGGGTTTCGGTGGAGGCCTGAGCAGCACCGTTGAGGTGTAAACTGTTGAAGTCCGTCCTCCGCTCTCTGCTCCGGCGGCCGTCCGTCAGCACCGCGGTCTGTTCCTTCTCGGACGTCCTCCTCCTCCTCGGCTGCACGATGAGGACGCGGTGTTTGTGGTCCCGGTCCACGCGGCTCTTGCCGAGGTGGACGGCGGCGTCTCGACCGCAGGGACACTCGCTGTGGTTGATGAAGTTGAAGCCGCCTAAACGGGCGCAGCAGTTCTGACAGTACAGCTTCCCTACGGTCCACTGGGCCTGGACAGTCGAACCAATGATGTCTCAAAATCAATTGGTTTGTATAAAGTTACATATTAAAAAGTGCAAGGCTGGAACTAACGATCCATTTTCTTCTTGTTTTAACTGTTGATAATGGCATCAAACTTTACAAACCCAAAAACATTTATTTAAAAATTATATTAAACTATAAAAAAAACATTTGAGAAGTTTAAAAAAATGAACAATCCAGTATTTCTGTTGATAAACAACTTGAGACATATTGATTTTTCAAACAATTTCAATTAATTTCCTGCAGATCCACATATTATTTAATCGTTTTTTGCAGCAATTAGTAGTTAAGTATAATTTGCTGGAGTATAAAACGCAAAGGAAGTGACTTAAGAGAGTGCTCCCTAATAAAAAGGTAATTTAGACATATGTATGTATACACTGTACATATCCACATAGAATGTATGGTTTATTGATCTCTTTGAATATAGTTAACAATAACAGATCTTCATGTAATTAATGTTTTGCGACCAATAATATCATCAGGGTATATGCAGGAATCCTGAAGTCAAAGTAAGACCTTTTAAGACCTTTTTTAAAACCCTTTCCATACATTTTAAGACCTCATCGCAACTTGGAGTTTTAACCGGTTACCTTGGCGACACACTTCACCTCACATTGACTATACACAGTATTGATTGTCCTTCCTCCTTATCTTCCAACCATTTGGACGCAGACTTGCATTTCCCCATAACGATGTTGCTTAGCAACCGGCGTAAACGGACCTTCGCGCTATCAAGCAGTGAGCGTGCAATGTCCTGTTCAGATGACGTCACATCCAACGGGATGCCATCAATAAACTACACAGAATCACACTACACATCTACGCAATGATTACATTCAGGCAGACTGTAGAACACAACCTCTCTGGACCATTTATATACTTATAGAAAACAAGCTACAACATTTAATACCTTGGAAAATGCCGTTTAATACTTTTTAATAGCCTTCATTTTCGCTAAATTGATTTATCAACTTTTAATACTTTTTAAGACCCCGCGGGCCCCCTGGTCAATTACAAAATAAGTATTGATCATCTGTTGCTGAAATATGAATTACTATAAAATAATGGTATTTTAAACATTTGTTTCAGTTTGATGTGACAGGAAAACTAAATCTGTATGAAGGAAAACATAACAAATAAAAAAATGTAAAAACAGGGTGAGAAATGCAGTTTTTTTGATGATGTAAGCATTATTTTGAATGTATGCATTCACAACATCTTGTATGTGCAATCATTTATAATGTTAATGTTAATACAATGTCTACATAAAGTGTTATCACTCAAATATAAAGATATGCGTTCTTATTAGATAATCCAAAATGTCTGATACAGTGTACAACTGCAAAGCAAAAGACACATATCAAAGACAACCTTAGTTTGACTTTAGTAAAAAGACAAATTGGAATGTTAATGACAGCGACTGAATGAGAATAAATAATAGCCCCCCCTCTTCCAACCTCCCTTCCCCTCACGACATCATTTAACCCCGAATGATTGCAGCTCACTTTGTGACGGAGAGACACTCACCTGGTGAACTGAGGTCAGGATCCACTCTGGCAGCGCGTCAACGTCCACGTGCCAAATAGTGCACCCTGCCTCTGAGCTGTCCTCTGTGGCCTCCGCCTGCTGCCACATTACGGACACACAATCAGCGAGAGCATCCCCTCACACACACTGATAGCACGGCATGTTTTTTATGACTGAAACACAAGCTGTTATCTCTGACTTTCCCAAACCCGATGCCCCCCGACAGCTTGAGACGACTCGCTGCGATTAGGACCGCTATGACTGACGGAAAATGTCATGAGTTCAAAAGGTGAGATGAAAGTGAAAAGTGGTTATCACTAATTAAAATGTGGAATGATATATATAAGAGAAGAGCAGTAAGTCCTCATATTTAAGAAGCTAGATAGTAGGGCTGCACAATTTGGAAATAAATAACTATTTGAGATTATATTTACCTATATTGCAATTGGATATGATTTGCGATATTGGAGGGATTATCATTTTTTTTTTAAATTTTAAACACTTAAAAATATATTAATATGATCAAAGTGTGATTTTTTTAAGAGGATCTCTACCAAATAAGTATATTTTATTAAGTTATTAAGTTTCTAGATGAGTATTTGTAGGCTGGGATTGTCTGCAGTACCACCGTACTTCATATCAGATATCTTACATATTTTGCCTTCACCTAATATGCTAACTGTGGCGAGAATATTGCGATTTTAATACAATTTTGATCAATTGTGTTCATAATATGTATCAGTTATGAGACAAGGAAAATAACACATACTAATTTTGTTAGCATTATTTGTCATGTTGGGTTCTCAATGCTTTTTAAGTGCAACAATTGCCATAGATATTGTTTTTTTCTATTCTAAACTGAACTGTAATGTAACCTTATTGGTCATATATAAAATACTGAACAATAAGTCATACATTCTTGATTGTAAAATGTGTTAAACTGAAAAAGATTCCCTTTGTTGTGAAAGGAAACATTATCAATCAACATATTGTTTCATGAGCTATAACTATTCAACAATTCCTTGAATGCAAGCTCTGTAGCAGCTTAGCTAGCCGTGGAGTAAAGACAATGCATGAGTAGCACTTGAAATGTTTTGGCTCGATGAAACCTGATGTACTTATGATTCTGTTTTCCTCTAGTTTGTATCTTCTTGGTCGAATGCACTTATTGTAAGTCGCTTTGGAAAAAAGCGTCAGCTAAATGTAATGCATGCGAAAACATCTCAAATCAAGTTGCTAAACACATAAGAAACAACATGTGTACCAACCGTTGACAAACAGGTGGAGTCTACGACACATTTCCGACACCTCCTGCAGCGGAGCATGGTCCTCTCTCTTTGGGACATCTGAGGTCACGGTCCAGCTGTTGATGATGAAGACACTGAACACACAGCGGCACTAACACGCACTTTCTTTAGGTTTATGTCAGAGTTAGTTATAATGAATTTTTCATTTATAGCCATTCAGCTCTATTTGCAATGTTTCCAGAAATGCTGACACACCATGTATCAGGTTGTATAGACTTTGTCTTGCACGTGACTCTCGCATAAACGACATTAGTAATAGTATAATAACAATGTCATTTAATGTTATAGCACCTTTTCAACTGAGTTACAAAATGCCTTCACATACAAAGATTTAAAACACACTAAAATATACCAAAAAACCCGCAACTAAAACAAATAAAAAGTATAAAACATGAATACAATTATGTTCTAAAAAGTGATTTAATAGACTGGATGTAGTTTGTAGCCCTGATCCAAGACAAACAAAGTAAACCATGTTTAAAAAGACGTGTTGCTTATCAAACCCAAGGCTAGACAGCTATTTAAAAATAGGTGCTATGAGACAGGTATGAGACAAGTCAGTGCAGCGAGACAGTTATTTAGCTATGAGGTAACCTGATGCTACACACTGTGCACCATGTTTACCAGCCATTACAGTAATAATGATGTGGTTATTATTAGAGTGAACTCCTTTAGGATTCAAAGAGGAACACATCCTGTTGTATGCATCGGCTCAAACCATGGACTTAGTTATAATATATAATACACATATAGAGTAGGCTACTTTGCTGTAAAGCCTGTTGAAACTCCATTATTAAGCTACGAGCCTAGTCATGGTGTTTATTTAGTGCAAGGGATTTCCGTCAGTGTTAGAACTACATAAACTAAGCTAGTCTTAAATATGTTTGCATAGCTAAACTACATAGCCCTCAGTGTACTAATTACATTCAATACATTGCTAACTTAGCTCCACAACAACAGACTCTCTTTTGCATGTTTTCACCAAGACATAACATTAAGATAATGACAATCAGCATGTGAGTATATTTAATAAACATACTCGCCTTGCTGACAACTGGGGATTCTTTTAGGACCTTGTAACGAAGAAAACCTGTTAAGAAACAATAAAAGTTGAGCAGCCTTTTCGCTGTGACGTCATGAGAATTGGGACGCTACGGAAAGTCTAACAGATCAAAAATAGGATATCGGTTTTGTTTTTATGAGTTTATTGACTTGTTCGTTTATTTATAAAGACAACATTAATCATTTTGAACCTATTTGTTTGATATTTAAATCAAAAAAACATTATCATATGCACATGGACGTCTTGGGTGGTTAAAAAACAATACATTATTCCTAGAATAGTGTGTACACTCATGATCCACATACATTTTCTTTTCGCATTCAGTTTATTTGATTAACCGGCAGTGCTTTCTTCAGCTTGGGAAAACCAGAATGATGTTGAACACATTTAGACACTTTCATTAGGCAATATTTATAGCATTTTACAGAAATGACTTCTATTGAATGTGTACAATACATGTGTTGTTTACTGCACACTGGTTTGACATGTATTTGTAAATCTGCATCCTTCAAAAAAAAAAAATGGTTAGTTTCACTTGAAATAATAAAGGATGACCATCATACATGATCACCATTTAGTAATTTTAATGACAGTGAACCAACGCCAGGGGGCAGTGTCCCACCTGGCGGACACAGAGCGCTGACCGTGGTGCTGGTAAAACAAAAATAACGCTTCAATACTTTGTAAAAAAGGTATTTAAAATGTGAGAATAAACAATATACTTACTGCGAACAAGGTAAATGATAAATCATTATATTTTCTTTTTAATTGTTGTTCTCTTAAATTACAAACAAAGTTGTGCATTGCACATAGGAAATTCCAAAAACCCAAATAATAATAATGTATTATAATTATTGTTGTTGTTGTATTATTATCATTATTATTATTATTATTATTATCATTATCATTACTGTTGATTGTTGCTGTCGTTGTTTTACCTTCTTTTTCTTTTTCTTTTGTATAAGTATTATAACTATAGACAAACTATGCAAAACAGATCAGTTCACGAACACCATTAAAATGCGACTCAAAGTTACATTTTACATAAAAAGGAAATATTTCAAAGCTTATTTTTTCACCGAAATCGCAAAATCCACAACAAATATACTTTAAAAAAGTTGCAGCATGAATCAGAATACCTATAGTCCCACAGAGGGGACATTTGGAAGTAGCGGAACACACATGTACTATTAAATGAAAAATATTGTTGTTCTGAAATATATTTTATAATAATTCCCGCATCTCCTCTGCCTCAGCTGCAGACTAAACAGACCCAAACCTCCAAACTGTGCTCCATCCTCACAGAAACATGACGCATTTTCCATCACTGGTATAAATACGCAGCATCATTCTCCGTGAGCAGCCGACACTCACAGTTCAGACTCTCTCTGCTGCGCGAGGCAGTCCCACAGTCCACTATGCGCTCGTCAAGGTGCCACGGTGTGATGCGGACCGGGCTCTCCATCAAGTAACAGCAAGCTCTCCAACCCCAACCAACGATGGAGGGCGCGAACAACACGACCGCCTGGCCCGAGTTTGACAACTCTTCCAGCAACAAAACCCTCACACCTGAAGACGAGGAGGTGAAGCTGAGTTATCAAATAGTCGCATCCCTTGTGCTCGTGGTGCTCATCCTTTGCGCAATATTTGGGAACGCGTGCGTCGTTGCAGCCATCGCCTTGGAGCGGTCTCTCCAGAATGTTGCCAATTACCTGATCGGTTCTCTGGCTGTCACAGACCTGATGGTGTCGGTGCTGGTGCTGCCCATGGCGGCGCTTTACCAGGTGCTAAACAGGTGGACACTCGGGCAGATCCCGTGCGACATCTTCATCTCTCTGGATGTTTTGTGCTGCACCTCGTCCATCCTCCACCTGTGCGCCATCGCCTTGGACAGATACTGGGCGATAACGGAGCCCATAGAGTACATGAAGAAGAGGACACCGAGGAGAGCCGCGGTCCTCATCAGCGTCACCTGGCTGGTGGGATTCTCCATCTCTGTGCCACCGATGTTAATCATGCGCTCCCAGTCCAGCAGCATGGCAGAGGACAGGGCGAACCCAAAGCAGTGTAAGATCAGGCAAGACCCCTGGTACACAATATACTCAACTTTCGGGGCTTTTTACATCCCGCTGATACTCATGTTGGTTCTTTATGGGCGGATTTTCAAAGCAGCCAGGTTTCGCATCAGGAGGACTGTGCGCAAAACGGAGAAAAAGAAAGTTGCCAACTCGTGTTTGGCGCTATCCCCAGCCCTGTTTCACAAAAAGAGTCCAGGGGACGTGCAGGGCAAAAGCTGGAAACGGAGCGTGGAGCCCCGGCCACTGCTTAGTGTTAACGGTGCGGTGAAGCACGCGGAGGACGGAGAGTCTCTGGAGATCATCGAAGTTCACAGCAACTCCAAAGGCAACCTGCCGCTGCCCAACACCCCCAGCTCCGTGCCGCTGTTCGAGAACAGGCACGAGAAGGCGACAGAGGCGAAGAGGAAGATCGCGATGGCACGGGAGCGAAAAACGGTGAAGACTCTGGGCATCATCATGGGCACCTTCATCCTCTGCTGGCTGCCCTTCTTCATCGTAGCCCTGGTCATGCCATTTTGCCAGGAGTCGTGCTACATGCCCCGCTGGCTGGAGGATGTCATTAACTGGCTCGGCTACTCCAACTCTTTGCTCAACCCCATCATTTACGCATACTTCAACAAAGACTTCCAGAGTGCTTTCAAGAAAATTATCAAGTGTCATTTTTGCAGACCGTGATGGACATCCAGGTGACGGCCCTAAACAACCAACAGCCTATAAGAAAGTGGGACAAGGAGATTGTGATAATGTGGCTAAAACTGAAACGAGGGCTCATAATAATAATAATGATTATGTCGATCATCTCCATCGTTTTCAGTACGGGAATATTCCCAGAGATGTCTGTAGCCTATGCATAGATAAAGCTGTGATCGTTTAAGCTCCATGTTCCTCATCCTGTTCTGTAATATTCAATAAAGAATTACTTTTTCACATATTTTTGCGGAAGTCATGATTTTTTTTAAATGTAGGACTTTGTACAAATGTATGCTTTGAAATCTTGCAAATTATATGGTTTCTAAAATAAGTGACACAAAACTGGTTAAAAAGGAAACATTATTCAGCAAAAATATTAACAGATAAAATGTTTGGTAATAGTCGATTAATTATTTGTCAACACTTTGCTGCTTTTCTTGTTTTTTTATAATATTCATTTAGGATTTGGCACTGATAGTCAGTCGAGACATCTGTTGACTCACTTTGCCCCCGTGGAAATTGTGAATGTGGTACATTATACAGCCAAATCACAATTTAAATAGTTAAAAACATATGTGGAAATAATGACATTTTTTTCCACATGTCCACATATTTGATTATGGCATACGTCGTGTCGATTCCAGTCCTGTAATGCTTCCTGAACTCCTCAACTAAAAGATATTCAAATAAAACACTATTTTGTCGACTAATCGATTAGATTTAATCAACAGATCCGTAAAAGTGAGTTTCTCTGCAAAGATCTTTAACCAATTAGACAACTAATCGACTACTCCAATAATTAGAATTGAAGGAGCCAAAAAAGCAGCACTTACAGTGGACTTAGAGCATTTAGCTAAAGCTTTGACACAATTCCATATATTCTCATTTAAAGACTGAAATGGTGTTTAACAACAGCACTGCAATATGAACCAACACCCACACTGTCGTCTCGGTGTGATTTATTCTTTAGGATTTGTATTCTTTTGGTGCAGATAATCGTCACCTGAATGAAACTCATGGGTGTGCATGAAAATCAGGACATTAAACATAATTGCCTGTACTGCATTTTTCTCAAGCAAGGCACAGAATACGCAATGTTCCAGAGGAAGCTGAAAAGACAGTGTGGGATGTCACTGTGAAGCTTCCAGATAGGGATTTTTTTTTTCATTGTCTTTGATGAAAACATTTCTCTCCATGTTAACTTCATAAAGCTTCAAGAAATATCTGGGTAAAGCAATAAAAATACAATTTATGTGCGGTAGACAGCAGAACAAATATGGTTTTAATTACCGTGGTTAATATTTGTGAATCTAAATTAATCACAGGGGGACGTACAGTAAGTTCTTGTCTTCAAATCCTGAGAGACTTTGATCTTGCTGTAACAGAACATGTCTCACCCTCCTCAAAGTGTCTTCAAACAGCGCCACGAGCCCCCATAACGTCCCCCTCCGAGCCCCACCAGCACTCTGATCCTCTCATCTCGTGCGGGTGGATCTGCTTTATCTTATGAAACAAAGGCCATCTTTATTACAGTGGAGAAAAAAATAGCATTTCATCATTCCAGGGGGTGACACCAACAGAGTGTCAGAGTGGTGGGCAAAGAGACAGAAAAAAAAAACACATACATAGAGCAGTGATAGAAAGGTGGCTGATGAAGGGGTCGGGGGTGCTTGTAGTGCCTTTTTGCTCACAGCTTTACAACATATAAGTCCATCTTAAGGAGGCAGTGAATGGGGCGCACAGATGGATGCTGTTGTCATAGCGACATATGGTGGATGCAAACTCTGAAGGGGCCGAAGGGGCAATTACCTGATCAAAGGCCCGAGGAGACAGAGGTGTGTGTGAGGGGCCCGCAGCTGGCCCACAATACGCAGGTGTGGATTTTGTTCTTTACACAGAACATGATACAGTAAAGTGTGCCCGAGCTCGGCCTCTCTTAATGTACCTTTTTTTTTAAAGTTGTTCTTTTTTTTTTATTCGATTAAAATACCCTTTATTAATCCCCAAGGGAAATTAATTGTACACATTAGGTCTGAAAACGTATTTGTACAAACACATGGGTTTTTTTAATGCACATATTTTATATCATTCTATTTCAATGTAAATACTGCGTTATTTAATTTGTACTATATGTTTTCTTATTTTTAATTTTTTTTTATTATAGTGTTCTTAAAATAGTTCAGTATCTGCGTTGAATTTTTTTTTTTTACTTTTATGTATGCACCACGACACCAAGTCAAATTCCTCGTACATGTCAACCTGGTAATAAACCGTTTGATTTATTGTAATTGAGGTTTTCGGACTCCAGCAGAGCAGTTTCTTGCTCAAGGACACCCCAGCAGTCAGATGAACTGGTACATCTCTAGCTTTAACACAGTGTATTTCTTTGGTATACGATCTGGACTTGAACCAATGTCCCGTCAGTTGCAATGCCAAATCCATACAGACACAACTACTCAGCATATGACACCTTCTGTCCTTAAACCCTGCAGCGTACAGGGGACACCTTGTGGAGTAGCAACAGGTACAGCCAATGTGCTGGCTCTAATAACTTAAATGAGAATTATTTAAAACCCAATACCCTATAGTTGAACTCATATTGGTGGACCTTTATCTACAGTTCTGTCATTGAAGTATGCACACATGGAGCTGGTTCCACAGAAGAAACAACCCAAAAAGGTTATTATAATAACCTCCCATAGTACGATACGATACGATATACTTTATTGTCCCCGTAAGGACATTTGTTCTGGACTCCGTCCTGCAGTTCCGCATACTGTACATGTACATATACAAACATAGACATTAAGAGACATACACATATCATCAGTCATACACCGTTTGAATAAACACAATACACAGATGCACATGCTGACAATGGCGACCTATTGCACAACCCTCATGGGCAACATTTAAAAAGTACATTTCATTACATTTGACTACATTTCATGTGAATGTTAAGTAGCTTAATCTAGCCAAACTCCGGAGCTTCGGGGACAGAGCCTTCTCTGTGGCAGCCCCGAAGCTCTGGAGCTCCCTCCCCAAATACCTCCGTGAGTCTGAGTCCCTCACGCTGTTCCAGTCCCGCCTCAAAACCCACCTCGTCAACTCTCTATCCATAAGCCCCCCCCCCCTCTCAATCAACTTCCTCCTGACTGCTTTTCTGTTTTGTTTTGTTTCTTTTTGGCTTTGTCTTTGTTTTAGTTTTGTTTGTCTACCCTCCCTCCCAAATGTAAAGCGTCTTTGGGTTCAAGAAAAGCGCTATAGAAATAAAATATATTATTAATCGACATAGGTAGGAATGAGAGCTTATAGCGGTTCAGCCTGCTCTTGGGAACCCTACATCTTCTACCAGAAGGTAGGAGCTGGAATTCTGGGTGGGATCAGACACCATTTTGTCTGATAATGGACTGCTCGTATATGTTTTGGAGAGATGGGTGTTTTTTAACCCCCATAATTTTCATAGCAGTCTGTACCAGGCGAGCGATCTGTGACTTTGACTGCACTGTCAAGTTACCATACCAGGCAGTAATACCATACCTGATGATGCTCTCCAACACTGCATGATAGAACAGTAACATGAACTTCTGGTCGACTCCGAAAGCCGGGAGTCGACGCAGAAAGTACAATCGCTGTTGAAGTCGAGAGCACAGACCTTGAACATGCGCCTTCCAGCTGAGTGTATTATCTAGATGGACACCAAGGTACTTATAGGAGCTGACCTGATTTATGGGTTCATTGTGGATAACCACCGGCCTAAGGTCACCCACTGCCTTTGGGTCCCACACCATCTCCTCAGTCTTCTCTTCATCTCCCACAGTATCATACATTCTGTCTTTGTTCTGGCCCTTCTTTCAAACTAGACGATATATTGAGTTAAATATCAACCTCGTAAACTCCCCCAGGACACTTGCGCTCTCGGCGGACATTAGTGTCTTTCAGAGTATATATCGGGCTGAGTTTTAAATCTAGACTTAAAGTAATGTTATCATTCGGAGCTGGACCAGAGGACTTCAAAGACGAGTCTCTTCAGGGGTCAAAAACAGTTTGAGGGTAGGCTCAGTGAATGGAAGTGGGAAAATTATAGCATGAGATATCAAAAGTAATACACATTGAATAGACTTCTGTAGTTTGTAGGGATTTTATTGTCGTTCCCACTTTCCCAAGGTCACAAACTTATAAATGCCTTAGGACAATCATTTGTCTTACAGTAGGTGTTTGGAGCAGTCTGAATGTATGGCAAATACATGTTTTACATTATTTTGTTGACAACTAGTGCAGTGCCTGTACCATGCTGCGGCATTGTGGTGTGTTTGAATATTTTATTATACTAAATAGGATTTAAAAAAAAAGGGGATAAAGAACCGCCACCACCACTTGGGACATAGATACAAAAAGACAAGAAGCTAAGAAGAGGATCGTTAACTGAGGGGCAGAGTTTCAAAATGAAGTAATTTTTATTTAAATGCAATCAAAAGATAAAGGAAACCCAGGAAATGTTGCTGCATGATATAAATCGCTGGTTAGAAAAAAGAAAAAAAACTAGTTTACATTTTTTTTTAAACCATCTTTACCAGCCTCGCAGATGGGGGTGCTGCAGCCCCCTCAGCACCCCCCCTTCCCGCGTCCATGGCTGTGGCTCAGCTGGAAAGCAGTTGACCCTCAACCGTAGGGTCCCTGGTTCAACGACTGGTCAATACGTCTCAACGCTAAATGTGATAATGTCGAATAAATGTATTCTTTGATATGGTTTAGTTTTTCTCAGGCTACAACATGGTTACGTTTACGAATATTATTAAGGAATACAAATCCTTCTTTACAATGTTTACCAGCCTCCTTAGGCTTTTCAGTCATTAAACTGGAATAAATACAATATTGTTAACATGAAAATATGATTTGTTCGTTGTTTAGAGTTATTCTAAGGCTTTACTCATTGGGAACTCGGTATGAGAGAGAGCAGTGGTTCTCAACTGGTCAGGCCTCGGGACCCACTTTTTCCTTTGTCAATAAATTGCAACCCGAAATTTTGAACCACTCAAATCTATTCAACAAAAAAATGGTGCTGTAATATATACGCTTTTCAGCATACAATATTGATTAAAGTGAAGTAGCATAGAGTGCATAATATCCCTTCCCAGAACTAAAGAATGCTTTTAAAAAAGGTTTCATGAGATGATGGAATCAAAGCTGAACTGTATAACATAAAAAGGCACACATGCTGAAAACCCAACCCCAGAAGCGGGGTCTGGGGGGATTCTCCCCCAGGAGATCTTTTGAAATACTAACAAACTACGCATTCTGGTACTCTCTGAGGAGAAAATAAATAAATCTATTACTACCCGACATATTTATAATATGTTATGCCATTGTTTGCTTTTCACTTAGTTCTGACAGCTGAACTTTCTGCTCCTCACAGAGAGAAGAGTAACGGAGAGAGTCTGTTTGAATTACTTTAAATCGTGGGTATGTAGATAGCCCCCATTGTTCTGTGACCTGTCAATCATCAAACCGGGGGTCGTATTTCATTATGTGTTCATTTTTATCTGAAGTTGTACCCATGGATGTATGAAGAGTAGTTCTACCGCAAAGTTATTCTCCGTCGGGACTTCCGGCAACAATCTTGATTCTGATTGGCCAGAAGACTCGAAAAAATATCAGCAAAGATGTTTTATTGAGAAGATGATCACTACGTGACAGACATTTTCAAAACCATTTATGGTCTCCGGTACTTCCAGTCCAACACCTACTGCATGTACAGTGTTAGAAAATTGGGCCTTCAAAAAAAAAGTTTGACTGGTCGCGACCCACCAGTTGAGAACCACTGAGATAGAGCACACTATTAAGATGTCAAATCTGCCTGTTTTACACACTTTGACTAACAGGGGGGTTCAGATGAAGCTCATGAGATGAACCCTTTTGCGAACCAATTGGCTGGAAAGCTTCAAAGCTTTATAAGGCTTCATCTCGCCATCACGAGCAGCAAGTAATCATAAACTGCTAGCAGAACTGAGACCAATGTATCCTTAATAATACGTTATGCAGCCTACCTGTAGCCGCAACCATGACAGCAGAGACAAAGGAAGCAACAAAGGGCCACCAGGTGCTTTTTAAACTCTGCTCTAATGAGGGGAGTGTTTGGGGGAGGAGTCAGGCCTTGAGCTGCATTCAGGAGCCATGTTAGTTTTACTATTTCCATTCAAAGTTTACTGTTGGGAAAATACTGAATGTACTCTTCCAATATCAGAGTCCACATGATAACAAAGGTATCCCAACTGTAGCTGTGTACATGACAGGATGTATGATTACCTGGGCCCTTTCTCATTTCTCGAACTCCCCTCCTCGACTCCTATCCTCAATACTTAGTCCCGTCCACAGGAGATGCGAGCCGAGGAGGGGAACCGAGGAGAGAGGAGGGGAAGCAGCAGGCGGTTAGAGAAATGAGAACTCCTCTCCTCTGAGCGGTCATTTTAAAGAGACGTCCATTAATGATGACAGAAGGCACAGCAGCCCTCTGTCTGATGGACAGATGTGTTCATGATGACTTATATATTTACTTTGATTCATTAACAGTGTGGTATAATGAGACAATAACAGGTTACAGGTGCGGACACACACACACACACACACACACACACACACACACACACACACACACACACACACACACACACACACACACACACACACACACACACACACACACACACACACACACACACACACACACACATATATGTATATATTTATATACATATATATACAATTTCAGAATCAAACAGAGCACTCTCATAATAACGTAACACTATCAGAGACTGGATATATATCCCCCCTCTCTCTGGTCGCTACAATGTGGAAAATAAATTACAGGCCAAAAGTTTTATTTACAAGTATTAAAAGTAAGCAGAGGACACCAAACCAACTGAGACCTGTCTGTCCGCTGCATCTACACACACACTGTACCACACACACGCACCTACAACAGCCTAACAGCCGTGGTGTATTTTATTATGTGAAGCACTAAATGGTTTTAGAAAAATATGGACTCTTTGTTTGTAGATATCTACTAAACTAAAGCAAATAAAGAGAGGCCTGTTCTACTGAGTGATATATATTATACACACTGCTCTGCTTTCTGCACGGACCTCACAGCTGTTCTCTCTGGAAACATCGCGTCGTGATGAAAGCAGTTAATAAAATAATATCCAGGGGATGCATGCAGAGCTGTGATTGGCTGAGATAAGTCCGGCCGTGCGTCACGACTCTTTGAAACATCTCTGTTGCCGGAAATGCATCCACGAAGGAGCCAATTTAAATAATAAATGTGACACAATTCCAAATACCAACCCTTGGGTCCCAGGAATACACCCACCAAGTGTCAAAGAACAACCTATCTTTCTCAAAGTGTTCTCATTCTTTACACTTCATGGTGCACGCTACTTATAACAAATTACACTGGTTATGGTTCAGGCCCTAAATCCAGGCCATGGTAACCATTCTCACATCTGGAGGAACATTGATTGAATTAAAGCTTTTCTCTGCATCTCACCCGGTAACAAGGCAAGAATACAAAAGCACATCCCACGGAAAACTGATTACTCATGGAGCGTATTCAGAGCAACCAGCTGTTCAACTCTCTGACCTGCTGACCCACAGGTACACACAGAAACAGAGGCTCAACTTGAATTAGAGGGAGAACGTTAGCGTACTGTACGGATAGCTCCCAAAACAATTAGCCTAAAACGTGTATTTTCCTCTTCTTAATATCAGGAAAGCAGAAGGTCGACACCTCTTCTGTTGCAGTCTGAAAATCCACCGGGGCCAAAAAACAACTGTTCCCACTTCTGTATGAAAGACTTTTGGTTTTGGCTTGTGGAAAGCTAATGTACTCTCATGATTCTTGCTTGTTTTTTCATAGTTTATAGCACTTAATGTGAGTCTCTTTTAATAAAAGCGTAAGATAAATGGAATTGTATAATTTAATTACCTAATGAAACTTGAACTGGCGGTATAAAATGTGGAGATAATCACTGCCTCATGCAACTCTGAAACTACAAAGATAACCACTGGAGACCCAGAGCATTCATATTAATTGAGTCAGTTATATTCTTGGCAGACTTTACCCTGCAAAAGCACCGCCCAGGCATTGCTTAAAACAACGCATGAGCAGTACGTTAACAAAGACAGTTATTACTATATTTCTTTACTCTTTTTTCGTCATTTTGTGGCAAATATTTAAGCGGTTAACTAAATTGGACATGAGCAGGGGTTTGATGTAAAATGCAAAATGTAGTAAATGGGGCTTTAAAATGTATGATATGAGCAATAATAATAATAAACAAAATGGTTCAGGACAGAAGTTTGCTTTTTAAGTGTTCTTCTGAAAAGCAATGCGCACAAATATGTAGCTGTGAAATAATCTCACCAACAAAGTGTGATAAAGTATTCAAAATGAATTTTAAAGAAAATGTTTACACTTGCATATAGGATTTATTGTAGATCCAAATAATACTTTTCCTCTGCAGCGTGGCACCATCGGGATGACGGCTGTCACAAAGAGACAGAAGTTACAATTAAACAAAAAAACAATCTGTTTTGATGCATTTCCTCCACAACACAATTGTTATGCTGTCTAAAGTTGTAGTCCCTTCTAACAACAGGATTTGTCAGTCAGATTTGTCTTTTTGACAGGAGACATTTCAGACGATAATTCCTCAAAACAACCGAAAGTATCCTCTTGAAGACAAGCACAATCGGCTGACAAAACCATCAAACTTTGCCAATTCCAAAAAGTCACTTGGAAATGTGCAGGGCATAACTAACCCCTCGAAATCACTGTTTGAATGTATGATTGCTGATGCCTGTGAAGTCTCGAGGTTTGTTGTCTACGCTTCCTCAGAGAATTCCTCTGAGAGCACTTGGCGGTAAATAAGCCTGCGTATTGGAGGAGGTGAAGAGTGTGGATTACATTGCAGCCATACGCTCTTGAACTGATCAGTCATGTTTCCCTTGCAGCGAACGCCGGTGGTGTTTTCTGTCAGAGGAATTACGTTACGGGCTCTCACAGCCTCGCAGAGATAAACCCTGCTTGGTTTTCTTTCAGGAACTGTTGTTGTTAACACCCTTAGAGGCAAACAGCGGGGTAGGAAGATTCTCTTTTGGAAGGAAACAACATTACATTTTAGGTAGTCAACATATGATGGATATAAAAGGGCGGAATTCAAAGTGGTGCTTTACTGTAGATGCTATTTTTCAGAGTCCCTGCATGTATAATTATTATGTGATACAGCATATTTCTAATCATTTTGGTAGCATGAGCCAGAATCAAATTTGGTGCAGTCTGTGATGCTTGAGCCCTTTCATTTTTGTGTCTTTGGAACGGAACGATGGAAAATGTAGGCCAGACAGAGACTTGATGATTAAAAAAATTATAATATGTATATTTAATTATAAGCATTAAAATACAGTATATTTTTAATCAATCCAAAATGTAAGTTAATTGGGAAAAAGCTTCAGAAGAGCTTATATTTTTTATAAAACGCATGCGAGAGATCACCAAACAAATTTGTGCAGACCAAAACATCTCGACAACTGACCAGTCTAACATAAAACTGTGTAATAGCTGCATTGTTCAACAGGGCAAAACATGGTGGTTTCACAAAATTGACTCTGAAATTGAGATACTTTTTCCCCCCAAAATGTTAGGGGCCAACTCCCATGTCTTGTGATCATCAACTTTCCCTGTGTGAAAACAAAAAACATGGCTGACGCGGGATTGGCCAGAATGTCATGAATCTTTCACATAATAATAATGATAATAATGATAATAGTGAGTTCTGGATTAAGTGGTGGACTTCGGGTCGTGGCTGAACCTGTCTCTGCGGTCCTGCCTTGGGTCTCGTCTTGCTGCTTCCCTGATGGCTTCCACAGGATTGTAGCTGACATCCGCGTGGATTCATCTTCTTATTACAGACACATGCATTTCCTAATATTCGGTCTATATGCTGTAAAATGTATTATCTCTTCGATTTACACACGGCATCTATTGCACGTCTGTCCGTCCTGGGAGAGGGATCCCTCCTCTGTTGCTCTCCCTGAGGTTTCTCCCATGTTCCCTTTAAACTGTGGGTTTTCTCTGGAAGTGTTTCCTTGTACGATGTGAGGGTCTAAGGACAGAGGGTCTAAGGACAGAGGGTCTGAGGACAGAGGGTGTCGTTTTTCTCATACTGATATTCTGAACAATCTGTGCTGTTGTATTTGCTGTAAAGTGTCTCTACTGTAGGCTATTTTTATTATATGTACAGCACTTTGGCTCGACCAAAAATCGCTTATAAATGTGCTATATAAATAAAACTTGATTTGAATTGATTTAATAATAATTATAATAATACATTTAATTTCTAAACGCTTTTTCAGGTGCTCAAAGAGACTTTACCGTGGTGATAAAAAGGAAATACAATACAAATATTAAAACAGCAACACAACATAATTCCCACATTAAATTACATACACATAATATTAACAGTACCCAGAGACTTATTGAAAATACTTAATTGTAGCGATTGCATACAGTAGTTCCCTATAACTTCATTTGGTGACAGAATGCGATGCGAACAGCAAAGAATCACCGTGCTTCATCTCGAGTGAGCTTTACAGACGACAGTAAACTATACAGTTGCTCTTCGACTTTCTTCCTCACATTATAAGTAAACTGCATTAAAAGTAAATACATATTTTCAGTAGTCTGGCTTTAGTGTTCAAGTTGTTGTTCCATGTCTTTGCTCATGCACAAGCTTTTTCCCTTTTCTTTCCATCCCTCTCTAAAGTCTTAGAGCCTGGTCTGATGTTGGCTTCCTGGACCTGACCCGATTGAACCTGTGCCGTCATCGCTTTGTTTGTGCACTCACACACACAGAGGCTCATTGTTTGTTATGCTGTTGTGCTGTTGTACCTTCTGCAGGTGTTCCTTCTCTTCTCCAGCTGATTTACGCACAAGAAGAACAACGTCATCATTTGGTCTGCATGTTTCAGATCATTGTATTTACTGAGTGTGATGAAAGTTGCAAATAAAAAGGCATAAGAAATACAAATAAACAATGTAAGGTCGACTCTCAAATGTGATTATTTTCTGTTCTGTTAGCAATATAAGGACCTTTTGGTAATACTTTTTAATGACCTTTGTTTATAATGCATTATCCCATACTTAACTGCACAGGACACACTGCAATTTGTTTTCAAAGGTAACGTGCCTAAATGAAGGCTTCAATTTCCGTAAAGATCAAACCCAGGGTCAGAAAGTACTGCCTAGTGTAAGTGAGGCAATCTAAACACCCATCATTCTCTTTCTCTCTTCCCATCTCTTGATATTTTTCAAGGTAAGGGAGTTGTTGTGGCATCACGCAGAGATGACAACACTACGGTCAATTGGACCAACGAGCATTTCCTCTCACTGGCTGCAGAGTGCAGAGAATGAGACGCAGACAGATGCAATTAAAGATCTGCAATTTGAGTCAAGAGCTTCTGGAACAAATTGTCACTTGCAGAAAATCCCGGTCGAATGTATGAACCAGAAGTGTCAATTGTCAGTCTGTGTTTTCTGAAAAAAAACGTTGACATTTATTTAAATAAAAAGTGATTCATCTGTTGCCTGTTCCTCTTGTACAGCTTTGATTAGAGTTCGCCATCTTGCGGGAACATACTTTATGAGGACTCAGCTTCTTTCCTAGCACACAAAGCTAGGTTTAACACGGCTTAGCTTGTTGCTATTACATTTGTTTGCTAATGTTAGCTACATTAAGCTATCATCATCTCAAGCTCAACCTTGACAAAACTGAACTGCTTTTCCTTCCGGGAAAAGATTGTCCCACTCTTGACCTGACAATCAACATCGGCCCCTCTGTTGTTTCCCCGACTCAGACTGCAAGGACTCTGGGTGTGATCCTAGATAACAACCTGTCCTTCACTGCAAACATCGCTGCTACAACCCGCTGCTGCAGATACACGCTTTACAACATCAGGAGGATGCGTCCCCAGCTGACCCAGAAAGCCACGCAGCTTCTCCCGGCTTCCAGTAACTGCTAGAATTCACTTCAAGACACTGGCTATCCTAGCTCCAAGATGGTGGAATGAGCTCCTCATTGACATCAGGACAGCAGAAAGCTTACACACCTTCCGGCGCAGACTGAAAACTCATCTCTTTCGACTCCACTTCGAGCGATAGAACTATTAACAAAGAACTGCTAACAGAGCACTTATATACTAATAAAGGACTGGATTATCTATAGCCAGTTGAGAAGCATTTGAAATACTTGGCTCTAGGAAACCTGATGTACTTATATGATTCTGTTTTCTTCAAGGTTGTGTCTTCCTGGTCGAATGCACTTATTGTAAGTCGCTTTGGATAAAAGCGTCAGCTAAATGCCATGTAATGTTAGCGAGCTTTGTTTTTGCGACCAACGCTTGTCTCTTAATCGGTTTCTTTTTTAAACACATTTTGCAATGGTGGACCGCAAAATATAACAGCTAGTAGTTTGGAAAATATCGATATATAAAGACACTCAATGTTGATGAATTTACTGTTTATCAGACAAACACAATTAGCTAGCTAGTGCTGTACAACAAATGAAGACTACTTCCCAGGGAGGAGAGCTTGTGTTGGTCACAGAAGACACAAACCTTGAGGTAGTGGCCGGAGAACACCAAATGCAGCTAGCGCAAACACCACCGCCCGGAGTCATGCAAGTCTGGTGGCCAGCATCCAGCTATAAAAAAAACAACCCTCACAGCTAAAAAGTCCTGGAGAAAAAACACTTATCAGTCTAGGATAAGAGGGCGAATTCAGGATTGGTTCGGATTCCTTTTAATTCATTTATGGTCGTGTCAAAATGGTAATCCTTGATTTGTGAAACTTTCGCAATATGGTTAAGTTTAGGCATTGACATTGAGTGGTAAAGGTTAGGGTAGATTTTAATTTAGCGCCTCTCAAAAGTTGACAAGCAGGTATTTCTTTTTTTGCCAAGCTGCATCGCTGTCCATTTTTGCTTTTTTGTTCTTTAGCCATTCTTTTTAGATTTCTCTTTAGCTAATTATGCCCCAGTATCAGTGGGGCATGCATTAAGAATGATTATACATAGTCCATTATAGTCCTACTTGCTTATAAAGGCTCTTATTAAAATGACCAGTTGAAATTCGGCTTTTAGTTATGTTAAACTCCATCCTACTCCAAATGATTCAAGAAGAAAACATCTATTTGAATAAAAAGATTAAAAGTGCATTTCATAAACAATACAATGACAGGTGAAACAGATATATTTTGAATGCTGTATGAAGCATTTTAAAATACTACTCATATCATTCGGAGATAACAACATTCAATCAATATTAATCTGATCCAGAACACAAACACATTTATATTCATCCTTGCATAGCGTTCCTTTGTTTTATTTAATTGCAGCAGCAGTGCATTGTTTCAATTGTCTTCCCTGGCTCGGCTCACAACCAATTAAGAGACGACAGTGCACTACATGCACATATTGAATTTACTGGCTTTTAGTATGGAGACATTTACCTCACTTTCAGACATCAATACAGAAAAAGACTAAGGGAGAATGTCACAAAAGGTCTCAGTTCTCACCACGGCAAGCAGAAAGCAACAAACAAGCATCAACTTAAACAGCCTCCCTCATGAATTTGCAAACTATTGTTGAATTATAAATGAGGCCTGTTGGGAAAACATGGTTAAATATTCAAAGAGAACTCATTTTAGCAGCTTGTTAGGGCGAAGGTAGAAACCAGATCAACAACAGACAGATGTTACCTGTCTGTCTACAGGGCTACTTAAGAACAATATCAATCTGTGCTTATTATCAAACGTCTGTTTCTAAAGTTCAACCTGTATTAATTGTAACGTGACTTTGAATGTGTTTAAGAGACGATTGAACAACTTATGAATCACGTCTGAAATTGTGACATTCGCTGGAATAAAAGGACATCTTCAGAGTCATCGTTAAAGACTGTGAAGGAACTGCAGAGTAAGATTCCTACAGAGAGAGTCAGAGGAAACACAGAGGATGGTGTGAAACAGGGAGGGTCCACTGCATGGAAAACCAGATGAGGAAATGCCTCCCATTGGGGGAAACAATGGGCTCTGCTACAATGACTTCACTGTAAAAATGAAGACACTATAACTTAGGAATTGTATTATCAGCATGTAAGAAAAAAATAAAGTTAAGGCATCAATGCAAACGTCAGGACTGCCTCACAACTAATAAGGCTGTGATACATTATATAAAGTCTTCAGTTCTCTTAACTTCCACCAGTCTGAACTGGAAATTGCAGAGGTCTCGCACAAAGTAAGGTAACTGTAAATGGATAGTATATAAACAAATTGAATGTCTCACAAAAACGCAAGGTTTTGGATGGCCCTCAAAGTATCTGAACTTTGAATCGGAATAAGTACACAGTATACTGTCTATGTAGTATAGATCAGTGGTTCTCAACTGGTGGGTCGTGACCAAAAAGTGGATCGCGGACCCGTTTCGAGTGGGTCGCAGATGTGTGAGTGAAAAAAAGGAAAAAGTCAAACTTTTATTTTTGAAGGCCCGATTTTCTAACGCTGTGCATGCAGTAGGCGTTGGACTGGAAGTACCGGAGACCATAAACGGATTTGAAAATGTCTGTCACGTAGTGATCATCTTCTCAATAAAACATCTTTGCTGATGTTTTTTCGAGTCTTCTGGCCTTTGATCAGAATCAAGATTGTAGCCGGAAGTCCCCACGGAGAATAACTTTGCGGTCGAACTATTCTTTATACATCCATGGGTACAACTTCAGATAAAAATGAACACATAATGACCCCCGGTTTGATGATTGACAGGTCACAGAACAATGGGAGCTATCTACCCTTACCCACGATTTAAACTATTTCACACAGACTATCTCGTCTTTGCTCTTCTCTCTGTGTGGAGCAGCAAGTTCAGCTGTCAGAACAAAGTGAAAAACAAACAATGGCATAACATATTATTAATATGTCGTAATACATCGATTTATTTTCTTCTCCGAGTGTACCAGAATGGGTAGTTTATATGTTAGTATTTAAAAAAAATCATACAGTTCAGCTTTGATTCCATCATCTCATTAAACCTTATTTAAAAGCATTCTTTTGTTCTGTGAAGGGATATAAGGGATACACTGTACTTCACTTTAATTAATATTCTATGCTGCAAAGCGTATATATATTACTGCAGGATTTTTTGTTGAATAGATTTGAGTGGTTCAAAATTTCGGGTCGCAATCTATTGACTAAGGAAAAAGTGGGTCCCGAGGCCTGACCAGTTGAGAACCACTGGTATAGATCACTCTAAGCCAACACTTAATCATCGCCTTGCGTGATTATCAGTCCATTAGAAGAACATTTCTTACAACTCCCCATAATAATCACTGCAGTCTTATCAAAGGTTTTTATCTCCAGTCTTGTTTTGCATCATATGTCAGACAGAAGAGTGCTCGAATAGGATGACTTTTGAATGGTTGGAGAGGCTGGAGAGCCTGGAGGGCCTGAAAGCTCCGATCCGAGAGTATATATCTGCGTCTGAGCAGGCGCCCCAGGACAGGTGAGGGCTCGGCGGGGTGGTGTGGGTCCCAGGCAGGTGGAGAGGGAAGGCCAGGACTGAAGGTGTTGGAGTGAGAGAAAGTGGGGTGCGGAGCAGAGGCGAAGGCAGCGCAGGAGGTGGGGGGAGTGGCAGTGGTGGGGGCGGTAGTGGGGCGATGACAGTGGGTGTCACCAGGGTTACAGTTTGTAAAGGTGGTGGTCTACCTGCAGGGGCCGTCCCGTTTATGTCTGGTAGTTCCTGACATGACGCTGCGTGTTTGAGTGTGTAGGTGGCGCTGTGGTAGAAGCTGTGGTACTCCAGCGCGTGCCTCGCCCGTGCCATACTCAGCCTGCAGGACACAACACAAACCAACAAGACGTAAGTCAGCACAAGTTTGTCTTTGGTGGAGTCAGAGCTTGGTTAGCCTAGCCTAGCATAACATCTGGAAGCAGCTAGCCTGGCACTGTACAAGTTCAAAAATGGATACGCCAAAAAAGTACGTATTTCTGGGAATTGCATGTCTACCATAACAGGATCCTAATTGACTTTCCCTGTGCATTTTTTTTAATTATTATTATTAGTCAATTGTATTGAACATGTTAGAAACAAAACAAAAATAAAAAAATAATAACAAAAAGAAGCAAAATAAAAAAATAATAAAACGTTCAAGGTATACAAAAATAGAAAATCAATTCTCAAATTGTTTCCGTCATGTTCAAAAGGGGCAAGAAGAAGCTTAAACATATTACTGGTTCCCCTCTAACATACATTGTTCATGAAAATAAAAGTTTAGATCATCAACTTCCGTGATATTGGATTCATTGTTTTAAACAAATCATTTCTTTGTACAAAACGACTAAAAACTAATTTTACAATGACAAGAAATAGCAAGCATGAGTTCGCAGGTCCTGCTCATAACCAGTCAGGGTTTGGTTTCTAAATAATTGTTTTAGTTTAGATAAAGTTGCACAGTATTTCAGCTCATCATTGCATTATTTTATTAGCAGCAACAAGTAAGATGCTGGTAGAGATTGCCGCCATTTAAAAAATGTCTGTGAAACGAGGCTGTTCTAGAAGTGTGGTGACTTGTAACGTATCAGAATTTGGTAATTAAGTACTTGTTGATTCACGTATTACTCTCCGAGATGTACACACCTGTGTCTCAACTGTAAGAGTTTGTAGAGCAGCAGCAGTATTAAAGCTCCTGCCAGAGTCACCAGAAGAACAGCTATCCGCGCATCCAGGCTCCAGCAGGATCTCCCAGAACCCCCTGGAGAGCCACAGGTCCTGGGGGGCTGTGGCGTCTGCAGGGGGCCCTCCATACCTCTCTTGGGGTTAATGATGGCCTGGAAGAGGAGACTCTCAGGTGTGGGAGGGATCTGGAGACGTGTGATGCTGGTTACCGGATAAGCATCTCTGCCAGGTTTCATCCAGATGGGAAAGATTGATGGAGTGTTGTTCGGTGTAAATTATGTCCACATGTTGAACACACTCTGAGAAGCGTGAACAGGTGTCTCCGAGGTGGCAGCTACAGATGCCTCAGGTGCTCTGTAACAGAAAAGGCTGTCAATCAATACTTGTTTCAAAATGAAGCTTCAAACATAAAAAGCTTAACAAAGAATGCCGCTCATAGATCTGGGAATTACACACTCCCCGTCTTACCAACACATCCATAACAGCTTTATCCATCTGGCAAAGTATAAACGTTGCCTTTACGTATGGTAGTATGGTAGAGCTCTGTTTCTAAGATGTTAATAACTTCACTGTAACAGCATGCGGCTATTAACGCTGATCTTGCTGAACAGGAGTGTTTTGCATTGAGAATAATTTGCATATAAATAGGCACATTTTTCATCCAATGTTTGCATATTATTATCCTGACTGTCCCCACCTCCCGCCTTAGCACCATGGGAGCCAGGGCTTTTAGCTGCACCGCTCTGGAACTCTCTGCCTCCACACATCAAACAGTCTGACTCCATCACGACATTCAAATCCCACCTCAAAACCCACCTGTTTAAACTGGCCTACTCACTCTAAAACACATTCAACCTGCTATTACAGATCCCCCTCTCACTCCGTCACTCCGTCACTCCACACTCTTGTCTTGCCTGTGTTATGCTTTTATGCTGCTGTATTGCCTTGTCGGTTCGATTAAATTGTGTTCCGTTTTTGTTTTAGCTGTTTTAACTTTTAAATGCACTGTAAGGCGACCTTGGGTGTCCTGAAAGGCGCCTCGAAATAAAATGTATTATTATTATTATTATTAATTAATTTAAATATGTGAAAGCATAGAATCGCAATGTGTTAGTCAGTGCAGGGGTGCATTTAACAGGGTAAATGCAGATTCCGCGGATTTATAAGATTTATGAGAAATAAATTACATTATTTCTAACTAGTCTCTAATTTCCTTTGCTGCCACATTAGACAGGTTTCATGCTGTGTAACAGAATAAATAAATCAAAAGAATAGTTTGAAATCATCAGCACTTTTAGTAAAAGGGTTGTTGTACCACAAATTATTATAATTATAGCATAACTGCTACTCTCAATGTGTTTGAATGTATTTTAAATCAGTGAACAGAAATAAAGAAAAGAAAAAACATGCTCTCTAAAAACCTTTAAACTTGAACTGACTCTGAAAATACAACGAGAAATGTGCGACTTACTTCGATTTAATGTGACGGTGTTGTTGTTGGTAAATATGTGAGAAAAATCGAACTAAAAAAAATAACATTAGAAGAGCACTGATTACAAACTGTGTTGCTTTCCAGGACCGAATGTGAAGTCCTGAGCACGCACCAATGGGAGGAAGCCGGTGAAAACAGCAGGAAACAGTGCACTTCCCTTACACTCCATGCAGAGATGTGATTGGAGAGCACTTCCTATCGCCATGGATACAGGAAACTGGTCAAGGATGTCTTTGTATAAGGAATACATTTGGAGTTGAGTCAGGGTCTGAGGAAAACACACACAACATGGATCTTAAGGGTAAAAAATACTTAAAACTGGATACAATTTCAATTTAGTATGTGTTTCTTGCAGACAACAATAACTCTGATAATTGCACAAATAAAATACATTTGAAAACATTTAAATATACAAACAAACACGTTAAATGGGTCTAGTCATTTTAATGTGGAAATATTATGCATATTAATTTTATTTTCAAAATCCAATATAGTGACAGTGTTTGTCGGCTAGGATTTATAAATACTATATATATATAAATATATATTACATAATCAACCACAGGAATGGTGATTTGGTATTAATGTTTTTAGGCAGGAGTAATGCTCAGGGGCCCTTTCAAATTCATACATATGAATTGTCTCAGGGAACACTTTTAAATTAGTAAAAGTTAGTTGATATAGCCAAATAAAGAAAGAGATTTTAAAATGTATTCAAGTAGATGTAAAAGTTCTTCTTGACTTTCATACAATTCAACAATGGGAACTACAGTTCAAAAGCCCTCCTTGAAAAAAAGTCTAGATACAGTACGTAGAACACAAGTTCGTTGAGTCGAATTCTTGGAACAGGATTGGCCTTCCAGCGATCTAATTTACTCACTTCTACTTCTTCAATCCCCCCCCCCCCCCCCATGCAACAGATATATACAAATATGGAAATTGCTTTCGTCCCATGCACCGGTGGAGCTTCTGAACAACCTAGATCTTCCTCTTCTTCAGCCGGCTGTCGCTGAAGACGCTCACACGCTGGTTCTCATCCAACTCTTTGATTCTCTGACGCAGAACCGCAATCTTTGTTTTTCATGTTTCAGTTCATGTGTATGACATCATCAGAATGTGCCTGAAACATGGTGATGCTAATGAGCATGCGCAGATACAATAAACGGCCCAGTACTCCAGGCCAAACTCTGAGCGATGTGGTCGTGTGTTTCTTCTGTCCGTTTGCATACTTACAAGCTACTTTGGTTGACTGCAAACGTGGAGACTTCTGCTGAATATAATGTCTCACGCAAGAGGTTATGGGCCCAGTCAAAGAGGCCAAAGGTGGTTTAAGTTGCTATTCAACGGTGACGAGAAAAACTTTGAGTTATGGGAGACAAGGTTTTTGGCGCACATGGAACTGCGCGGCCTCAGTGAAGTTATCCTGGAAGAGCCAGCGATAGATTACAACGACGAACAAGCACTTGAAGAAGACGCAACAAAGAATGCAGAAGCATATGCTGAATTAGTGCAGTGTCTAGATAACTATATAATAAGAGTTTATCACTCATAATGAGAGACGCGAAACGAGATGGAAGAAAAGCGTTGGCAATACTCCGAGAGCACTACGCAGGAAAGGACAAACCACGAGTCGTGAGCCTGTACTGTGAACTCTCTTCTCTCCACAAAGCAAGCAACGAGACTGTTACTGATTATATTATTTTGAGTGGAGACTATATTCACGTCTTTGAGAAGGGCCGAAGAAAATATCAGTGACGGGTTGCAGATTGCCATGGTAGTGAAGGGGTTACCGGACTCATTCAACCCGTTTGTCGTGCACGTCACTCAAACCAACGACCGTCTAACGTTCGGTGAGTTCAAAGCTAAACTGCGGAGCTATGAGAGCACTGACAAATATAGGACGAGTGACATGAATGTGGACGGCGTTATGAGGACTAGCGGGGCGAGGACACGAGGACGTGGAAGAGGGAAGAAGATGGACTTAGCCGACACATGCGGAAAGATGGGGCATACGGCTAGGACATGCCCTAACGAGATCCAAGCGAGGCGAGAGGAGCGACGGTGGACACGCCACACCGAGGAAGGGGGCGAGGCAGAGGGCTGGGCCGTGATCAGGTGAAGAAGGCAGACGGAGACACAGAGAATGATACCGGGGCATCATTCTTTTTCAAAATAAGTGACTGTCAAAATCAAGTAGGAAATAAGAGAGGTCTTATGGTCGACTGTAATAATAATAATAATAATATATTTAATTTATATAGCGCTTCTCATCTGCCAAGACAAATCTCGAAGTGCTTGTTAAAGTAAAGAAGGCTGATGTTCACCTTCTTGTTATTTTGGTGTTCCTAAGGAACAGAAGCTGTGGTGCCACGACACACATGATTAATGACCCGGCAACGTTTAAGACAATCTATAAGAGCTTTAGACCCGAGGACCATGTGATAGAGCTGGCAGATGGAACAAAAACGACCGGGATGGCGAAGGTGAGAGGAGAAGCCGAAGTTGTTCTGCTCGACAGCGAGGGACGGCAAGTGAAAACGAGGCTCAAACGAGCGCTTTACATCCCATCTTTTCCACAGGACATTTTCTCCGTGAAAGCAGCGACAGCCAGCGGAGCTGAGGTCCGCTTCAAAGACGGTGATGATTGGCTGATTCATCAAAATGGTACTAAGTTTAAAATGGATGTGTATGGTAGGCTATATTACCTTAGCACAGTAGAGGATGAAAATACTGATGATGTTTGTAATGGTTGTCATGACATCCAGACATGGCATAGAATACTTGGTCATTGTAATTTTGAGGATGTGTCTAAACTTGAGAAAGTGGTTAAAGGTATGTCGATCAAAGGGAAACATGACATGTCTAACCATAACTGTGAAACATGTACGCAGGGAACATTTACTCAAAGCAGAAACAGGCAGGCAGATGCAAAAGCTAAGACAGCACTAGAGCTAGTACATACAGACCTATGCGTTCCAATAGAACCAGCAGATAAAGACGGGTACAGATATACAATAGCATTTACTGATGATTATAGTGGGATGATTTTTTCCTACTTTATCAAAGCAAAGAGTGATACAGCAAAAGCTACTGAAAAATTCATAGCGGATACTGCTCCATATGGACACATTAAGTGCATAAGATCTGACAACGGTACTGAATTCACTGGGCATGAGTTTCAAACTTTACTTAGGACGAAAGGGATAAGGCACGAGACAAGTGCCCCATACTCACCTCACCAGAACGGTACTGCTGAGAGAGGTTGGAGGACCTTATTTGAGATGTCACGATGCATGCTATTGCAGAGTAAACTCCCAAAGCAGTTATGGACATATGCTGTACAGACAGCAGCACAGATACGCAACAGGTGTTACTGTAAGCGTCTAGAGCGGACACCATACCGTGTTTTTACTGGCAAAGCACCCAACTTGTCCAACATGAAAATATTTGGCTCTGAATGCTACGGGTATAAACAGGATAAGAAGAAAGGGCAAAGGGTATTTTTGTAGGATACGACAAATATAGCCCAGCATTCCAAGTATTTTATCCTGAGACAGGGAAAGTCCGGAAACATAGGCTGGTAAAATGTATCACAGTGTAGTGATAGAGTAGTGCAGATAGTCAGACTCAGACAAATCATAATATGGATTTTGACACATATGGAGAAACTATTCCCACAACACCAGCAGGGACAAAAATGGTGAACCAGAATCAGAGAGAGCCTAATGTGGATGTACAGTCCTATAGTGAGGAGAATATTGAGACTAGTCAGATCCAGACAGATGGTACTCAAAGAGAACAGGGAGAGAGTGCACGACGCTATCCCACTAGACAGAGAAACGCTCCAGAATATTTAATGGAGTATCAGTGTAAGGCTGATTGTAAAGATGAAGGTGAAAATGTAGATTATTTCTACAGGGTTGCTTGTGACGTACCCAAAACATACATGCAGGCTGTAGGCTCTAAGAAATCAAAAATGTGGACTGATGCAATGAAAGAGGAGATAAACTCTTTAACAGAGAATGAGACCTTCAGTCTGACCACACTGCCAAAGGGCAAGCAAGCAGTGGGAGGTCGTTTGATGTCCTTTTGTTGCTCTGTTTATGCTTTTATGTTTCATGTGGAACTACTTGAACAGGTCTCCCTTGGAAAAGAGATCAATGATCTCAATGGGATTTTATCTGTATAAATAAAGGTTTGAAATGAAATGAAAATATGCAGTAAAGGAAAGCCCAGATGGATCTGAGATGTTTAAAGCCAGATATGTAGCTAAAGGCTATAGTCAAGTAGAGGGAATTGATTACAAGGAAACTTTTTCACCGACAGTAAATATGACTTTTGTACGTACATTGATGCAGACGGCTATACAGGAGGATCTTATCCTACACCAAATGGATGTGAAGACAGCTTATCTCCATGCACCAATACACTGCAAGTTTTTTGAGGAAAAAAATCTAAAACAGGGGAACACTTAGTGTGCAAACTTAACAAGTCATTGTATGGTTTAAAGCAATCCGGACGAAACTGGAACAAGTTACTGCATGATCATCTTACAGAGAATGGGTTTGTGTAAAATGATGCTGATCATTGTGTATACAGAAAAGAGTCTGAGAAAGAAAGAGTTATTCTGTTGATATGGGTAGATGACCTACTTATAGCGGCCAATAACAACGGCTCACTCAGTGATGTCAAAGAGATGTTGAAGAGGAAGTTTAAAATGAAAGATTTGGGTGAACTTAAACACTTCCTAGGTATCGACTTTACACAGAGTGAGGGGGAGATCAAAATGAGCCGAAAGAGACACATAGCTAGAGAGGTTTGGCATGTCAGAGTGCAAACCAAGGTCAACTCCATGCGAGCAAAAGTTACATTTTGACACTGAGGGTGAAGTTATCGATTCAACCGGATACAGAGAGATAGTAGGTAGCTTGATATACATTATGACAGGGGTAGGCAAGTAAGTTTGGCCGTGGGCCAATTTTTTGCTGAGCCGCAAGATGGCGGGCCAGAATATAATCAAAGCCTAATTCAAGGAATTGATTTTGGTAAGAGGGCGCAGCGCCCCTGTTCCCCGGTTCAGAAAAAACTCTGATATCGCTGATGACCCTCCCCATCAACACTCTGATGCGCAGTCAGATCCGCTGATTGGTTCACTGATGAATGCACCCAATCCAGAGCCTCTGACTAGACCGGCCCAAAGGGAGGCTCGTCCTCTCTAGCCCCATTTCAGTCCCAAAGCCAGGGCTATTATCTGTATTTTAACAGACTTATCTTTTAAATTTTGGTGTATTTATTGTTCTCTTCAAAGTTTATTTTTCTCTGACATGTTAGGGAGGATGGTCCTCCCTTTCCTCAATGGACGAGCCTCCACTGAGTAAAGTAGAGTTATTAACTAGGTAGCAGTGTTATTTAACATTTTATTCTGATAAGTATTGTCAAGTTCTCTGGGTTTTTGGCATTTATTTGAGTGTTTGCACATTTGAGAGGCTTGAGGGGCAACAGAGGATGCATGGACAACTGGAATCCTTTTTCCTTTTCTTTATTTAAACTTTTCAAGGACACATTAGGATTCTTTCAGGTTGAAAACCTTTAAAAAATACCAAAGGACAAAATAAATCAATTACAGCATTTTGCTTTGCAATTTAATATATTATAACCTAAATTAATCAGTAACCAAGTATTTTACTCAAACTCAATGTATTTAATAGTTAAATAAGTACTTTAATTGACCTGGTTCCCCCCAATTTGCCATATGTGACCCGCTCTATCGAAATCAGTAGAAAGTCGCAACGGCTCATTTCAAAATAAACGTAGATTTGCGTAAAAAAATAGTTTTTTTTTGACAGCCCGTCAGTTTCTCAAGCAGCGCGCTCAACAGTGGGCGGGGCTTCAGGTGATTTTGCAGAGCTGCATGTCTCCGTCAGACTCAGCATCTGATTTGTTTGTATTGTGGTTTCTGTCCCAGCTGTCGATCAGCTGTGCGCAGCTTCTCCACTGCAGCCTGTGCATCTCAACCCCCCCCCCCCCCCCCCCCGCTCCCCGCAGCAACTCTATATCCACCAGTTAAAGGAAATACAACCATATGTGTTGTGTTATATTACAATTTACCACATATGATGTTCTTAGTTTCCATACCTCCTGTGTTTTACGAGCGACTTATCAAGTCTTGGCAAACGGCATAAAACACGATTAAACATGATAGCCATATAAAACCATGCTCGTACAACCTATAGCAATGCAAAACGGCGTCAGTTTAGACGTAATTCTGTCCTCCTGCTTACCGCATCATTTATGAGAAAACATTTCATAACATTAACACAACATATTCGAGGTGGTTTTAAATAACATATCCGTATTTATTTATTTCTCCAAGTTATGTTTTTGTGTGCACTGAGGAGTCGCAAACAGGCGTTTGTTTAATCATTTTAAGATTGGCTTTAATCAATGTTTGAAAATGAATTCTTCATATATGATAAATGAGAGGTAACATTTTATTTATGGTATTATTTCCACATATTTCTCTCCATTCTTCCTTCTGCCAACGGTGTCACAGTTTCTCGTCTGTCCCGTTTTTGTGCTTAGTGCGCACGCATGGGTTAGAGTTTGCGTGGAGGACCGCACGTTTTCCCGTCAAGTTAGTATTTTATAAATCGCAAACATTGCGTAGAAACTGGCGTACGCCATTTTTTGAGCGTATATCGATAGTTACGGCTGTAACTACGGTTCTATGAGTCCCGGATGACCGCCAGAGGCGGTGCTTTAGCACTGGATATGTCCATCCCGCGCGCATGCGCAGCTCGAGTACCAATAACAACAAAGTCACCTGTGACCCACGTGACACCGGCTATATCAGCCGGTATTGTCAGAGGATCTGTTCCCCGAATCTTCTCGCGAGCACACAAGAATTCTGAGTGACAGGGAACTCTGGCGGTCATCCGGGACTCATAGAACCGTAGTTACAGCCGTAACTATCGTTCTATTTCGTCCCTACTGACCGCCAGAGGCGGTGCTTTAGCACTGGATGACCTATACCAACAATGTCATGAAGAATCCAAGCCCCTGCTCACCACTGGAAGCAGCGGAGCTCGGCAAAAGGACCACGCCCAAAGAATGGGGAGTGGCGACATTGACCTGATGACAACTGGAGAATGTGCCAGAAGACGCCCACGACGCCGCGGCGCAGATGGTCTCCAGGGGCACCCCTCTCAGGGCAGCCCAATATGTTGAGATGCTCCTTGTAGAGTGGCATCTCAGCCTGGTGGCAGGGGGCGACCACTGGCCCCGTAAGCCTGTGAGACGGTATCGACAACCCAGTGGGGAAGCCACTGGTTAGAGGGCCTAACCTCCTTTAGTGCCGCCAGGGCAAACTCAAGAGTTGCTCCTCCTGCCGTATACAGGCAGTAGCCTTGATATACGCCCTTTGGGCACCCCCGGGGCACAGCAACTTCGATGTGCCGTACTCCTGAATGTCAAAGCGTGCCAGCTGGGCAGGCTGATTGAAGTGAGTTTGTGGAAGGACCCGGGCGGGAATGCCACATTTGCCCAAAGGGCAACGCATGAGAGTCCCACCTCGAGCATGTATTGTTTATGGAGAGGACATGCAACTCCCCGACTCACTTCCCTGAGGCTATGGCAAGCAGAAATGCTGCCTTTTATGGGCAGCCACCTAAGCCCCACCTGGGCCAGGGGCTCGAAGGGAGGAGGTGATAGGGCATCCGGCAGCAAGGGCAGGTCCCAAGCCGGAGCCCTCGGGGTGCAAGGGGGACGCTGCCGTAAAGCCCCTCTCATAAAGAGGGACACCGACCTGTGGCACCCCGCCGTGGCGCCTTCGACCCGAACATGTCGGGCAGAATCGCAGCCACATAAATTCAGAGTGGAGTGAGAACGTCCACTATCTAGAAGGGACTGTTGTCTAAGCAACAATGTACATGCTGTCCCCAAGGAACACGCACATTCTTGCCCCCCAGTTGGGGTAGAAAGTGCGTGAGTGCAAGCTGCACGGCCCGAAGCTCTAGCACGTTGACCCGGCGCGCACTCTGCTGGGCAGACCACTGACCCTGAACGGTCCTGCCCTGCCGCACTGCACCCCACCCTGAGAGACATGCACCTATGGTGATGGTCTCCTGGCGGGATGGGATGGCGCCCATGGACACGCCTACCAGAGATAGGCCCTGCCCCTCCAGCGTGACGGAGAGTGGAGCAATGCTGCGACACCCTGACTTCACTGTGCCTGTGCCACTTGGCGTCCAAGTGAAGGCTGTTCAGCCACATCTGCATGGGGCACAACGACAGCGGGCCTAAGGGCCCAGCGGCCGAGGCAGCTGCCAGTCTGCCCAAGGGCCGGAGGAACTGAATATAAGGCACCCTCTTGCCCGGCCCACGTGGAAGTAGGCATCCCTCGGTTGGGAACCACTCCACCTGTGCGTATGCAGTAGTCAGCATATAGAATGGCAGCACCTTCAGGAATCTGTTGATTCCTCTGAGGTCCAAGATCGGGCGAAATACGCCGACTTTCTTGCTCACGAGAAAGTATGCCGAGTAGAACCCCCTGGCTAAGCAGAGGGTCTTACTGGGTTGATTGTGTCCTTGGACAAAAGGACGGACAACTCTTGGCCCAGAGGTAGGGCCCCTGCCGGATCGCTGACGACTGTCAATTAGACCCAGCCGAAGGCTAGGGGCCGGAGCTGCGGTCCGTACCCCTGGGTTAAGGTGAAAACCACCCAAGGGACGGAAGTACAGACTGCCCAGAAACTGAGCTGCTGCTGGGAAAGCAGCCGCCGACCACCCCCGGGATTTCAGAGCCCAGCCCCCCGGACCCTGGAGCCTCTTGGGGGGTTCCGGTCAGGCTCTGGGGCACAAGGCCGCCTGGAAGGCACGAAAGTCATTGGGAGGCGGTTGAGTGGGCCGCTAAGACCTCTGCAGACCACCCCTGTAATCCAGCGGCTGAGTGCGGCTGCTAGAGCGGCCCCTGGGCCTGCTGGGAATGGGCACAGGTCTGCGAGGACCCGAGTGCTGCTGCCTGGTCTGCCTAGCTTGGGCAGCACACTCCAGTGCCTCCGAGGGCAGCTGATCTAAACAGCTCCCCTGGCTCGACTGGTCCGCGACGGAGGACTCTCCGTCAACCGGAGGAGGTGCGTCAGCCGAAGGAGGGGCGCCAACCGAAGGAGGGGCGCCCACCGAAGGAGGGGGGGGGGGGGGATTAGCACCGGGCCCAGGCTGAAGGGCCAAGAGGCGACTTCATCATGCCCCTATCGGCAGCTAGCCGATCCACTTTAGAGGACAGCCTATTTCTAGTCCTTCTATTGGGGGGAGCACACAAAGCCATCGCTCCCTCAAGTCGCCGGGAACGGCCGAATTGATCTGGAGGAGTACGTGACAAGGAGAGGTGTCTGTTGGCTGCTGCCAGACGTTCCACCTCAGTGATTCGAGCCACTCTGAGCACCCGAGGCATGCAGCTACAGCTCATGCAGGCGTTTACCGTGAGAACCTCCCTCAGATGCTCGAATTTCGTCCCCACTGACCGCCAGAAGCGGCCGAGGCAGGAGGGGCAGCGGTCGTGGCCGTCCTCGGGCTCAAGAGAAACCCTACAGGCGCTACATGAATGAACCATTCTGTGGGAGCGGGTGCGGGAACACGCCTTCACCAGCTACCTGCTTAATGGAAAGAGTAGAGCGTTGCTGCTACTCGCCGAACAGAAAGAGGGATGTAATTACACCCACGTTACGGCAGAGGGAGCGGGAGCGGGATCACTGCCTTCACCTAGCTGGATTAGTAAATAAGACAGTTTACCAAGAGCGGGGGCGAAAACACTGCCTTCACTGGCTGAGCTAGAGGCGAGTGTCAGATGCAGCGTAACCGGGAGCGGGTGCGGGAACACAGCCTTCACCAGCTACCTGCTTAACGGAACCAGGCAGTTTAGCGTCTACCAGGAGCGGGGGCGAGAACACTGCCTTCACTGGTTAAATTAAGACGAATGCCAGATGCAGCGTAACCGGGAGCGGGTGCGGGAACGCAGCCTTCACCAGCTACCTGCTTAACAGAATAAACAAGGCAGTTTAGCATCTACCAGGAGAGGGGGCGAGAACACTGCCTTCACTGGTTGAGTTAGAGACGAATGCCAGATGCAGCGTAACCGGGAGCGGGTGCGGGAACACAGCCTTCACCAGCTACCTGCTTAACAGAAAAACAAGGCAGTTTGGCGTCTACCAGGAGCGGGGGCAAGAACTGCCTTCACTGGTTGAGTTAGAGACGAATGCCAGATGCAGTGTAACCGGGAGCAGGTGCGGGAACACAGCCTTCACCAGCTACCTGCTTAACAGAAAAACAAGGCAGTTTGGCGTCTACCAGGAGCGGGGGCGAGAACTGCCTTCACTGGTTGAGTTAGAGACGAATGCCAGATGCAGTGTAACCGGGAGCAGGTGCGGGAACACAGCCTTCACCGGCTACCTGCTTAACGGAGAAACAAGGCAGTTCCACGTCTACCAGGAGCGGGGGCGAGAACACTGCCTTCACTGGTCGAGTTAGAGACGAATGCCAGATGCAGCGTAACCGGGAGCGGGTGCGGGAACACAGCCTTCACCAGCTACCTGCTTAACAGAAAAAACAAGGCGGTTTGGCGTCTACCAGGAGCGGGGGCGAGAACTGCCTTCACTGGTTGAGTTAGAGACGAATGCCAGATGCAGTGTAACCGGGAGCGGGTGCGGGAACACAGCCTTCACCGGCTACCTGCTTAACGGAAAAACGAGGCCGTTTGGCGTCTACCAGGAGTGGGGGCGAGAACTGCCTTCACTGGTTAAGTTAGAGTCGAACGCCAGATGCAGTGTAACCGGGAGCGGGAACACAGCCTTCACCGGCTACCTGCTGAACGGGAAGAGTAGAGCGGTGCTACTACTCGCCGAACAGAAAAAGGGATGTAGCTACATCCGCATTACCGGTAGAGGGAGCGGGAGCGAGCGCACTGCCTTCACCTAGCTGGGTAAAATAAAGAAGCTAACAGTATACGCAAGACGTTAGCCGAGCGGCTGCTGCTAACGATCAAGCGAGATCAAGTCAATAACACACATGTGTAAGACCAGATAATTAGCTTCTAAGAAAGAGAACAGCCCGCATCGAACCGTGTCTGGTTACAGTAGTAACCGCACATGCCGAGCACACAGCACCCGCCGTGAAGATGTTCTCTGCATATCATCCTAGTGCTAGGAGTCTAGTACTAGGAGCAGTAATACAACAAACTATCGCTACTGCAATCAAACCCTATGCTACAGGGAGCGGGAGCACTGCCCTGAGTTAATAGTTAAGCTCAACAGCAAGGTGTTAGCCAAGCGGCTGCTGCTAACAATCAAGCGACCAAGTCAGAACACAAATGTTAAGACCAGATAATAGCTTCTAGAAAATAGAAAGTACTTACCTTACTTTCTGCATCTAAACGAAAAACGGGTTTAAAGTATGACACTCTTGGCTTTCCATACTAAATCGAATGAGGGACGCAGCCAAAGCTGGGACTCAAATGCTAATGATAGCTCAGAACTTTCAAAAGAGCATAAGGGCAACTTTATGGGAGAGGAAGCGGGAACACTGTCGTCACCAGAAAGTCTAAGCCACAAACAATAAGACGGTAATCAGGACAACTTGGCTGGGAGCGGGTGTGGAAACACAGCCATCACTAGCAAAAAGCTGACACAAACCTGTCTGTCGAGGCTCTGCACAGCCGGCGCAGCTCCTGGAGGACGTGTCTAACGACCCGTAGCTGCGACTGTCAGTCGCGAAGCTACTCAATATCCAGAGAAGCACAACTGGATATTGTTTCAGCTTAACTGAAAATGGTCCAGTTATATCCTGGAAAAGTAGGAAGCAGCCAACAGTGGCGCTATCGACCTGTGAGACCGAGTACATGGCATTAGCGGCTACTACTCAAGAGAGCATGTACCTTGTACAGTTATTAAAAGGGGTAGACCGTAATAGCCCACATGTAGTAGGACAACCAGGGAGCAATAGCTCTATCCAAAAACCCTGTATCCAGACAGAGAAGCAAGCATGTAGACATCAAATACCATTTTGTACGATCTGCACATGCTGAGGGGAAGATATCTATTACATATTGTCCTACTGCAGATGTGGTAGCTGATGTCCTAACCAAGCCGTTGACAAAGGCACAATTTGACAAGTTCAAAGGGTATTTGTTTGGAGAGTAATGTGAATTGCAGGTATAAAAATTGAACACTGCTAGAGAAGCTTTTGTTTTGTTTATTTGGATTCTGTGTACCACTGTAGAGAGTTATCAACATGTCTTTGAGTGGGAGTGTTGAGCATATTTGTA
Source organism: Pseudochaenichthys georgianus (assembly GCF_902827115.2). NCBI lineage: Eukaryota > Metazoa > Chordata > Actinopteri > Perciformes > Channichthyidae > Pseudochaenichthys > Pseudochaenichthys georgianus. Next base: position 2,903,545 of record NC_047514.1, on the reverse strand, counting down.
TAATAACAAAGTCATGTTTCAGTTCATGTGTATGACATCATCAGAATGTGCCTGAAACGTGGTGATGCTAATGAGCATGCGCAGATACAATAAACGGCCCAGTACTCCAGGCCAAACTCTGAGCGATGTGGTCGTGTGCTTCTTCTGTCCGTTAGTATACTTACAAGCTACTTTGGTTGACTGCAAACGTGGAGACTTCTGCTGAATATAATGTCTCACGCAACACACACAAATCGCCAACTTTAGGCAATATAGTTGCACAGTTGTGAGAATAGAAGTTTGAGACAAGGACAGAGGCAAGCAGATGAGCATGTATTTGAAAGAGACAGAAAGTGTACTACAGAGCGGTGCAAGAATGAGTCCTAAAACTCGGAAATGAGTATTTGCCACTTCCTGTTCTCTCGTCAATGTTTTTTTTGGTTAGATGCCTGAAATAAGGTATATTGTTAACAAAGGTTAAGAGATTCAACATTATGGACATTAAGTCAGTAAGCACTGCACTCTTTAAGGTCAAAAGCACAATTAAGTTATCAAAGAAACATTTCCATGAATACCTATACATCCAAAACAGTATCCAATGTGTAGCGCGGGCGCAAATATTTTGTCAAACTACATTTGACTGGGTATGAAATGTAGTGGGATTAGTAGATTACATTAGTAGTAAAATGAAAAATAGGAATTAAACTTTAGGGCACAAAATAAGTTGTGTGTTCAAGGGATTTTCTTTGTATACTTAAAGGTGGGGTAGGTAAGTTTCAGAAACCGGCTCGAGATACACTTTTTGTTATATTCCATGGAATGTTCTTAACATCCCGATAGCAATGAATATCTGAAGTGCTTTGACAAAAAATCCATTAATAAATGTCATCTGTAGAAGCCGTAATACTGTAAAGAGTACAACCAATCGGATTGGATGGCCTACCTGCCTGTCAGCCTTCCATCGGGGCACGAACCGATCTCGTGCCCTCATTGGTCATTGGTAATTTTGGAGAAACCAGCTCGAGTGCGCTAGAATTTGAAAATACATAAGTTTGAGATAAGTTTGTGCCCAGATGGAAGGCTGACAGGCAGGTAAGCCATCCAGTTACTTTAGCCGGGCCGGGTAAAATGATTGATCGTGCTTTTTACAGTACTACGGCTTCCACAGATGACATGTTTTATGTATTTATTGTGAAAGCATTTAATTGCTATCGGGACGTTAAGAGCATTCCATGGAATATCAAAAAGTGTTTCTGAAATAAACATACCCCACCTTTAAATCCTTATTCTAGGGAACAAAACATAAAATAGAGTAGTGCAGGCACAGTCACACAGTCTCACCTCTAGATCAGAGCTTTGTCTGGGGGGGGGATAGGAAGAAACTTAACAAAGGCCGTTTGAAAGTGAAGGGGAGACAGCCGTTTCAGTGCCACGGAAGCAGCCCACATTAGTCCCGCCTGTGCCAGTGCAGGTCAACAGATGCAGAGAGATGGTGGCTGTCGTGAAAGGCTTGCCGCTATCTGATTGAGCCAGTATTCAGGGGACGAATAAATGACACAGAAAGAGGCCAGCTCCGACGCAGGTCCAGCTCTCATTTATCTGTCTAATACGTTTTGACGGCGGGCCAGGCCGAAATGGAGAAACTCTTAGCTCTCACTCAATATCCCTGCCTGGCACCCTCACAATCCTCCGATATTGGAGAAGACAGTAATATTAAAAGATCTGTTATCTAGTTGTGGTGGTGATCCGCCCAGACAACCTGCTGGAAGAGGGTGGAGGACTGTTCTCTAAAAGCACAATGACGATATTCAAAAAAAGTGTCTTCATTATGAGACCTTTAATTAGTTTATTCATTCCTAATAGCTTATTGAGTAGGGATATACTGATACAGTTCAATATCTGTTTGTGATATTATTTTCACATCGTTTTTTTACAGAATGTATTCTCCTCTTGCCTCGTGTTTTTTAATTCATACAAATAGTGTATGGTCGTGTACAAACTGTGTTAAACAATGCATGTTTCCTTTTTAATATGAATGTAAAGCTGATGATATTTTTTGACAACAAATAGCATGCATTAAATATTTGTGTAGTTCATCGGTGTCTTGCAATAGTTGCACACAACTTGTCCTCTATCTTCTCATCTAAGTTAAGTAAGCTATAGCATCACCAATATGAATATTTTCATCCAGGAGATTGCTGTTCGTGTTCCAATTAAATCCGACGATAACATCTTATCTTATTTTCCGTCCTTTCGTGAACCCCCGTAGTTATTTTTAACCCAAACACCTACTGTTTCCTGAACCTCACCAGTTCATTTGTTAGCTTAACCGGTTCTACACCACAGGGCTACACTGGCGCACTGATTGATCCTGTTGTCCGCCATTCTTAGGACACCACAAGAAACAATCAATAACTCATCATTAGGACACAATGTGAAGATGATGAGATTAAGAATGATGATGACAATTTAATGGGAACACCTATTATTATGTTGTTGAAGATGATATCACTTTTGTTATTCAAAGGGAAAATGTTGTTGATAAGTGATGATGTTCACTGGCATGTTGTCTTCATTAATGTGTTAAACCATTGTGTGTGCATCCCCAATGCCCAACATATTGAAGATGAAACAAGAACCGATGAACAAAGCATTGTCTCCCCTCTCTCAAATTGGGCAACGTAAGATAATTAGTGAATACAATGGATGAGCTAACGGAGAAGTCAGAAGGAATCACTAGAACGTACCATATCTCTCTTGACTGAAACATGGCTCCAGCAGGATATTTCTGACGCCAATGTTTCCATCGATGGCTTTCAGGCTTTTTGTTCCGACAGGGATTGCACCAAGAGCACGAAGCCTAAAGGCGGGGGGTTACCATTCTAGAAAACAACAGGTGGTGCAAACCTAATCACATAACAATCATCAAGGAACGTATATCTTAACCGGCCATTTTTCGCTGTGGGCCTCACATGCCATTCATGTGACTAATGGCGCGTTTCCACTACAGCGCGGAGCCCCGTTGAAGAGGGCTGTGACGTCAGCGGCCCGCTTTTGGTTGCGTTTCCACTTGGCCTAGTACCGGCTAGCGGGTCCTAATTCACAGTTTTTCTGGCCCCATAAAATCGGGGTTCTAGGGCCAGGAACAACCTGATATATATATATATATATATATAGCGAAGCTTGCAGCATTTTTATAAACAGCATTTTTGTTAACAGAGGATCAACAAAAATGGCAAAGAAAAGCACACCGTGGTCCGCCGAGGAAGTTACGACGTTCCTACACTTTATTACAGATGACAAGATCCAGCGGGAGCTCGACGGGACAACTCACAATATGAAAGTATTTCAGGAGGTCTCTACACTGATGTGCGTAAGCGGTTACTCGAGGACTGTCTTGCAGTGTAGGGAAAAACTGAAAAAAATGAAGAGTGAGTATCGCGTAGTGAAGGACAACAACAAGCCGATCGCTCCGCCTACACTGCGTTACTATAGATACCCAGTTCCTAAACTGTAATGGAGACGCGCCACAAGTGAGCCAGTCCTAACGAGCGAGCCAGTCCTAACGAGCGAGCCAGTCCTAACGAGCAAGCCAGTCCTAACGAAGTGAGCCAGTCCTAACGAGCGAGCCAGTCCTAACGAGCGAGCCAGTCCTAACGAGCGAGACAGTCCTAACGAAGTGAGCCAGTCCTAACGAGCGAGACAGTCCTAACGAGGGAGCCAGTCCTAACGAGGGAGCCAGTCCTAACGAGCGAGACAGTCCTAACGAGCGAGCCAGTCCTAATGAGCGAGCCAGTCCTAATGAGCGAACCAGTCATAACGAGCGAGTCAGTCCTAACGAGCGGGCCAGTCATAACGAGCGAGCCAGTCATAACGAGTGAGCCAGTCCTAACGAGCGAGCCAGTCCTAACGAAGCGAGCCAGTCCTAACGAGCGAGTCAGTCCTAACGAGCGGGCCAGTCATAACGAGCGAGCCAGTCATAACGAGTGAGCCAGTCCTAACGAGCGAGCTAGTCATAACGAGCGAGCCAGTCCTAACGAGCGAGCCAGTCCTAACGAAGCGGGCCAGTCATAACGAGCGAGCCAGTCCTAACGAAGCGGGCCAGTCATAACGAGCGAGCCAGTCCTAACGAAGCGAGCCAGTCCTAACGAAGCGGGCCAGTCATAACGAGCGAGCCAGTCCTAACGAAGCGAGCCAGTCCTAACGAGCGAGCTAGTCCTAACGAGCGAGCCAGTCCTAACGAAGCGAGCCAGTCCTAACGAGCGAGCCAGTCCTAACGAGCGAGCCAGTCCTAACGAGCGAGACAGTCCTAACGAGCGAGCCAGTCCTAACGAGCGAGCCAGTCCTAACGAGTGAGCCAGTCCTAACGAAGCGAGCCAGTCCTAACGAGCGAGCCAGTCCTAACGAGCGAGACAGTCCTAACGAAGCGAGCCAGTCCTAACGAGCGAGCCAGTCCTAACGAAGCGAGCCAGTCCTAACGAAGCGGGCCAGTCATAACGAGCGAGCCAGTCCTAACGAGCGAGACAGTCCTAACGAAGCGAGCCAGTCCTAACGAGCGAGCTAGTCCTAACGAGCGAGCCAGTCCTAACGAAGCGAGCCAGTCCTAACGAGCGAGCCAGTCCTAACGAGCGAGCCAGTCCTAACGAGCGAGACAGTCCTAACGAGCGAGCCAGTCCTAACGAGCGAGCCAGTCCTAACGAGTGAGCCAGTCCTAACGAAGCGAGCCAGTCCTAACGAGCGAGCCAGTCCTAACGAGCGAGACAGTCCTAACGAAGCGAGCCAGTCCTAACGAGCGAGCCAGTCCTAACGAAGTGAGCCAGTCCTAACGAAGTGAGGCAGTCCTAACGAAGTGAGCCAGTCCTAACGAGCGAGCCAGTCCTAACGAAGTGAGCCAGTCCTAACGAAGTGAGCCAGTCCTAACGAAGCGAGCCAGTCCTAACGAAGTGAGCCAGTCCTAACGAGCGAGACAGTCCTAACGAAGCGAGCCAGTCCTAACGAGCGAGACAGTCCTAACGAAGTGAGCCAGTCCTAACGAAGCGAGACAGTCCTAACGAAGCGAGCCAGTCCTAACGAGCGAGACAGTCCTAACGAAGTGAGCCAGTCCTAACGAAGTGAGCCAGTCCTAACGAAGTGAGCCAGTCCTAACGAAGCGAGCCAGTCCTAACGAGCGAGTCAGTCCTAACGAAGTGAGTCAGTCCTAACGAAGCGAGCCAGTCCTAACGAGCGAGCCAGTCCTAACGAGCGAGCCAGTCCTAACGAGTGAGCCAGTCCTAACGAAGCGAGCCAGTCCTAACGAGCGAGCCAGTCCTAACGAGCGAGACAGTCCTAACGAAGCGAGCCAGTCCTAACGAGCGAGCCAGTCCTAACGAAGTGAGCCAGTCCTAACGAAGTGAGCCAGTCCTAACGAAGTGAGCCAGTCCTAACGAGCGAGCCAGTCCTAACGAAGTGAGCCAGTCCTAACGAAGTGAGCCAGTCCTAACGAAGCGAGCCAGTCCTAACGAAGTGAGCCAGTCCTAACGAGCGAGACAGTCCTAACGAAGCGAGCCAGTCCTAACGAGCGAGACAGTCCTAACGAAGTGAGCCAGTCCTAACGAAGCGAGACAGTCCTAACGAAGCGAGCCAGTCCTAACGAGCGAGACAGTCCTAACGAAGTGAGCCAGTCCTAACGAAGTGAGCCAGTCCTAACGAAGTGAGCCAGTCCTAACGAAGCGAGCCAGTCCTAACGAGCGAGACAGTCCTAACGAAGTGAGCCAGTCCTAACGAAGTGAGCCAGTCCTAACGAAGCGAGACAGTCCTAACGAAGCGAGCCAGTCCTAACGAGCGAGACAGTCCTAACGAAGCGAGCCAGTCATAACGAGCGAGCCAGTCCTAACGAGCGAGACAGTCCTAACGAAGCGAGCCAGTCCTAACGAGCGAGCTAGTCCTAACGAGCGAGCCAGTCCTAACGAAGCGAGCCAGTCCTAACGAGCGAGCCAGTCCTAACGAAGTGAGCCAGTCCTAACGAAGTGAGCCAGTCCTAACGAGCGAGCTAGTCTTAACGAGCGAGCCAGTCCTAACGAGCGAGCCAGTCCTAACGAGCGAGCCAGTCCTAACGAAGCGAGACAGTCCTAACGAGCGAGACAGTCCTAACGAAGCGAGCCAGTCCTAACGAGCGAGCCAGTCCTAACGAGCGAGCCAGTCCTAACGAAGTGAGCCAGTCCTAACGAAGTGAGCCAGTCCTAACTAGTGAGCCAGTCCTAACGAAGTGAGCCAGTCCTAACGAAGTGAGCCAGTCCTAACGAAGCGAGCCAGTCCTAACGAAGTGAGCCAGTCCTAACGAAGTGAGCCAGTCCTAACGAGCGAGCCAGTCCTAACGAAGTGAGCCAGTCCTAACGAGCGAGACAGTCCTAACGAAGCGAGCCAGTCCTAACGAGCGAGCTAGTCCTAACGAGCGAGCCAGTCCTAACGAAGCGAGCCAGTCCTAACGAGCGAGCCAGTCCTAACGAGCGAGCCAGTCCTAACGAGCGAGACAGTCCTAACGAGCGAGCCAGTCCTAACGAGCGAGCCAGTCCTAACGAGTGAGCCAGTCCTAACGAAGCGAGCCAGTCCTAACGAGCGAGCCAGTCCTAACGAGCGAGACAGTCCTAACGAAGCGAGCCAGTCCTAACGAGCGAGCCAGTCCTAACGAAGTGAGCCAGTCCTAACGAAGTGAGCCAGTCCTAACGAAGTGAGCCAGTCCTAACGAGCGAGCCAGTCCTAACGAAGTGAGCCAGTCCTAACGAAGTGAGCCAGTCCTAACGAAGCGAGCCAGTCCTAACGAAGTGAGCCAGTCCTAACGAGCGAGACAGTCCTAACGAAGCGAGCCAGTCCTAACGAGCGAGACAGTCCTAATGAAGTGAGCCAGTCCTAACGAAGCGAGACAGTCCTAACGAAGCGAGCCAGTCCTAACGAGCGAGACAGTCCTAACGAAGTGAGCCAGTCCTAACGAAGTGAGCCAGTCCTAACGAAGCGAGCCAGTCCTAACGAGCGAGACAGTCCTAACGAAGTGAGCCAGTCCTAACGAAGTGAGCCAGTCCTAACGAAGCGAGACAGTCCTAACGAAGCGAGCCAGTCCTAACGAGCGAGACAGTCCTAACGAAGCGAGCCAGTCATAACGAGCGAGCCAGTCCTAACGAGCGAGACAGTCCTAACGAAGCGAGCCAGTCCTAACGAGCGAGCTAGTCCTAACGAGCGAGCCAGTCCTAACGAAGCGAGCCAGTCCTAACGAGCGATGCCAGTCCTAACGAAGTGAGCCAGTCCTAACGAAGTGAGCCAGTCCTAACGAGCGAGCTAGTCTTAACGAGCGAGCCAGTCCTAACGAGCGAGCCAGTCCTAACGAGCGAGCCAGTCCTAACGAAGCGAGACAGTCCTAACGAGCGAGACAGTCCTAACGAAGCGAGCCAGTCCTAACGAGCGAGCCAGTCCTAACGAGCGAGCCAGTCCTAACGAAGTGAGCCAGTCCTAACGAAGTGAGCCAGTCCTAACTAGCGAGCCAGTCCTAACGAAGTGAGCCAGTCCTAACGAAGTGAGCCAGTCCTAACGAAGCGAGCCAGTCCTAACGAAGTGAGCCAGTCCTAACGAAGTGAGCCAGTCCTAACGAGCGAGCCAGTCCTAACGAAGTGAGCCAGTCCTAACGAGCGAGCCAGTCCTAACGAAGTGAGCCAGTCCTAACGAAGTGAGCCAGTCCTAACGAAGCGAGCCAGTCCTAACGAAGCGAGCCAGTCCTAACGAAGTGAGCCAGTCCTAACGAAGCGAGCCATTCCTAACGAGCGAGACAGTCCTAATGAGCGAGCCAGTCCTAACGAAGTGAGCCAGTCCTAACGAAGTGAGCCAGTCCTAACGAAGCGAGCCAGTCCTAACGAGTGAGCCAGTCCTAACGAGCGAGCCAGTCCTAACGAGCGAGCCAGTCCTAACGAGCGAGTCAGTCCTAACAAAGTGAGTCAGTCCTAACGAGCGAGTCAGTCCTAACGAGCGAGCCAGTCCTAACGAAGTGAGCCAGTCCTAACGAAGCGAGCCAGTCCTAACGAGTGAGCCAGTCCTAACGAAGCGAGCCAGTCCTAACGAGCGAGTCAGTCCTAACGAAGTGAGTCAGTCCTAACGAAGCGAGCCAGTCCTAACGAGCGAGTCAGTCCTAACGAAGCGAGTCAGTCCTAACGAAGCGAGCCAGTCCTAACGAGCGAGTCAGTCCTAACGAAGCGAGCCAGTCCTAACGAGTGAGGCCGTGTAGTGGAAACGCGCCATTACATTCCCCTCTTCGTCAACCCGAAGTTGGTGTGAAACATCATTCGTACCGCCACAGCCCAACTGAACACGCTGGTGCCCTCATTGTAATCTACAGCTACTTTAACCATCTCACCATAAAAGTACCCTGTCCAAACGCTTTCTCCCCTCACCCTTGGTCAGGTTGGATCATGGTCTAATGGTTTTTATAAACATTTTATCCTAATGGTTTTATTTCTCTATTATTCTAAAAAAGAGAAACTGTCACAATATACAATTTTCCTAGGGATTGAAAACGTATTCTGATTTTCTGCTGTATGATGGAAGGCGATAAAGAAGAGATGAAAAGATAATGATGATGTTGATAATTGGGAAGACGATGATGAAAATGGGAATAATGACAGTCACAATGATGGTGATGATAATAACGAAAAGACGGTGATGATAATGAGGAGGATGAAGATGATGGCAGTGTATTGCAGACGGAGCGAAGAGAATAGAGACAATCGTCGAGTTAATGATCCCAGACATGGAAATGTATTCATGATGAGCCCTTCATGTGAAGAGCTAATGTGTGGCTGACGGAGCCATCTGATAGCTGAAGTAGGAGTTCAGTGATTGGACTTTTTTTTCCTTCTGTGTGCATGACTAAAGACTACCAGGGAGCTGTTAAGTGCTCTTTGACTGGCCACCTACTGCCAACCTACACTGTTAAGTACAAGGACACACATTGTGCTCACTGAAAAACCAACCTTCAAAAGTCTGTGATGGAGTCTGGGGGAAGAAAGACAAGAAGAGAAAAAAGGACATTGTGTGCATTTACTGTAGGATATCAGAAAATAGAATGTCCAAGGAAGTATATTACATTTTTAAAAAAGACTTGTGAGTATTTGTGTATCAATTACTGTATGGCTGACAGAATGTGTAATAATCACCACACCAGCTGATCGATATTCATCTTCACCCAGCCCTTTTTCACTTCATGCTGCTGTACACATATGAACCTCCTGCGCTTCCCATTACCAAATCCAATCAAATGAGGGTCCAAAAATATTAAACTGATTGTGCATGACTTTGCAAGCATTTCGTAAAATATGAGTAACAGTAGACTGGATCTGATTCAAGGTGGGTCCCGGTTGAGGCAAATTCTCTAAATATGTAAAAACGTGCGACCTGCAAAGAAACTATCTTCATGTATTTTATTTGAGGCCAATCTCACGATGTTTGCACTCCATTATTATGCTTGTTTCAATGGTGTCTAACTGACCTTACCCTGAAATCCATGCTATACTGTGGCACATGAGATGAATCCGCCTTTATCAATCAGAAGGGCAAAGGTTTGATCTCAAGCCCTTGCATTCAACATGTCAAAGTGTCTATGGGAATATCATCAATATACTTAACCCCAAATTGCTCCTGTTGGCATTTGTACAGTATTGAAGAGTAAGAAAGCGGCTTTGGATACAAGCGTCAGATAAACACGTAATGTAATGTTAAAGGTGGGGTAGGTAAGTTTCAGAAACCGGCTCGAGATACGCTTTTTGTTATATTCCATGGAATGCTCTTCACATCCCGATAGCAATGAATATCTGAAGTGCTTTGACAAAAAAGCCATACAAAAATGTCATCTGTAGAAGCCGTAATACTGTAAAAAGTACAACCAATCCAATTGGATGGTCTACAGTACCTGCCTGTCAGCCTTCCATCGGGGCACAAACTTATCTCGTGCCCTCATTGGTCATGTGCGCGTTTGTGTGTGTTGGAGGAGGGGCTCTGTAAGGAAGTGGCAGATTTTCTCCGGTTGTGTATTTTCAAATTCTAGCGATCTCGAGCCGGTTTCTCAAACTTACCTACCCCACCTTTAAGGAATCAGAATCAGAATCAGAAACAGGTTTATTACCAGGTAGGTTTACATGTACGAAGAATTTGACTTGGTGTCGTGATGCATAAAAACAAGACTGAAAAACACAGGTAGAGAAAAATATTTAAAATAATTACAAATATTTATTCAAATATAACAGTATTTACATTGCAATGGAATGAAATAGGGGAATACAATATGGAATAAAAATCAGCTGTAACACAAAATACTGTTGTACATTGTGTGCATTAATATAATGCATAGAGTCTATGATGTGGCTGAGGTAAAGATTAAATGATCTAGAAGGTATTTTTGTCGCATGCAGGTTTGAATGACATTTTGGATAAAGAACTGTAAAAGCCTGAGAATATCCTGGGCGTAGCCTTTTCTTTTACCAGTGGGAAGCATGCAGCTTCGTCTCTCCGTTTATCACAGCATGCTTTCATGGACGTAACAACAGTAACTAACAACAGTAACCTTACATAAATGTTACTAAAATAGAGGTTGGAATATGACATTTTCGACCAACAGTAACAAAAAGATGTGTAGTATTGTATTTACTTATCAGACTGAAAATAATGCTTGTTGTTTGTATGTTGTCTTCTGCTGAATGTTGTACATCTCTTGTTTGTTTTTTTGTACTTTTGATGGCCCCTTAAAAAAAGGAGTAGCTCTACTCATCTCATTGCCTGTATAATGACAATAATGGTTTATATTCTATTCTACTCTGTATCGGAGGACACACTTATTGGAACTTTTGTTATTAGAAACAATATCAGAAAGGAAGAATTCTGATTGGGGCATGACTTACTTGACGACTTATTTGACATGCAATGTGCGCTTAAACTCAGTAAGTAAGGTGACAATGAAGTGCAGCAAATCTGAAAGGCACTCTGAGTCAATGGGTACAAGGAGTGGGTGATGGAAGCGTAAGGACAATCCTCCCATCTCAACAGGGACCATCAGAAGCTTCCCAGTGGGACTCCCTTGAGTGGATGTCGCTTCTCAGCAATGACTAGAAGCACATGAAGATCTCTGCTTACACTGGACACCTGACACCATTCACAGATGAAGACCACACCATGTGGTTTCGGTTTTAATAGTCAATAGCATCAACTACAGTTAGATAGAGAATGTGTTTGTGAAAGGAAATTATAAACTCTGTAATACATCTGTTACAATGGTATCAGGAAATTGAACCGTTGCTGAAGCTCAGGTAGTTCAGGAGAGAAGCGGCCATTAATGTTGAGCTCAACACAGCACAGATTACAGATAAATATCTAAAGGCTAAATCCATTTGAGGCACTTACGTGAAGGATACATAATTTAAATTGACTTGAAAGGACTAGATGCTACTTACTTAATCAAAAGAATATTGTTTCGAAAGTCCGAAAATAGTCAAAATGAAGCCTTCTCCAAAAGGGACAGTCTGCCTTATCCATCCATCCTTCTTCTACCGCTTATCCGTGGTCGGGTCGCGGGGGTAGCAGTTCCAGCAGAGAGCCCCAAACTTTCTTTTCCACATCAACCAGCTCTGACTGGGGGGTCCCGAGGCGCTCCCAGGCCAGCGAAGAGATATAACCCTCCACCTGGTCCTAGGTCTACCCCTTGGTCTCTTCCCAGCTGGACGTGCCTGGAACACCTCCCTAGGGAGGCGCCCAGGTGGCATCCTAACTAGGTGCCCGAACCACCTCAACTGGCTCCTTTCGATGCGAAGGAGGAGCGGCTAAACTCCGAGTCCCTCCCTGATGACCGAACTTCTCACCTTATCCCTAAGGGAGACGCCAGCCACCCTGCGGAGAAAACCCATCTCGGCCGCTTGTATCCACAATCTCGTTCTTTCGGTCATGACCCATCCTTCATGACCATAGGTGAGGAGGTGAGGGTAGGAACGAAAATGGCCCGGTAGACAGACTCCGGCCCATCTCACTCTCCATTGTTCCCTCACTCGAGAACAAGACCCCGAGATACTTGAACTCCTTCTCTTGGGGTAAGGACTCATTCTCTACTTGGAGTGGACAGTCCATCGGTTTCCTGCTGAGAACCATGGCCTCAGATTTGGAGGTGCTGATCCTCATCCCAGCCGCTTCACACTCGGTTGCGAACCGATCCAGTGAGTGCTGAAGGTCGCAGACCGATGAAGCCATCAGAACCACATCATCTGCAAAAAGCAGTGGTGCAATCCTTAGTCCACCGAACTGCAGACCCCCCCCCCCACGACTACGCCCCGAAATCCGATCCACGTATATTACAAACAGGATTGGTGACAAAGCGCAGCCCTGGCGGAGGCCAACCCTCACCGGAAATGGGTCCGACTTACTGCCGAGGACCCGGACACAGCTCTCGCTTTGGGAGTACAGAGATTGGATGGCCCTGAGTAGAGACCCCCTCACCCCATACTCCCGCAGCACCTCCCACAGTAACTCCCAGGGAACTCGGTCATACGCCTTCTCCAAGTCTACAAAACACATGTAGACCGGATAAGCGTACTCCCAGGCCCCCTCCAGGATCCTTGCGAGAGTAAAAAGCTGATCCGTCGTTCCACGACCAGGACGGAATCCGCATTGTTCCTCCTCAATCTGAGGTTCGACAATCGGCCTGACCCTCCTTTCGAGTACCTTGGAGTAAACTTTCCCGGGGAGGCTGAGTAGTGTGATGCCTCTGTAATTGGCACACACCCTCTGATCCCCCTTTTTAAAAAGGGGAACCACCACCCCGGTCTGCCACTCCTTCGGTACTGCCTTATCTCTGTCAAATTTGATCAGTATGTCACAAAATCTGGACTCAATTTTTGACATTGTAGGACATTGAATATTAAAATGTGGCCAACTTAATGGGTTCGCGTGTTTTTACACCATTGGCTTGATAAGAACTTGTATTTACTTGCCATGGCTTGCTTAGTTGTTTAACTGCTTGTCTATTTCCACTAGTTATAGGTAACCACTTGTTACCCTTGGATAAGAAACGTTTCCACAGCTGAATCCTCTCCATGGCTTCCTTAAGAATTTTTTTTTCCAATATGAATTAGTTTGAGTAAAGGTGTGCAGCAGAGTCTACATTGTTATCAGGTTGGCACTCTCTGAATAATTGATATATTCTTCATGTGTGCCCATAAAGAGAAACCAAACAGTGAGTCAAAAATCTAACATGTTAGCGTACTAGAAAATTGTTGACACCTAAGCCAAAAGAAAAAGAACAATTTGTGATTGTACGAGAGTTAGGTGTGAGACTGGTTGCCTATCAACCCCATAGCGGCTACAAGACTATCAGATATATATACCATTTTAAATAATTAGCTTTGATGGCGTGGGTAGGCGTATTTTTATTGCTTTCAGTAATAGGAAGAATAGCCATTTTCCGTTAAAATCCTCAATGTCCTCAATTGTATCAACCGACTGAAGCCTTGACTGAGCAAAACCTAAAACATGCAAAAAATGAAGTTATAAAATATGCCAGGTTTAGCTTTTCATCTATAAATGTATTGAGAACGGATGCACACTCACACCTCAGGAGCTGCACATCTCACTGCTGGACATTTCAGCGCTGACAAACCACATCAACTTAGCTCCTGACCTGCTGAATGCGTCACAGTCTCCGCTCCTCGCCCGGCTAACTCTGTTCTGCCAATTCAAACGAGAGCACTAATTGTTTAATTGATGTGCAAAGCGTTTTTGTTAATTGTCCTAAGAGTTGTCCTGACACTACGTCTGTCTGTTGGTCCGTCAGCCAGTGGCTATCTGAGTTCCCCACATGTGTGTCCACGGCCTCGGGCCTCGCGCTGTCAGATCAGCTTTCCACGGCAGACAGCACAAGGTCATCAGACGACGACCCCGGGCCCGGGCTGCCCTGCGGTCGCTCAACTGTCCACATTCATTCTGGATCAGCCATCTAAAAACCTATACTGTACTGACAATTTGGGAAACTCACTGATTTGCTGTCTGATGCTTGTATATCAATATTTGGTTGGATTTAAGTACAGATGCAGGAGGGAATGGAATTACTAGTCCTATCACAAAGGGCTTCTTGCACCAATTATTTTCATCTTTGGTGATTTGCAGATATCCTTAATTAACTGTTTGGCCTTTAAAACATCCGAAAACTATTTTATTATTCACTCGGTGAGCTCATGCACATCAGTTTGCTTCTGAAGACACCTACCGTAGCAGGAACTCCCATATGAAGCGGTTTTGAGGCTATATCTATGTGTGTGTGGTTGAGATGGAAATAAAGGTACCGATTGAAGATGTGTCGGAGCTGGAAAGGGGTCATCTTTACCTCCGAGCTTTGTGCACCTGGCCGGATTTAGCATTTCAGAAGTGTCCAGGTGTGGAGTTGAGATAAAGCTGAACACTCACTTCAAAAGAATGGTTGTGGGGAAGGAATGAATAGCATTATATTTTCTAAAATGGACCCACTTTCAGAGTTAAATAAGATGGACACACTCATATCTGTCCGATAAATGCGATGCTACAGCCAGGAGACGGTTAGCTTTGATTTCATTTGTTTAATCTGAACAGAAATCACAAAACCACACATTGTATTACTATTGTTTTTTAAATGTAGGCTTTTTATGCTAATCTTATGGCTCTCTTGGCTAGAGTGGTGTCAACCTTTTTTATAAAACTTAACAAAAAAACTATATATAATTTCCAAAAATGTATAATCTTTTTAATGTGTTAGGAACATTTGATTTATGTCAAGACTTCTTAAAGGGGGGGTGGGGGTAATTATTATGCCAGCGTGATGTCACTTCTTGGAATACATATGAAATGAAACAAAGAATTGATTTATAAAATGACCAGGAAGATGTGAATTCAAAAGTCAGAACTGTCAACAACAAAAGCTGGCCAGGTCCCATTGTGCTTTACAATATGTGTTATTGTAGGTTTCAGGTAATTGTCTGTCATGCAGACATCAACACGGCGATGCAAGGTCCATCTCTGATCAGTGAGCCATGACCCCCTCCCCTCCCCTCCGCGAGAAACAACACACAGGCTGAGTCGTAGAGGACAACATGTGAGCGGTTTAGGACTCTTGATGGCAATCATCGGGAAGGCTTAGGCGGAAATTGATGCTTTTGTTTATATTTATCCGTGTCAGAGAGAAAACAAAAGAGCACTGAGGAGTTTCACCTTCCAAACCCGTTCAACAAATAGCCACACACACACACACACACACACACACACACACACACACACACACACACGCGCACACACGCACACACACACACACACACACACACACGCACACACACACACACACACACACACACACACACACACACACACACACACACACACACACACACACACACACACACACACACACACACACACACACACACACACACTGACATGACAAGACTAAAAAAGTGTAAAGGACTGCTGATGTCCCCAAGAGGCGTTTTTAGTCATTACACACAAGACAAAAAACACATGAAAAAGGTTGAAACATAAATTGGTAAATGGCGGAGAGGAGATTTGTATGTCGCTTAATGTAATTTATTTATTTATGCGGTAATGGATGGCCATTTGGGGAAATTGGGGTAAAAGCCATTTGCTGGCAGCAGAAATGCAAGACCACTATATTTCGTAAAAAACATGTTGGACGCTTTTATTTATCATTATTCTACAATTTGGAAATGGAGACAAGATTGAATAATTGTCCTGCTTTGGTTGCTGCAAATTGATTGGCTACTTGCCTAGGTTCTTAACAGCTAAGTAGTTGAGATGTAATCATAATTTGTGTAGATTTGGCAGACGTTAATGTGCTTTTTGATAAGATTTAGGATGGGGTCCAAGGTTGTGAAGGTGACTTTTTTGTTGTTGTTGTTTTGCACCAGTCCCCTCGTCCCTCTGGGCTTTGGGCCGGCTGGATTTGATTGGCCACTGACTGGGGGTCTGTATCCTTGAGTCACCGAGTATTTGTTTTATGGTTGTGGGAGGAGATAAGGGGGCTGCTGTATTTGCACATGCTTCACCTCTGGGAGCAAATTCAATGAAATGATTTGTTCTTGCTGTCAACGCTTACCAGATGATCTAAATGTCAACTGAAAGGGGACACCTGAAATGTCGGTCATTATTTGTGAAATTCACAGGAGAACTCTTGCGATGGGTGGTCATTCTATTTTAGAAGTTTTTAGTGACCTTTAATGAACACCATATCCCACAAGCCAAAGACTCTCGTGGATCAATCACCACCTTGACGTATTGAGGCCAGGTAGTCATTTTGGAAATCAGGGTAGCAAAAATGCTGGGAAAATGGAAGTGAAGTTAGGTTGTTTTCTTTGCTGCTTTATTGTTGTCGTGGCAGCTTGTTATGCCTAAAAAAAAGATTTGTGGAAGTATAAAAAGGGACGAAAACACCTCAGAGTCCACATTTGCTTTACAACACTTTACAACTCCAAAGAAGTTCTATCTTCACCGCTTGTTTGACGTTTAAAACCTCAGTGAACTTGCATGTGAGGAACATTCTTCACGCCTCGTGACTCAAAGTGGACATTAGTGTCAGACTTGGTTTGGCTTGCATGTGGAGATGAGATGTGGGTTAAAAGGCTTTCATTAGTCTCTAACCAAATGCTTAATAAATGACTCGCACTCATCAGGCTGTGGTTCAATCGACTTCACAATTTCCAAATGTATTTCCATACTCATGTCCGTGACGTCGAGGTAGAAGGTGAATTATTGTGAAGATGTTTTATAGTGAAGATTGCACGTCGTTTATCATTGCTATTAGAGAGGCCCTTTTATGCGTTTTGTGTTTTGATTATTTCCTGTATATGGGTTTTTGTGCATGTAAATGGTCTCCAAAGGCTAAAACACCTCCATTGGACTCCTTTGTTTATTGAAATCACTATGTAACACCCACGCTTCTATTGGCTAGCGCACCAACACATTGAACATGATAGTCTAAGGCAGGGGTGTCAAACTCAAGGCCCGGGGGCCAAATCCGGCCCGCGACTTCATTTAATATGGAGAGCTTGCAAAGAATATAATATTTTTATTATACGGTTACATGCCGATTTACAGAAGCACGTTGCCCATAAACTACATATCCCACAATGCATCTCAAATTTGACTTTTTTCTCAGAATTTGACTTTTTTCTCAGAATTTGTGTTTTTTTCTCAGAATTTGACTTTTTTTCTTCAAAATATTCTTTTTTTTAAAAATCATTTTGTGACATTCTCAGTGAAGAGACTTGCAATGATTTGCCCTAGACTTCTGCTTTCAGACGTATAGTTAATTATGAAGTTATTACCCTATCCGATAATAATCCAATGCAGAGGCAATAATGTAATATAATACATTATTTTATATATATTAAATATTTATATATGTAATTTTTTATATATAGTCTTAAAGTTACAACCGGCCCTTTGAGTGCAACCATAATGCTAATGTGGCCCGCGGTCTAAGGGGTGGAACATCTATAGTGGTTGACCAATCACAACAGAGCCGACCATCTAACCAACCAGAGCAGACTGGGCTCTGTTTTCAGACAGAGGGTGCTGCACAGGCAGTGTGAGAAAAATAAAGAGCTTTTTGAATAATAAAGCATAGAAATATGTCACTGTAAGAAAAAAACTGAAAATGAGCATAATAGGGCCCCTTTCAATGTAATTTGTGTCACATCCTTAAATAACCTTATATATCTTAACGTTCTGAAAATTACATCTAAACTGTACGGTTAAGAATGAACATACACAATTACTCTACATTTAAGTTCTACTTATAAGCTTGATCAAGAGCTTTGGAAACCCTATGAGGAAGATGTTTAATCTTTAGATATTTCAGAACATTGGTTGAACAACGAATACTATATTTAGTTTAAGCTTGACTATTGTTAAGATTGTTTTTTCAATAAAATAAACACTGGAATGCAAAGCAATCTGGTAAAAGGGAGAAAGCCAGAAACAAATTAAAACTTTTGTTATTGGCTGCTTGTAGTTATCCGTATCTAATAGCACATTTATTTATAATCCATAAAATGTTATTCAGACATTGAATAAAATGCCTTTTATTAGGATCATTATTAATTACCCTGGGTTATTTTAGAATCTGTCAAAAAAGCTAGCCCACACTCCCACCTTCACGTTGTGTACCGACCACTTGATCAACTTCTCTCCAACAAAAAACATTAAATGTCTGAACATCACAGAGGTTGTCCACCGACCTGCCGTCCCCTCCACAAAAAACAATTAATGTGTTCTCATTTCCAGCCATAAGTGTCTATCTCTCTGAACGCAAGGACTCTCTGCTGATGACTTTCATAACTTGAATTGCACTTAACATCAGGCTGATGGCCGAGCTCCTGTCAGCTGCTTCTGCGGTAACATCGAATATTGCATAGGATTGTTGCATGTTAGAATCGTTTGAAAAAAGATAATTCGCTCCCGTGTTTTCCCGGCAATCTGTGCATTAGTTTCACTTCCTTATCTTTTGGTCAACTATTCACAAGCGGTTTACGATGGGTTCAAACAAGTTCAGCGGCAGAAAGATGCCCATCTGCAGGTACACATATAATAAGAGCATTAATCTGAATGTGTCTGCCACACAATCTCAGAAAATAAGCATATTACTTATTTACATTTACTGCGTAGAAAAACATTTGAACAGCATATCCTCCTGCTGAAAAGAGTCATATCAGCTTCTGTCTTACTGAAGGCAACATGAGGACAGAGGAAGAAACCGTCCAGAAGCAGAGTGATTACGTATGTAAGGGAGCAAAATGAATAATTTTCTCTGAATGTCGTAGGTGTTAAATTCAGCATCCTCCACCTCCTCAGATGATGATGGCTTTACAAAATGAGGAAGAGGGAGATGCTAGAATAAATGCAATGTCAAAATCGTACTTCCTGTAGCAACAACAAGCTTATGGGATATTGAAAAACGTAACCCACTGTTTTATTTTAGCTTAATTACAGGGATGATTTGGCTATTTAGTATTGCACTTTCTAAACATTTTGGGGGCTTATGAAAGAAAGAATAATTGTCAAAATAGAAGTTGGAGAAGCTGAGATATCCAGACTTCCAGAGGCTAGAATAAGGCTGCTTCCAAAAACACTTGATCCTATTTCTAATAATGAGATACAATTGCATCTTTACCTGCCTAAACATTTCTAAATCTATGAAAATCATCCCTCTATTTATCACGACAAGCACAAACAGTGAAATGCAACCTCTAGATTTGACTAGTACTAGGAGCACTTTTACACAGTGTGTAAACAATAACATCGCTGCTGTATTAATGCATGATTTAGAGCAGGGGTCTCCAACCTTTCTCCATCTGAGAGCTACTTTGAAAAAATGAAAGTGGCCAAGGGCTACTTGTATCGCATCGCTTACATTTATTCACATAGCACTCATCAGTTTAATTAAGCTACTTTTGTACACGTGTGAAATCAATACCCAAAGCTTATCAAAAATATTACCTTCAAGGTCCAAGAAAACGAACATTTCTCACATATTATTATGGCCCACATAGTAATTACTGAAGATTCACATACATGTCCAAGAAAAAAAGAAAATATTTTCACTTCTTATTGTGGCCCACATAGTAAATACATCACCTTAATCACCACTGTACAAACATCTGCAGGTCTCCCTTGAAAAAGAGATCA
Organism: Pseudochaenichthys georgianus; assembly: GCF_902827115.2. Lineage (NCBI taxonomy): Eukaryota > Metazoa > Chordata > Actinopteri > Perciformes > Channichthyidae > Pseudochaenichthys > Pseudochaenichthys georgianus. The sequence continues at coordinate 2,883,847 of NC_047514.1, read as the reverse complement.
TTGATCTCAATGGGATTTTACCAAATAAAGATTTTGAATTGAATCTTATGGCACATGTATACAATAAGTGCATTCAGTCAGTCTTGTTCTGTATTTAGATTTCATTCGTGTCAGAAAAAGCTGCTTCACAAAGGTCTGTAGAGCCAAATAAAGCAGACGTGTTCAGTGCTGCTTGGTGAATGTTCTTATAGTTTTCTGGGTCTACAAGGCTCCAGAAATGTTGTGAGTTTTGCCGAGACTTAAGCTGAGCATGATTTTGGAGATCTCCACAGGATTGACACTGAACAGTTCAGCCATCTTTTTCTTCTTCTTCGTCTTGACATTAAATTATAAACCATAATACATCTACCGGTAGCTCGCGATCGACGTGTTGGAGACCCCTGATTTAGAGTGTTATTTTGGTATTGATGGATCTTCTACAATGTTAACAGAGCCACCTACATACCAAGCATTTCTAAAGTTGTATGCTTGTTGTCTTGCAAGCAGATCAAGCATGAAGAATTGCACCCTTTTGATCCGTTTATTGCAATGAAATCACAGCAGTATCTGTATATTTTCTGTTCAATTCAGCTGCGCAAGTAATGCTTATTTTAATAATGCTGCGGCCAAGCGGTCCCAATGCAATTTCTACAAAGACCCATTATTTGGAAAGAAATATTCATAAACGTTTCCATTGGAAACAAATAAACATTGGTCAAATGTGCTGTAATCCTGAAAGCAAATATAGGAAAACACATTTGGACATTTTGGACTATTGAGGATTTGGGTAAATTTTGCATCCTGGAGGGACAACCTATGATACTGAAAAGCAAAGAACTGCAGTTCATCTAATGACCACTTAAGGCTGTCTCCAAAGTGTTGGAACATTCCCAAATGTGTGTTTGTTACAAAAATAGATTTGTTCTGTAGTCATTATTACTTTACTGGCGGTAATTTCTGTTTACAGATAACCCATTTTATCTAAAAGGCTCAAAGTAACATTATATTAGGGGCGTGGCTGATTTGATTGACAGGTGGGTGCCGTCTCAGGTCACTAACCCCTAGCTGTCTGCTCTGCTGTGTCTCCCGGCTGAATTTCACGCGACAATGCCCATTTCTAGATTAGCCAGGATTTTTGACGACCGCATTACTGCCAAGATATCAACAAAGCCGTCCAACTCTAAGCTTCACAACGGCTCATCAGAAACATACGGGTGATGCTCGAGTCCACAGTGTGCACAAAGCCTTACAATAGGAGTTCAGGGCTCCACGTGTCTCGATGTAACCTATAAAAAGGAACAGTTAAATATAGTGGTTTCCATCTTGACAGCCTTCCTTCCTGTGGAGGGACGGGCATGTAAACACTCTTGACAGACAATTTCATAATGCTTTTAGTCTCCATGGTTACAGCGAATGGTGTAACTGTTACTGAAACATGTGGAAACTGAAATGTAGTGAAATTTGGGTCATGTGGATTGAAATGTTTGAATACATGAATGAGAGAACATGTTAAGTGCATCCATTTAGATAATTTAGCCACTAGAGGCTTAAAAAAACATGGCTTTAACAACACATGAGCATGTATGAGGATAATCTAGTATCTAGGTGTTGGTCTTAGTCTGAGGATCAAGAGAGAAGACCCTGAAACAGGCTTAAAAAATGAGAATGAGAGACATGTTCTGACATTATTGAGAAATAAACCCACCTTTATTTTAGGGCAAATGTGTTAATTTCAACAGTATATGTACTTCACTTAGTTATACAGTGTCTACAAAGTGATGGGGCATGATGTGCGTCACATAATAGGGTAGAATACATACTGTATGGATTGTAGGGCTGTACCCGAATATTCGACTATTCGAATATTCGTTCGTTGGCCAACTATTCGGGTTTCAATTTCATTATTCGGATATTCGTTTTTTTATTTAAAAAAAAAAAAAAAAAAAAAAAAAACTAATTTTTTTCCATTTTTTTTAATATATTTTTCTAAATGTATGCTATTAATAAAGGCGAATTGCCATATTCTTATACTATATTTATACTTTTGAATTGCACTGTTAAAATGCGGAAATATGTACAATCATTCACTGTTCACAGTCACGAACGCAAACGGCACGCTTCACCTCTCTTCACCTCGTTTCACCCATAAAATGCCGAATACTTCAGCTGTGTGGGACCATTTTAAATTGGATGACGGTAAAAAGAAGGCAGTGTGCCAAATATGTGATAAGAAACTGGCCTACCACGGTGGCACAACAACTCTGAAAAGTCACCTGGATGCTGTAAGTAGTAGCCTAGCTTAGCTTAGCTGTTGTGAAGTTGCCATGCTGCTTTATCCGCCGTTTAAACAGTAACGTTAAACATGATAAAAACGTGCACTTACTTTGCTTGGAAAATAGTTGCAAGCAAGCAACCGAATTGTTTTTTTTATATTAGTTTTTTAATTTTATCAGAATAGTGAAAATAATAGGAGTAATGTGGGAACATCTGGGGCTAAGGCAATTATTGGCATAAAGTTGAGTAGCTCAGCCTAATAATAAATTGTGTCCATAGGTGCATCCCCACGCATCCCAGCCATCAACATCCTCAAAAATACAGCAGACCCTACAGTTCCAAAAACCGATAACGGAGAAAAGAAAGATAGAGATAACAGATGCCATAGTAGATTTCATCGCTATGGATATGAGACCCATTTACATAGTCGAAGGCGAAGGCTTCAGAAAATTAATGAAGAAGATGGAGCACTACACTGTCCCCAAACGCTCCAGTATTTTAGATGCCTGAAGTACAGCGATCACCGAGACCAAATTGTAACTCAGATTGAAAACTCAACTGCCGTAAATTTTACAACGGACATTTGGACCTCGGTGCGTATGGAGGCGTATATGGCTGTCACCTGTCATTTCATAACTCGGGAGTGGAAACTCTGTAACTTTGTTTTGGAAACCAAAGTAATGGAAGTAAACCATACGGGAGTAAATATTGCAGAACAGCTTGGAGAAGTGGCGGACGCCTTTGCCATTCCGAATTATAAGCGAGTAGCCGTTGTCCACGACAATGCCAGCAACATGAAGCTGGCAGCTGAAATATGTGTTTTGTATCTTTGTTTGACTGTTCAGGTTGTAAAATGTTATAGACCGAATGTGGAACCAGATGTGGTCCCCGGGTGCTGCGCTGGGTTAAATGCAGAGGACACATTTAGTTTTAATGTTTGCGAGTACTGAGACAATAAATACATTGCTCTTTCTGCGCTTCTGCTTAACAGCGTGTTGTCAGGTGTCTCGGATTCGGAGCATGTTATGAAACCTTTTGGGGAAAAAAAAAAATGTGAAAAAAAAAATGTGAAAAAAAAATGTATTAAAAAAAAAAATACAAATCTCTCCGCACCGAATATTCGAATATTCGCTGCTGATTACTACCGAATATCCGGAGCCCGAAAAATGGTATTCGGGACAGCCCTAATGGATTGTACAATGAATTATAGATTTGGCCACATATGTAGCTATATTTAATAATGAATAGGGATCACAACCTGCATGTAAGTCATGCTGAAGCAGTCGGTCAATTAAATTATCAACTTACTGTAATTAATTTCTACCTGTAGACAGAGAGGCTGCACTGGCACCAGATACATTATAACACACACTACACAAATGTGTATAAAGTCAAGTGGGAATAACTAAGGTTGTAATTCTTCTTCATAATGATTTTAAGTGCCAGAGGGGGGGAGTTTAAATATGTTGATCGATGTGAGAGTGACTTTCTTGTTCTGTGTGTTTGCTGGGTCAAACCAGACAGTGATGAAAGTGGAAAGAAGAGACTGCCACGTAGGACTGGATCCAGCAGAGGTTCTTCGGACAAGTGGTGCCCCAGGACAAGAACCGCCGCCACTGAATAACCCCCTCCCCTCTGTGTGCCTAATATGCTATACCATGGGGGATGGATTGATGTTGCCGGGAGTGTGACGCTTTTTTTGTTTGAAAGTTTAGGTGTCATGATTTAGCAGGAGGTTGGACCCAAACACAAAAACAACAAGGGGGGCACAAAAGCTGTTAACTAACTAAAGCTGATGAAAACAAAAGGAAAAGTATCGAAAAGAAAAGAAAATCGGGAGGCACGAGGATCAAGGGCAGCAACGTGCACGAAATCAGGCCAACAGACAACATCGGGAACCCACAAAGGCAGACTGACGATGAACAGAAAGAGAACAAATAGGAAAGACATGCACATTTACACACAGGAATCACACTGACAAGACACAGCTGGAGAGGGCAGGCTAAAACACAGAGCAGCAGGTGATCAGGTGGAAAGGAGACAATCACAAAAAGCGGGAAAACAAAAAGGAAGTAAAAAAAGAAAACACTTTTCAAAATAAAACGAAACAAAGGTCGTGACACTAGGGATCAGTGTATCTTGTAACGTATCGTCATACAACAGATGATATGTAAAGGGTAGCTATTTTTGTGTGTTCCTAGCAACACAAGCGATTAATGAACCCGGCAACAGAACTACATAGAGAGGTTTAGGTAAAGATCATTTGATTTAATTGCGCAAGTTGCGTTATATGAGTAAGTTAACATTAACATTTGGTTGGTGTGATCCATACATTCACTCCAACCTCCATTCTGCATTCTGCCTCTTTATAATAATTTACCTTCGTGACCACTTGCACAGCCTGGCTTACAATTACGAGAGTTAATGACACATTACAGTACATTATTTTTAATTAAAACTGCGGTCACAGACGTGCACGCAGTTGTGGGCGGGCCTTCGCGTCCGAGCGCCTGTCGGGGAGGGTCGCCGGTCGTCCCGGCATCCTGCAGGCGTGCTGGAGTCGTGGTAAATGAGCTGCGTGTGATCTGACCAGGAGGTATTAGGCTTGTGTGTTAGTGGTTCTGGCTGTGTAAGCAGGGTGTTGATTTGTGGTTGATGTTATAGTTGTTGAATGGAGGTATAGTTAAGAGTTGTTTGAGTTTTTACGGGATATATTTGGCGTGTTAAAGAAATGTGTACAGTCCAACAATAGTTCAAGCCACTACAGGGATTTGAACCCTGTCTCATATGAGAGTCCATACCAGTGGTGTTTGCTTGTTGTGGCTGTGTGTATTGATCAAAAAGCAAACCTGCAATACAGTTGTTAATGTGATGTTGTCAATGGCACAACAATGATGTGTGAAGCTGTGTGTTGGGTAATAGTGATGTATGACTAAATATGTAGTTGTAACATATGTATTGCACTGTATTGCAGGATCAAATTGATCTGACGTAATTGGGAACAGCATGCTATGTAATGTTAAATGTCCTGTTAGCAGGGCAGTGGGGTTTGCTATAAGCATGAAAGACCTCTCCATTCCCTGTGTAGTAAGACATGTAGGTGATTAGGTGTGGTATGGGAGAGAAGAAAAAGTAAAACAGTTTGTGAACTGGAATGGAAATAGTGAAATGTTGGTGTGATTTATTTAGTGTATGTAATTAAACAGAGTGATTGGTGTTGTGTGAGAAGTGATATGTGTAGATGTGGGAATGTGGATGGATTATGCAGACGTTTTTGCAGAAAGTGGAACAACCTGTGGAAATGACTGTAAAGTAATGCACAGTAGGGTTGGTTACAAGTGCAAGATGACACAGAATTAGTTGGGATTTGTTGTGAACAATGTTATGCCTGAATATGTGATGGGAATCTTGGCTCCCACACACGACTTGTGATATGGCTCTGAAAAAGCAGTTGCCATCAGCGACAATGTCGTCAGTTGAGCACGGGGCACCGAGGGCGGCATAAAATCCACCGGGGGGTGCCCCATTGTCCGTGTAGTGCACCTGTAACTGATTACTCAAAGTGTGTGCCACGTCTTTGGACAACACATAGAACTGATATGCTGGCATTGTCGTTACACCAATGATTGTAACATCTTCGTCGTCCATACTGTGTGTGGCGCCTACCAGCTGAACAGGACTTGGGGCAAGTATGTCCAGATTCACTTCACAATCAGGCTTGGCAAGTATGTATGTACACTGGCGCAGTAGGTGTTGCTGTGTGTGTACTGCATCAGCATCAATATCAGGAGGTTCTGAGGTGGGCGGCGTAGCACTGACATCAGAAGAAGTGCGGCGGCTTGAAATCATCACTGTGCTGTTCAGAGTAACTCCTGTTATCTCAAAGTTGGCTCCGAATGTGGATTATGTGTAGCCACTGCAAAGACGAATGTGAACACATATGTCGTCCACAGTCCTGTAGCATAGCAGTAAGCTTTTTCCTGTTGAACTGGGCTTGCCTTTGACGTCACGTGCATGCGAGTCAACAACAACATACTGTCCGTCCTGATGGAATATAGCACAAGTAGTTGTTGCAACAGTGAGGAAGCATTGATTGTATGTGGCAAAGATCTTGTTAAGACTGGCCTTTAAAGGGAATGCAAGCCCAAGACGGTAGAGCTCACCGGTGTCCTTAAACAGATCTCCACTGACGGGGCTGCTGCAGTCCAACGTGTATGTGTAAGGTGGTAAAGTGACAGTGGGTGGCAAATCAGCAATCAGAAGATGTTTTGGCCGGACAGATCAGATATGCAATGGCTTCTAGCCAGGAAAGAGTACAGCTTGTTCCCAGCATTGAGAACCTCATCAAGTTGTAGTCTGTTCCAAGTCATGACCGATTTCCCCTTGTGACAAGCCATAGCGGCCAAAGACATGGCAACACATTGACGTCCTGCATGTGCACGTTATTTGGGGTGGGCTTGATGGAAATGCCCTTGAACATATCTGACATGTTCAGGGGGCGCTGTACAATGACTGGGACTCAGTACTTCAGGCACAGTGTGACACAGTGTGTTTGCTGTCATTTCCGTTTGGGCACCACTTGTTAAGGGGCACAAAGCACTTTGTCAATACAACACCTTTGGCTGTTGATAATGGGCGGCTGTCATTGGGAGATGTGCTACTGAAGGTCACTTCGGAAGATGTAGTGTGCACCCTTAGTGCAACGTTATCGGCTTTGTGTGAATGACTTGCCACACCATGTAGTGCCGCCTTGGCATTCACAGTGATGACGCTGAAGTCAGGAGCTTGGTAAGTGTGTGACAAAGCAGTGATATACAGCATGAGGTCATCGAAGGTGGTGTGCAGAACAGCCACAGACCTGCCACAGACATGTGCACTGGAATCACCAGGCTGAAGATGCACAACAGAGAAGTTTTCATTGTGCTTGATAATCGCACAGTAGAATCCACCTATGTCTAGCAAACATGATGCATGTGACAGCAAAGCCAGTTGCAAAGCTTCATACAGTGCAGAACACTTACCATCAGACAGGGTGACGTTGCAAAGACCTTTAGTCTCAGTGCCCATGGAGAAAGTCCAGAGAGTCAAAGATGTCAATGTGTCCTTTAAATCCTGGGGCCAGCACTTCAATGTCCAGCTTCTGTGCTTCCATCTGAACGGAGTCCAGCACTGAACCCTTCCATGTGCAGACACATGAAAGTGTGTGTCGTATCAATGCAGCAAGAGCACGCAACTTGGCCCTTGGTTGTCCTTTAATAGGCAATGTAAACCACCCGTTACCAACTGTCGTTGGCTGGATAATAACAGAGGAAGGCAATGTAGCACATGTGCATTGAATGGATTCATGGCACTGACCTGTGTTGTGAGGAGGAACTGCTTTTCGAGTGAAGTGACTCATCTTTTGCCTCTTCAGCCTTGGCATCCTCACATATATCTGAAACGTACAGAAAAACACTGTTACACATCATGGGCAGACGTCATTGGTCATGTAACGACTGCTCATGTGTTAATTGACAATCATGTCAGTTATGTAGCATGACAGTAACTACTTCATAAGCAATATGGCATGACACGTAACATGCCGTGATGTAGAGGGTGCACAGCATATTACCTCATGATATGACCATTTGCTTGGGGACATTAAGCAACACAGATTATATAGTGTGAACGAGCAACTCAGAAATGGTGGTTGTTGGAGAGCAGATATGGTAGACTACCGTCTGAAATGTGTGACAAGGACGTTCCACAAACTTCTCAGTTCCTGATTGGCAGTAGTTTGGTAATGGATTGGCATTACCCAAGCTTGGCTGCTGACAGCGTGTCCTTTTACGCTATGCAGCTTTAAAAGTGAATGGGTGAAAGTGCAATGACTGGAAGTGCAGATGTAAGTCTTACACTGACATTGTAGAGATGACTAAGATGTGTTATGTGTATGTGATGAGATTGACACATGAAAAGTCAATGAGGAAATGCAGTAGACCACACGTAGGTGACATGGTGTCGTGGGCCATACTAAACAGATACATGGCTATTGCACAGCTAGTATTAGCTACAGTGACCTTCTGTGTATCTCTGTCTCTCTGTCTGTCTTTCAGCATGTAAATAACATAGAGCAATACATCGTTGGACGTACATACGTGCAAGTTAGCTAACAGCGCTGCTCCTGTCCTCGTCCCACACACACCCTCTTGTAGCCATGATTACAACCAAGACACACTTGTCACTAATAGCTCAGGTGTATGATGTGATAGGTCGTAGCACAGAAAGCACAGAGAGAGAACTCCTAAAACCACGAGACATGAGTTATTGTGATTCAAACGGCAGCTCACTATTATGTAACAAGTCTTTCTATAGGCTTATTGAAATGTGGGGTGACGTACATAGTCACAAGTCCTGAGAAATGGATTTCTCTGCTGTTAGAGAGCTATCATAGTGAATCAATATTGACTGTGAATGTATGCAAACATGTATGGCATATAGCTGTGTAACAGCAGTAAAATCCATGTCTCACTTATTCTGACTATGTACTTAACCCCAAATTAAATTAGAAATATTGGCAGAAATACAGCTTTCCCACTCAATACAAGTGGAACCTGGCTCCAGACGGTGTCCTAGGTTTATATAGTGTCTGATGTGATGTGTGGGATGTGCTTGTGCTTATGTGTGTTTAGCATGCTAAGCTAACGTTAGCTCATGTTGACATGCTGGCCTAATGTAATGTATTAATCTCTGCTGTGTGTAATGTGAATCAGCAGAAAATGAAGAGAAAGTCAGACATGTTTTTGTTTGTTTAAGAGGAAGATGCGTAAAAGGACAGCCAGAGCTGGCAGAGGAGCAGCAGCATAGGGCTAGGGAGGAGGAAGAGCAGGAGAAAGAGGAGGGAGAGGAGGAGGAGGACGAAGAAGAAGAGGAGAAGGAAGAAGATGAGGAAGAGGAGCAGGAGGAGGAGAAAGATGAGGAGAAAGATGAGGGAGAGGAGGAGCAGGAGGAGGAGAAAGATGAGGAAGAGGAGAAGAAAGATGAGGAGGAGGAGAAAGATGAGGGAGAGGAGGAGGAGAAGAAAGATGAGGGAGAGGAGGAGGAGAAAATGAGGGAGAGGAGGAGGAGAAAGATGAGGGAGAGGAGGAGGAAGATGAGGGAGAGGAGGAGGAGGAAGAAGAGGAGGGAGAGGAGGAGAAAGATGAGGGAGATGAGGAGGAAGAGGAGGAGAAGATGAGGAGGAGAAAGGTGAGGAGAGGAGAAAGATGAGGATAAGGAAGAGGAGGAGGAGAAAGATGAGGAGGAGAAAGATGAGGGAGAGGAGGAGGAAGATGAGGGAGAGGAGGAGGAGAAAGATGAGGGAGAGGAGGAGGAAGATGAGGAGGAAGATGAGGGAGAGGAGGAGAAAGAGGAGGAGAGGAGGAGGAGAAAGATGAGGAGAAAGATGAGGGAGAGGAGGAGAAAGATGAGGAGGAAGAGGAGGAGGAGGAGAAGGTGAGGAGAGGAGAAAGATGAGGAGGAGGAAGAGGAGGAGGAGAAAGATGAGGGGAGAAATATGAGGAGGAGGAGGAGGAGGAGGAGGAGAAAGATGAGGGAGAGGAGGAGGAAGATGAGGGAGAGGAGGAGGAGAAAGAGGAGGGAGAGGAGGAGGAAGATGAGGGAGAGGAGGAGGAAGATGAGGAGGAGGAAGATGAGGGAGAGGAGGAGAGGAGAAAGATGAGGGAGAGGAGGAGGAGAAAGGTGAGGAGAAAGATGAGGAGGAGGAGAAAGGTGAGGATAAGGAAGAGGAGGAGGAAGATGAGGGAGAGGAAGATGAGGAGGGAGAGGAGGAGGGGGAGAAAGATGAGGATGGAGAGGAGAAGGAGGGGGAGAAAGATGAGGATGAGGAGGAAGATGAGGGAGAGGAAGATGAGGAGCTCTGAAGAAAGATCCGGAACAATTTAACAAGGGAATCAATTGGGAGCTAACTGGACTTTTTGTCACTTCATACCCTCAAGAGGCATTTTGTTTAATATAAAACATTTTTGGGGGAGAATTTTGAGCTGTCCTGCACTCTGTTTTGAGATCAAAGCACTCTAGAGTTAACGAGCTGCTCCATCCACATCTAATAGCTGAAGGTATTGTGGTCATTTGAAAGTTGGAATGAAGTGTCTGGCTGAAATTATGTGGAAGGAGATGCATTTGGCGCAAAGTGTAGGAAAAGTCTCCCATTGACTTCAATGTTAAAAAAATAGTTTAAAAAGCTGAATATTTCAAAAAGTATGAAATATTTTTGAAAAAGTTGAAGGTTTCTTATCAATTGCTGAAAAGGTTGAATAGTTTAATATTTGAATGGTTTCTGTAGCTGAAAGTAAGCTGAAGTTATGGAGAGCCAAAGTATTGGCTGAAATAATAAGGGGAAGAATAAAGTTTTGAAGTACTATAGTGGAATGCTGTAAACAGCATTCGCACTAACTAGACAAACAGTCAATACAGGCGATGACGTGACGTTTGCGCGTCCCCGCGAACAGGGCGTCAATGTTTGCAAGGCTTCTATCTGCGGCATAACACCGGCTCAAAGCTAACTATAAACATAAATACTAAAGTGTAAAACACAGCAAAACTATATTCATAAATGCAAGTGTAAAATAGTGTGGACAATTGTAAACATGGATGGAGACTAAAGTATCCACAACATAAAATAATATATTAAATATAACCTCAATCTTTCTTCTAGACATGTTAAAAGCTTGCTTGAATGGGTTATAGGTTTATTTTGTTCTCTCGTCTTTGAAATATATAAGGAATGTGTTGTTTGAGTCTAGTAGAACGAGGGTATTACAATTGAGCAATTTCTACATGTATTATGTATTTATCATGTATTCTTAATACCATTACAAAATAAACATGTAATAATGTTTTAGAGGAGGACCTCAAGCTAGCAAACTCAATTTCTTGCTTTAAATCTCTTAAAAGTAAGGGGCTTTTTCCTAACTGATGGTGTTTGTTATTGCTTTATAAATTCATGTACGTTTATGATTTTTTTATGTTGGGTGCCATTCATTATCAACAAGAGATAAGATAAGTCAAAGAAGTACTTTATTGATGGCAGTATAAAAATACAAATGTTGTATCAAAAAGGCATGCCATTAAACAATACAAATAAAAAATGTAAAACTGTATTGCAGCCAGCATAAATATACATGGAATTGTAAATATAAAATGAACATTTTAAAGAAAATAAATAAACAAGGAAGTACAAATGTTGCATTTAAAAATGAACTAGATACAAAATATATAATATGTACAATAACTATTAAGGTTTTTTGAAGTATCACGGAGGAGACGGGCCAGTCGGCTGCCCAGTCATGGTGCCGTTCCTGCTGGGCCCGATCCTCACCTCCTCGTTTCCTCTTGCCTGGGTGACAATAAGATAATAATTAGCAATAAGGAAAAAACACAGGACAGGTACAGGTCACACAAGGATATAAGAATAACATGTATAAACAGAACAACAGTAAGGTGAACTAAAGAAAGTTCTGGCCCTAGATGTTTACAATGATTGTGAAAGTGAATTACATTATGTCCAGCCTGTTGATAATGAATATAAATATATGTATATGATTGGATGTCACACACAACTGTACTAGCTGCTTACTAGCTAAGACTTTACTTGAAACAGAGCATTTCCACACAGTGGTATAGCTTATTTTAATTACTGTTGATGGATGATCCAAGGTTTAAAAAAACAAAACACAATTCCAGTCGCTTTGCCATTTCTATTTCTTACCTCGAACCACACGCTGCGGTGTCGTGATGGCACTCGGTGTTGGTGGTTGAGTTGGTGTCGATTCTTCGGCTGGGGTCCGTTCTGGATTCGATGACGATGTGGACGGAACACTGCCATCAACCGTTGTTCGGGAATGTTCCTCCTCACGAGTCCCAATGTAATCATCTAGAACAGCAAAATGACTTGTTAATTCCACAAACTACTGCAGCACAATACTAAATAGCAACAACAACTATAGAAAAGAAAAACTGAACGTAAACAATGGCACATATGGTGTTAGCAAACAATAGCTCTAGCTAAGGCTATCTGCCTAGGCTATCTGCCTTAGCTAGCTATGTAGCTCTTCGGGGCTCCATAAAAGCATGGGTTGTCGAACATTAATGTAAGGATAAAATAGACTTCTTTGTTAGAAGTGAGCGTACCTTGCAGGGACTCCAGTAAAGCTGTTGCCGTTTTCCCTACATCGCAGGAAAGTCCTCGAAAATCCACGTTCGGACATCTGTGCAGAGACATCCTGGAACACTTTCACATTTCGCGTTGTTCCGTCGAGCTCCCGCTGGATTTTATCATCCCCAATGAGATGTAGGAACGTCGTCACCTCCTCGGTCGACCACGGTGTGCTTTTCTTCGACGTTGCCATTTTTGTAGCTCCTCCGTTTACAAAATGCTGCAAGCTTGCTTCTAGATATATATGCGACGCGAGGGATGATCTCTCTCGCGCGCGATCTTGTGACGATTCTCTCTCTGACCAATCAGCAGTCGAGTGTTGACGTCACAGCCCTGGCCTGGTCGCGTCTATCGTTATTCCAACCCAGTTTAGATTTAACCACGCCCACTTCCGCATTACGCAAGAACGTAGCTCTACGCGATAGCGTCATAGACTTCTTCTTCGGCAGTTATAGCGGTCGCGGTAAAGCAGGATATTGAATAGTTGTTTTTTGTCTTTCCAAAGGATTTGTTGACTGAAAGTAAACGATCCTGTAATCAAAGCCATATCGAAGAGTCCTGAGATTGTATTACTGGTGTTTTATCATCTATAAATAGCCTGTGTGTATTCTCAAATGTCGTTTTCAGGACAAACAAAAGACGTTTTAAATATCTTATCAGCTGGTGTAAGTGCAGCATATTGAATATAACCTTGACTATTACTGTGTACTTCATTTATCTGACAGCATTATTTAATGATACTATTTTATATATATATTTATATACATTTATTCATATACACACACACTTATATATGTACTCACACATGTATTTATTCATAAATATACACAGATGTATTCATTTATACACACACAGCATTATTTAATGATACTGTTTTATATATATATATATATATATATATATATACACACACACATTTATTCATTTATAAACATATAAACACACACTTATATGTACTCACACATGTATTTATTCAATATTCTGCACTTACACCAGCTGATAAGATATTTAAAACGTCTTTTGTTTGTCCTGAAAACGACATTTGAGAATACACACAGGCTATTTATAGATGATAAAACACCAGTAATACAATCTCAGGACTCTTCGATATGGCTTTGATCGTTTACTTTCAGTCAACAAATCCTTTGGAAAGACAAAAAACAACTATTCAATATCCTGCTCATCCTGCTTTACCGCGACCGCTATAACTGCCGAAGAAGAAGTCTATGACGCTATCGCGTAGAGCTACGTTCTTGCGTAATGCGGAAGTGGTTAAATCTAAACTGGGTTGGAACGATAGACGCGGCCTGGTCTGATAGAACCACGATTTTATGGGGCCGGAAAAAGTACCCGCTAGCCGGTACCAGGCTATATGGAAATGCCACCAAAAACTGGCCTGGCCGCTTGAGGACGGTTAAACGGGGCTACCCGCTGCAGTGGAAATGCGCCATTAAAAGAGCCGGCTCTTTGACCCGGCTCGTTCACGACCGACACATCACTAGTAAGAGGGGGGGGGGCGGCGTTCCCCCACGTCCACAATCACTACACCAAGCAAGCCATATGTTGTTCATCACTTTGGTTTAAAAGGCCCCCATATCAGCATGAGTAATAGCAGTGGCTGTTGTATAAAGTTGGCCTGTAGAAACGTCGCCCAGCTAAGCATGCGTGGTTAGCTGAGGTAGCAATAGCACTGCACACACCCACGTGTTGCAATACTAACACACAATGTCAATGACCGTCATAGCACTTGCACACAACAATTGGCAATATATTACTCACGTTTTACACTGCAAAGAAGGGTTTCTATTCACTTCGATGACTAACGTTATCTGGCCGTAGCCTACATGCCGTGGACACGCGGATAGCTCGATGACTGTGTTGTTGGTGGGGGTGAGGCAGCAAGTGAATGCAAATCTGACGCGATGGGTCTGTCTGCAGACCGCAGCAAGGAGGCGTTTCCTATAGGGGCGTTTCCTAACTTTTTTTATCCAGCTGCTTTTATAAATTCTCGCAGAAGAAGTCATTGTTCTAGTGATGGGAATTCCGGCTCTTCTTGCTGAGCCGGATCATTTGGCTCACCAAGAAGAGCCGGCTCTTTCGGCTCCCAAAGGGCTCTTCAGTTTACCACATATTATACCTTTTAATTAAATCAAATGTAGCGCTGTTTTGACTAATGATTTATATGTGTACACATATATCACTTAAATTATTCAAGACATCCTTTGTACTAAAGTATTCAAAAGTAAAAATTACATGTTTAATATAAATTATTTGCTGTGGCCAATTGTTTTCATTGTATTTACAGACCCGTGTAACTCTCTGATACCACCCAATGAATGCATTGCCTTACTTGTAGAACCACGCTACACAAAACAGATAGCAACACCTATAAACACTATTTAAAAAAAGGGGCTACTGTATCAACCTATATAAAGTATATACATATAGTTTTTCTCCCTGCAGGAGAGGGGAGCGTGCTTTGAGATCAACTGCTAGGCTGCAGCGGGGAGAAGAGGGGGACACAAAGTAGGAAGAGAAGTAATGGGTCAGAAACCCTCCTTTTTATGCAGCGGTCCAGACATAGACATCATAGCTACGGCGACATAGTTGCCAGTTACTTTTTGCATTAGGGCAGGGATATCTTTCAAGGTTTGACATAATGAATTGTGCTACTTTTAAAGCAAGCAACGATGTTTTCAAATCTGTAATCAAAAAGCTCCTCAAAAACACTATAGAAGCAGTTCCTGCCGTTGTTACGTTAGTTCAAACAGTAACAACGGACTACTTTTCTTAGCGGATGCATGTCAATTTAAATCAATACAAAAAACTATTTTTTAAATCAATAAAATCTTTTTCTAAATCCATAAAAACATTTCAATTATTATTGGGAGTCATGTCGTTACTTTGTTGAGAATGTGGCCATGTGTAATAAGCGGGATAATGTCCACATTGCATAATGTGCCTTCATGCCGATCTAGATCCCTCCGCAAAAACAAAACAAAAAACGTCTCGTTCGCGGGCGAGAGCCGGTGTCAGTACCAGATGTGTTCGGGGTACCAGATGTGTTCGGGTGTATTTCCGTCGCTCCCGTCATCCATCATATCCGTCGACTCACCTCCCTCTGCTCCCAGCGCTCTGCTGCCACACACCGGCCGTCTGCGGAACTGCAGCCGGAGGAACTCGGTACAGCTTGTTATGTGTGTGTACTTGTGCACATAAATAATGTTTCTAATTATTTACAATTAAAAAATATATATATTCTGCGTTACTTTAGCCAACACTTTTATAAGGCCACGAGATTAGATAATTACGAAATGTGTAGATAGAATACATATCTTTCAGGTTGTTATTTTGTCATTGTTTAATGTTTTATTTATCTTTTAGTATTTTTATATAGTATCTGAACTTTGGAGAGGAGTTGGGAGACACACGACACATCAAATCACATCTACAGATCAAGACGAAGCGAATGGAAGTACTCCTAGCGTGAACATGTTTGTGAAAACGTGTGCAAAGTCTCCGAAAATCCTAAGAATAAGCTCATATTTGAATTCCCCATAAAAAACACATCATTCAGTAAAAACAAGGCACCACTGATCATCTGCTCCCTGATCTCTCTGCGAATTGAAAGTACTTATTGCCGGAGATCGCATGCTGTGGTTTTATTAAATGTGCCAAGTGCTAGGACTGTCTTAGGGAAGAAAGCTTTCAGATGTGCAGCTCCACTAACTTGGAACAGTCTGCAAAAAGAATGGAAAATTACGAAGCTAGTACCACTACATGTTTTTAAAGCTTGGTTGGATGCTACACAATCAGATGCGGTTGGCACCTGTACATGTGGATAGATATGTTGTTCTGTTGTTTATGTTTTGCCTTTGATGTTATTCCATCCCATTTATCTCAACTCAAGTTAGTATTAAATGCAGACAACTCCAAACTCATGATATTCTCAAATGGCAAAAAGTTAACTTCTTTTCTCCCCAACATTTGTACTGTTCAAGGGACTGATATTTACATTGCAAGGGTCACTACATACACATATCTAGGTTTTATTATTGATCAGAACTTATCTTTCAAATCACACACTGAAAATGTTGTTTTAAAAATTAGGTTTCTCCGTTCAGACAAGGAAACATTTGATCTCTGCAACGTTTTTACCAGTATTGGATTCAGTATCTGCTTTACATGAATGTCTCTGACCAGTGCCTAAAGAGTTTGGATACTGTGTACCATTGAGCATTGTTTTATTACATATATATATTGTGAGTTTGGAATAAATATGCACTTTATGAAAATTATTAGTTGGTTACTGTTAGTAAAAAACAATAGGGTTAATACTGAATGTTTGTTACACTTGGATATGTTTTCATTGGACATTCAATTCAATACCTTTATTTATCCAGTTAAAATCCCATTGATATCAATGATATCTTTTTCAAGGGAGACCTGCAGCAGTAGGTTCCACATGAAGACATACAAACATAAACAACAGAACAACATATCTATCCACATGTACAGGTACCAACAGCATCTGATTGTGTAGCATCCAACCAAGCTTTAAAAACATGTAGTGGTACTAGCTTGGTAATTTCCCATTCTTTTTGCAGACTGTTCCAAGTTAGTGGAGCTGCACGTCTAAAAGCTTTCTTCCATAAGACAGTCCTAGCACTTGGCACATTTAATAAAACCACAGCATGCAATCTCAGGCAGTAAGTACTTTCAATTCGCAGAGAGATCAGAGAGCAGATGATCAGTGGGGCCTTGTTTTTACTGAATGATGTGTTTTTTATGGGGAATTCAAATATGAGCTTATTTTTAGGATTTTCGGAGACTTTGCACACGTTTTCACAAACATGTTCACGCTAGGAGTACTTCCAGTCGCTTCGTCTTGATCTGTAGATGTGATTTGATGTGTCGTGTGTCTCCCAACTCCTCTCCAAAGTTCAGATACTATATAAAAAGTACTATATAAAAGAAATAAAACATTAAACAATGACAAAATAACAACCTGAAAGATATGTATTCTATCTACACATTTCGTAATTATCTAATCTAGTGGCCTTATAAAAGTGTTGGCTGAAGTAACGCAGAATATATATATTTTTTAATTGTAAATAATTAGAAACATTATTTATGTGCACAAGTACACACACATAACAAGCTGTCCCGAGTTCCTCCGGCTGCAGTTCCGCAGACGGCCGGTGTGTGGCAGCAGAGCGCTGGGAGCAGAGGGAGGTGAGTAGACGGATATGACGGATGACGGGTGCGACGGAAATACACCCGAACATATCTGGTACCCCGAACACATCTGGTACCTACACCGGGGCTGCAGTCGGATAGTTTAAAAATCAGCTCCTAAATTCTAACCCTATCGTCTATTCCTTGACCTCTGAGTGAAACGTCACGGGGTTAAGGGATAGTGGATAGGAGAATTCAAAAGGACTTAGGAGAAGAGACTGCGGTACTTTAGAGAATCCGAATGCACTTTCACTATCCGACGTGTTTATGATGCGCCAGCGGACGTCATTGTGTGCGTCTGCTGCTGTGGGGGAACTATGGAAACCACAGTTTTCTATACAGCGGACTACAACATGGATGTTTAATAAGAACGAGGGACTACTGTAAACTAATCTAGAGACTCTGCACCGTGCTCTGATGCTGCTGCTTTGCTTTATGAACGTGGACAACAGAGAAACATATTCTTCAGGACCAAAGTTGGGATTGAAATAAAAAAGGAAAGTGAAACTTCTGCTCGTCACCCTCTCCCTCCGGTCCACATTAATACAAATGATCCCAATACGTATGATTGTATGAACTAAAGATCTTAAAATCAATACAGATGTATTTATTATAAACGTTAGTCCTTAACATCTATCACTGTGTATATCACCATTCAAACATCTTTTAAAAGTTGAACAAACCCCACACAGCTCAGTAAAGACTGAAATGTTGACTTTATTTGATCATTTCAGTAAAAAAGTAACATTCATATTTCTCTCTTTGATTATAATACTGATGAATGTTCAAAACAAAGCACGTTGGCTACTTACCACCTATGTTTTAAAAAGCTTAATAAGCACCGTAACTTTCATGATATCATTTCTCCGTCATAATCGTTTTTTTCCGTGAACGGCCGACTGTTGAGTGACGGCAAATGCTGCGGCTGCAAGGCATTGTGGGGCAGCATTTTCGCTTCTCCTGTCAGT
This sequence comes from Pseudochaenichthys georgianus, assembly GCF_902827115.2. Lineage (NCBI taxonomy): Eukaryota > Metazoa > Chordata > Actinopteri > Perciformes > Channichthyidae > Pseudochaenichthys > Pseudochaenichthys georgianus. The sequence continues at coordinate 2,865,193 of NC_047514.1, read as the reverse complement.
TAGGGAGGTCCAGTGGTTCCTAAGCTAAAGGAGGTTATAAAGGAAGTTTGAAACCTCCTTTCCTATCATTCTCATCATTCTAGAGAATTCGAACGGCACTTGTCATGGCTGCCACTGAGGGACTTCCGGGTCATTTCACTCCTTTAGGAAGGTTCCTAAGCTAAATGGACTATTCGACTTCAGCCCGGCTCCCGTCGTTCACTATAGGAAACGCCCCTATAGGAAACGCCTCCTTGCTGCGGTCTGCAGACAGACTCTATTGAATCTGACCGGCACAGGGAAAGCCCTACCTGACTTAAGCCACTCCCTGAAGTCTGTATTCTTCTTCGTGTCCTTTGGTGTTTTTTGGTGGTTGGCTAACCAGGTTGCAGGTGCATTACCGCCTCCAACGGAACGGGAGTGTGCACAACACAGTTATATGCAACTACTTATTGCGGTAACTAATGGCGTTACTAGTTACCTATTCCCATTAATTAACGCCGTTATAGTTACTGTGATTGAAATGGGTGCGTTACTGCGTTACATTATGTGATCCAACTGAACCCTTGCCTTATGGCGAAAATGCACAGACACACTTGCTAACACACACAAATACACAACAACGCCCACCACCAGCACATACACATGCACACAGTAGGCTTGTTTGAGACAAGCAAGACCTGCGCAGACCTGCGCAATTGCGATCAACGTCTTGCTGGTGCGTTGCATGATGGTTAGTCATTTTGTCCGACTTGCTCTGGAGACTCGCCCACATGAGACTTTGAAATCTCGCGGGACAAAGACGCCCGCAGCCTTGAGAGCAAGGCGAGGCGAGTTGGCGCACTTGCTCTCCACGAGCTGCGGAAGCGAAATGCTTGATGGGAAACGGCTCGCTGGTATCTCGAGCTGAGCGCTCATTGGTGGTTTTTACCACGTGCTGCTGATGAAACTCTCCAATTGGCTGGCAAAAGTTTGTTGTTGTTTTGTGTCAGTTTTACGTCGTCACATCCATTCCCATTTTTCATCATTGTTCCACAATGTTTATCATCATGAAATTAATATCTATATATTTTATACTATACTTGCACTGCTTACCGTTTTCATACTTTATATATCTTAGCATATTCATACACACTGTTCATACTGCTCACAGGCTGATATCTAGTGTATTAATACACACTGTTCATACTGCTCTCAGGCTGATATCTAGTGTATTCATACACACTGTTCATACTGCTCACAGGCTGATATCTAGTGTATTCATACACACTGTTCATACTGCTCTCAGGCTGATATCTAGTGTATTCATACCCCACTGTTTATTCATCATTTCATTCATTCTATATGTTATTCTGTAGATTGTGTACATTACTTTCCACTTCACTGCTTGTTGCACCTGGTTAGAAGCTAAACTGCATTTCGTTGTCTCAGTACCTGTAATATGTGCAATAACAATAAAGTTTCTCTTTAAGTTAAACCAAATCATTAAAATAAAATATATTGTAATGTAATGATTTGGTTTAACCTTATTTATTGAATACATCATTTAAAATGGCAAGATTAAATCAAATTGCATCCATGTTGTACACATCATAAAGCTTAAAGTGGCAGCTAAAGAGTTAACACAGCAGCAGGTCTGTTCAATTCATGCTCATTCAGCTTCATGTGTGCGGATCTGAAGGGACTGATCATTTGTAGCCTGTCCACCTATCAGTTTTGCAAACATTAAGAGGGAGGAGCATTTCTATTACATCCACTTCATCTGCAACGAAAAACGCCAACGCAATTTCCGCCATTGCAAACCCAGCCAGTCAAGCCGACTCCGAGTCCGAGCTGTCCGACTTAAGACGAGCTTTTTGACACCTCCCCCGGCTGCGATCGGCTACTCTCGTCTACTTTCGAGGCGAGCCGCAATGTGTCTCAAACAAGCCTAATGGCACATGCAAGTATCAGCGAGAGCAGCAGTGCATTTACAACTTGGAGATATAAGCACTATTGTGAATTTGTGGGGATAAAGGACGCACAAAATATTACAGATATATATATATATATAAAGTAAACACTAGATGAGTGACCCGCACTACTGGCCAATGGAGACTGACGTCGCCACATGGCGCCCATCGTGGCACAGGCAGCGCGCTCATTCATAACATCATGTATATGGTGCACGATTGAAATAACCGTAGATTGCTCAGTTATCAACCAATTTCCTAACTGTTGCAGTTGTTAGACACATCGAAGATGTAGTCATGATACTGCATACTTATATGTATAGTTATGACCTTCTTTTCTCAACATCTCTTGTTGTCTCCTGTATCATAGCCATGCTAATAACGTTTATACTAAACCCATCCGTTAGTAAATCAGTCAAGATTTACGCAACATAAGAGTGTTTTCGTGCAGATCACTCACCTTACAACAGCTGTAATGTAGTTGTTGACTGTGTCAAGATGGCCGCCAGTGACCTACGCTGGCAACTCCCCCTTGAGCCATCTAGTGTTTATATATCTACGGTAGTAATGACCAGTGACCCATATGGAACTTGGCTATACATTAAAAAAGAACTATATTCCAAACAGCCTACAGCTGATAACAGTCTGTCTGATAATAATCCGGTCTAACACCACGTCAATGGTAATACATTACAATATCACGTCAGTCATTACCAGATACCTCACGAGACGTATTTCAGTGACAGCTTCGTGCCATTAGCAGTTAATGTATACATACTAGCAACTGTAGACATTATAATAACTCTACTCCAAACAATCTAGAGTAATTGACAGAGGTGCAGCACCAAACAAAACGCTATAAACTGACTCAATGAAACCAACAAGGCAATGTACATCCTCCCTAAAAAGCTGCACTGCGAAGTTGTCAGCCCTGGACAGTATGCAGGGCCATCCCTGGCCAACTTGGGGCCCCAAGCCACATTGTGAGATGAGCCCCCCCCCCCACCACCACCACCGACAGGAGTGACAGTACTTGAGTAAATGTACTTAAATACTTCCTGTGTCACATGCGGAGACGGGCTGTGTTTGTGTTGTTTACTAACAAGACTGTCATGGCGGCGGCGGAGCTCAAGTCTAGTTTCTCCACCTGGAGATATTCTCACTATTTCACTTTTGTCGAGCACAAAGAAAAGAACGTTTCTGTTAAATGTAAATTGTGTCCTGGCGGGTCAAAGAGCATATCTACTGCCCAAACCAGTCATTCAAATCTCTTAAAACATCTGCAGAAACAACATGCTGGGACGAAGCTAGTAGCTAAGACCACAGAGACTCAGCCGACGCCACTCCACCTGCACCTGCACCTAAGCAACAGCGGCTGGATTTTAACCAAGGGACTGCTAGCCAGGGACAAGTCGATAAAGCCGTCACACGGTATGTTGTAGAACACATGCAGGCTATTGCTACAGTGGAGTCACCCGCTTTCAGGGAGCTAGTTAGCATGATAGCATGTCCGGGCGGCACACAGCATATGGGACGGATTTTTGTTTCCAACTACCTGGAGAAAGAATATACAAACATGGAAAGCCAGCTAATATCGATGCAATCCAGATTGCATATAATGCATGTCAAGTTGATCAACAGATTGTATTATTCTCCAATGCAATAACAGTACTGAAATGAAGGCTATAAGGGCATTAATGGGAGCCCTTTTTTAAGTAACTAAGAAGTTACTTTTCACAGTAACGCATTACTTTTTGGTGTAAGTAATCAGTAAAGTCACTGAGTTACTTTTGAAATGAAGTAACTAGTAATGGTAACAAGTTACTGGTTTTCAGTAACTAGCACAACACTGTTGTCAACACAGTGACTTTTGTATACCGTGAGGTAAATGGTAAATAAATAAACCACTTCGACTAATAATGACAATCATAATCATAATCAATTCAATATAATAAATACTATATTATTTTATTATCATATAGTTGAAATATAGTCAAGACAAAACATACTTGTTAGTTGCTCAACATCATTGCTAGCAGTGTGTGAGCGTGTATGTGTGTGTGTGTGTTTGAGTGTGTGTGTGTGTGTGTGTGTGTGTGTGTGTGTGTGTGTGTGTGTGTGTGTGTGTGTGTGTGTGTGTGTGTGTGTGTGTGTGTGTGTGTGTGTGTGTGTGTGTGTGTGTGTGTGTGTGTGTGTGTGTGTGTGTGTGTGTGTGTGTGTGTGTGTGTGTGTGTGTGTGTGTGTGTGTGTGTGTGTGTGTGTGTGTGTGAGAGTGAGAGACAGATGATGTGGAAGACAGAGTAGCGTATCTGACATGTAAATGTTGGAAAATTGTACATTGTAGGCTGTGAGCTCCCTGTTTGAGCGACTGACTATTCCTTCGCAATGTAGCATCGCCTTGGATATGGTCTGAACTGGTCCTGGAATGGAATTTTTCCGATAATTTCCCTAAGAGCAGTCAATCAATGTTTATTTATATAGCCCAATATCACAAATGTTACATTTGTCTCAGTGGTCTTCACAGTGTGTACAGAATATCAGTATAACAAGACGACACCCTCTGTCCTTAGACCCTCACATCGTACAAGGAAAAACTTCTGGAGAAAACCCACAGTTTAAAGGGAAAAATGGGAGAAACCTCAGGGAGAGCAACAGAGGAGGGATCCCTCTCCCAGGACGGACAGACGTGCAATAGACGCGGTGTGTAAATTGAAAAGATAATTCATTTGCAACATAGGTAGTCAAAATGTGTGGAAATGCATGTGTGTATAATAGGAAGATGAATCCACGAGGATATCCATCCACGACCTATGATCCAGGACCACAGCCACGACTCAAGATCCAGGGCTCGCGATCCAGGACACAGGACCGCAGGATCATCCATGTCTCCGGATCCCGGCGTATAGAGACACCAAAAAGAAAGAAATTTGGGGAAGCTTGGTTAATCGGAACATGAGAGTACACAGGTATAGACAGAGACAAGGAAGAAGTAAGATGTCCCCCGACAAACTAAGCCTATATCAGCAAAACTAGGGGCTGAATCTAATCAGCCCTAACTATAAGCTTTATCAAAAAGGAAGGTCTTAAGCGCACTCTTAAAAACTGATGGGTGTCTGCCGCCCGAACACAAATTGGAAGCTGATTCCACAAATGTGGAGCTTGATAGTGTGGGAAAATGTGCGCAAAATGCATGAAAACGGGCCATCTTTGGAAATTGCCATTTTTGTGGGGGGCGGGGCTAATCAAAAGCCCTTTGAAATATGTGTTCCATCATAATTGCAATGTGTATACAGCGTTTCGTGAATATCTGGAAAACTATATGCGAGTAGTTTGGAGTCATTTGAGACATGTAAATCATCAAAAATGGTACATTCTCTGTTCGCCCCGATTGAGCTAGCAACTATTTTATTGGCAATTTAACATGATATTGGATATGGGCTTAACTTGTCCTGGACTGGAATTTTCCTGATCTTTTCCCGAGGAGGTGTTTGCGAAAAAGCGCTTAAAATGCATGAATAACACAGATTTTTCAAAATGGCCGACTTTCTGGGGGGCGGGGCTAATGGAAGCTATTTTGAAATATGTCCGCAATTCCATCAGTAATGTCTGTGGCAAGATTGGGGTAGTTTGGAGAAACTATATGTGACTATCGCACAATAGGGGGCGCTACTGAGCTGGTGTACAAAAATGTACATTTTTTTTGTACAGTCTGTAAAAAGACGTGGGTTGTGACGTGTGTTCCAAGTTTTGCGTCCGAAAGTCATTTTAGCGATTTTGTGGCATTTAAATCGTCAAAATTGGTACATGTTCCGTTAGCTTCCGAGCTCCCCGTTTGAGCAGTCGACTATTCATTCGCAATTTAGCATCACATTGGATATGGGCGGATCTTGTCCTGGTTTGAAATTTTTCCGATCATTTTCCTAGGACAAGTATGCGAAAAAGCGCTTAAAAGCATGAATAACACAGATTTTTCAAAATGGCCGACTTTCTGGGGGGCGGGGCTAATGGAAGCTATTTTGAAATATGTCCGCAATTCCATCAGTAATGTCTGTGGCAAGATTGGGGTAGTTTGGAGAAACTATATGTGACTATCGCACAATAGGGGGCGCTACTGAGCTGGTGTACAAAAATGTACATTTTTTTTGTACAGTCTGGAAAAAGACGTGGGTTGTGACGTGTGTTCCAAGTTTTGCGTCCGAAAGTCATTTTAGCGATTTTGTGGCATTTAAATCGTCAAAATTGGTACATGTTCCGTTAGCTTCCGAGCTCCCCGTTTGAGCAGTCGACTATTCATTCACAATTTAGCATCACATTGGATATGGGCTGATCTTGTCCTGGTTTGAAATTTTTCCGATCATTTTCCTAGGACAAGTATGCGAAAATGCGCTTAAAATGGACATATTTCAAAATGGCCGACTTCATGGGGGGCGGAGATAATGGAAGCCATTTTGAAATATGTCCGCATTTCCATGAGGAATCTCTGTGCCAAGTTTCGGGTAGTTCGAAGAAACTATATTTGACTACCGCACAATAGGGGGCGCTACTGAGACATATTTGCTAAAACGTCCGATTTTTTTCTACAGTCTGGAAAAGGTTGTGGGCTGTGACATGCGTTCCGAATTTAAAGGCCGTAACTCATTTTCTCCCCTACTTATGGCTCGGTACATTTTTTAACCCTTCGATTTCAAGAAAAAACTGAATAGGACACGCCCACATTTTTCATTGGTTGCGACCCTTTAAATCTCAGTTTATACTCACCCTGCCAGTATGTCTATGACAATATATTTTTTTTTAGTCCATCGGTTCTTGAGATATAAATTAGTTGTGTTTTTGGCGCCCCCTATTGTTCGAAATAAACAGTGTTTGTTGTGCCTATTCCCCAAGACACACTGAACCTATCCACCGAAATCTGTGATATTTGGATACATTTTGGATGAATTGTGAGCATTTATGTGTAGGCCACACCCTTTTGCTAATACGTTTTGATTGATGTCGGCCACATTTTTCCACACCTCGTGCTCATTTTGTATGTTAATGTGTCTGCCCCTCCATTGATGCTGTGCACTAAGTTTGGTTTGGAAAATCAAGAAATTGGAATTTAAGTTAATATTTCAATGTTTTTCACATTATGCTAATTTAAAAAAAATCAAAGTAGGCGGAGCTTCGGGATATGAGAGGATAATATGTAGAGCTGCTCCACCCGGATAAGTGTGCAAAATTTCAGGTCCCTCAGACTTACGCTGCGACTTTGTAAATTTTTCGAAACACTGAACTTACACAGGTGGCGCTAGAGAGTAAGTTGAAACATTTTCTCCCATCGAATCCAGAATGTTAACATTTTCACCGGTCCTGGCGGCGTTGCCAAATGTCGCTACATGAATAGTGTCGTAACCCCCTCAAAAACAGGTTGAAAGTGCAGAACCGGTAACAGAAGAATAATAATACTGACGATTTCAATAGGTCTTTGCACTACGTGCTCAGGCCCTAATAAGTATAATAACCAATAGTGAATGTGGTACTTCAGTTCCTTCGATACAGATTATTATTATTATAGAGGAAAAATACGCTCTCCTGTTTCATAACTGTCTGCAAATTATTCCTGTTTTGTGGAGCAATTTATACTCTGACTCTGAGCAGGGTAAAGGTGAATGATGACAGAAAAACGTCCTCCATTTTAGATTCTCTGACTTTCATTGAACAAAATACAAAGAATGTACGCCAATTGACTTCTCGATTTACCGAGTACTTGGATTTACACTAATCCTGTAAGTCCATTAAAATAATTCGATTTTGCCGTAAACTCTCAATGCTTTAGTGCGATAGACAACAAAGTGTTTTCACTCAAGCTTAAACATTAAACTAGATTTGTGTGACTCAAATAGCAAATCTGAGTTTGCTTCTGTATGTCCACTTATTTTGGTTGAGTTCTTATGGCTTCTTCTTTTTCTATATCTTTAAGTTGCAAATTAAGAATTAACTGCATTCATTGCATTTCATCTACTGTGCACATTTGAGCCAGTTAATTTAGTGTGAGCAGGAAAATGTTGACCTACCTCCCCACTTAAACATAACATGTTGTAATGTAGCGAAGGGCGAGCAACAGAAAAACTTGTATCAGGAAGACATAGCGTAATTAAAAGGGATGAAGGCATAAGATGGCCAAAACATATTTTATTTACAGCCTCATTTGTTGAATCAGCCAAATCAAAGAAAATCTAAAAGGGTGATTGGAGAGCTTTAGAGGGTGGTAAAACACTTCGTAAAACAAAATGAAAGAATCTCAAAATAGCATTTCAAACACCTGAATTAATAAACATTCAGTCAGTAATGGAGAACTAACCCTAACCCTAACCCTAACCCTAACCCTAACCCTAACCCTAACCCTACATTCACTGAGATTCTTACTTTTCAAAATAAATCAGTAAAATGAAGTCAGAAGTGGACACATTTCATACATCCAACAGCTGTCGGTGTGCCTTCCAGCTTCTTGTCAGGAAAAAATATTTTCCAGAAACCCACAAAGCCTGTGTGCTTATTTCATGTGTGTGTTCGTCCATCAGTACCTCCGTTTGTGATGATGGTTATTTGACCAGCCTGTCCAATCTGCTGCCTGCTCAACATGACGATGATAATTCTCATTACCCTCAGGTTAAAAGATCGCGGCGCCTTGTTTTGCCCACTGAGCCGTTACACCGTTTGCTAATTATCTGCCATCCCCAATGATAGCATCCGTCACTTAATAACACACCACATGTCTCCATCTGAAGTGACAAATACATTTGCACTGTTATTATGTCCCCATACGCCTCTGTTAATATATGTGGAATATGTTCTTTCTTTAACAAAGACATTAACACGTTGCAAGGAGACGGAGCATTATCAGTTGTCTATTTCAAGCCCATCTGATTTTGACCCTACGTGCTAAAATGTGCTGAAAACTAAGTCTAAGCTTTCACTGACTCCAATAGAAAGAAAACCCACTACAACTAAAGACGCACCAGTCGATAGCCAAATGCCACACACACGCAACATTGACGTTGGCACACGGCAGAGCAGACAGTAGCGTCACATTCAAACACTCACACGTGGCGTCGTTGGTGTGGTGTACTGTACCTTCAGCCTGAGTGAACACCACGTAATACCTGAAAGTCCGAAACAAGCCTTTAATGAACAACTTATCAACATTTGGAACTGATTTAATATTTGTTCAAGTGACGGTGAGGGAGAGTCCTGGTGAAATGTTGTGGAAAGTGTAGGTTGATAATACGTTTTATTATGAATATGCTTTTGAAAGAAGAAAAATTACGTTTTATCTCATTAAGACAGTAAAGGAAATTGCAGTAGCTGCCAGGTGTGTGTGCGCATTGCAAGCCAGTGTTTGTACTCTGTGTTCTTTAAGCTCTTTATTGCAAGCCGTTGAAATGTAAGTGTTATACCGGTAGAGTGCTGATTGTTTTGGTCAGTGTTTAATGACGGTAGTACAGAATTGATGGACTCCAACGAGGGCTAACAAACTCGATCACTATGTCCCAAGCCAGAACATCTTTTCATGGACTTGAAAAAGCACAAGAAGCAACCTGGTATCAAAGCTTATATTTGTTTCTTTGACACATTATGCCGAGGTAAGCATTTCCCCTCTGAATGATTGCTTTTTGCCCATCAAAAACAATAAATGTACAGGTCTGAATAATATTCATTTTGAATGGGATGATAACAACACAAAGTCAGCAGGGTGGATGACATTCAACTATCAAGTGCGTTACGTTTAGCATTCCGTTTCTACATGTGTGCACACCACATGGCGTGTTGTTATCACACCTACCGGGGACATCACCTCTCTCGGAATAAAATATGGAAGATGGGCTCATTTGAGAGAGGAGAGTAATCATGCGGCATCTCGCCCACACAGACGCTGATAGCTGCAATCAGCAGAAGAAGGAAGAAGGGGACTCGAGAGGTCAGCTCGTCCGCTCTGATCAAGCCTTCCATGTCTCTTCTGATTGAGTTGGAATACTTAGAAGATGCTCGGTAATGATAGCCATCTCGGACGGTGTCTGTCTGGGTGCATTGTCTGAGGATCGCAGACGTTTTGTATTCATGCGTGTTTGTATGAGTGAGGGAGCGAAGAGAGAGTGAGAGAAGCGAGAGTTTTTGTGTAAGTCAAGAACTCGTGCGGGAAAATGGAGACACGGCATGGTCCTCCATCAAGAGCTTTGATCTAATGTCATATGGGATGTAATGTGAATGCAAAATAAGGCCTTTTGAGAAAAGAGGTAGTATTAATTTACACTGCTGAAGCTGGGGATCTGCGGTGACTCCATCAACACAGGGATAATTGTTCTTCTTGTTCATTTGAGATTTACTTGGAAAATACCTGGGAGTCTTTACGTAACTCATGTGTTGCCTATCTCTGTTTCTAACGCACCAACCGCACAGGAGATTTATTCCCCCAGTGGCATCAGGGTGACTTACATTTTTTTCAACCATGTTACCAGTAAAAAATACATTATGAAGTACTTCAATATTTTAAAAATAATAATAATAATAATAATAATAATAATAATAATAATACGTTTTATTTCGAGGCGCCTTTCAGGACACCCAAGGTCGCCTTACAGTGCATTTAAAAGTTAAAACAGCTAAAACAATGATCTGTTAATTGTTCAACCAGTCAGATGGGTGGTGTTCAGACAAAACAAGAGCATGAAGTTAGGCTCAGAGAACTTCTGATGTGTTTTTCAATGGAGAAAATAGTATTGTTTCAGGTGGAGTTTAACCCTTGTTTTGTTGTTTTATTATAAGTACCAAAGACTTAGCAGTTTAAAACTAAAATCACAGCTGAGTGGGCTTCAATGAACCAGATTAAGTCTTGTAGTCAATCTCGCGATCAGGCAAACAATTCTAGGGGCAAAGTTCCAGGTAACATGACGCAGATATCTCTACCACATAGTACATTTAACAACCAGAAGATTTCTGGAGTATACTTGACTTGCATTCTCCAGCATTGAAGTACACAGACGTTATGGCACTGAACCCAAATGAAATACCCTAGGAAGGGAAGGATAATGAGGGACAGGTGAAACTAATCAGGGCAGGCAATCAAACAGCAAGAAAACAAGCAAGGTCAGGAAGATAAGTGATCTAAAATGAGAGTAAACAGTAGTATTTCAAAATAAAATAAAATGACATTAAAGAAGTGATATGATCCATTTTAATATATCTATCCAGGTGATGCATTGCCCGTTTGCCCGATGTCCCATTGTTTTGAAACCCAAATAGCCAAAAGGCTTGTAGTCTGACACCTTGTTATCCCAAAACTGCTCTGGAGATTCATTTGCTCCAAGAATAATCTCTGGAGTTCATTGGCTCTGGAGTTCATTGGCTTTCAGGAAACCATTTACACATTGCTACATTTTTACAACAACGTTTTAATGTTTTTAGAACAGGACTTTTATCTTGGTGGATATTTCACTTTCAAAGTTCTTCTATGAGTTAAGTTTAAAAAAACATGCAGGCAAACCAACAACTTTCAACTATTTGAAGTGTTTGCCGGGCTCCATTTCCATGATCCTTGTCTGGTACTTTTTGACTCGAAGCATGTCGCCGGTTTCCCTGAAAGCTCTTTGGCATCGTGGAGCTGTCAAAACGTAGAAGGTACAACCCGGCTGAGCGTGCTGCAAGCAATCACAGCGCAGAAGGCCATCCCAAAATGATCTGATGTTGTCATCTGAAGTATGGACAGTGTTGGGAAAGTTCACTTTCTACATGAACTAGTTCAGTTCACAGTTCACACATTTTAAAATATACTAGTTCAGTTCATAGTTCATAATTCAAAATGTTGAACTAAAGTTCATGGTTTCAAAAATGAACTAATTTATAGTTCATAGTTATTTTTTCAATACGTTGCTGCGAGCTATTATTTGTCTCCTGTACGATGTTAATGGGCCATTTCAATTTTTACAATATCCTCAGAGGGCCGTACAAGTTATTGACCTCTGCTTAAAAAAACTAAAATCACAGCTCATTCATTTCATTCTGTGCAAAGAAAAAGCAACCTCTTAATCCAGATATCTCACCATGACTCGCGTATGCATGCACGTGCAGGGTGTGGCGTGACCACCAAAACAGAAAGATAATTTATGGACACAAGATGTGTGCAAATGTATTTAGTTTCCTATCCATGTGAACATGATTTAAGTGGGGGGGACCTAACCTCCTCTAGAGGGGTCCGGGGGGCATGCTCCCCTGGGAAGATTTGTTGCACTTTGAGAGCAACATTAGGAGATCTATGGACACATCTCTCAACACCCAAACACAACTGTAAGCAGATTTTCCTTTAATTTATGGATATTTGACAAATCACTACCCTTTCAAACTGTATTCTTCTTTATTAATAACTGTCATATAGTATTTTATACCTGTTTACTTTATTCTTTATTCTCAGGAAAAACAGGCACTCGCTTGTTTAATTTTTTTGCGGTCTAGATTTCTTTAATTTTTTTATTTTTTGCGTGTGTTTATAAATTACCTCGAGGGCCGTACCAAATTGTCTCGCGGGCCGTATACGGCCGGAGGCCGGAGGTTCCCCACCCCTGCCGTAGAGTCTCACTCTGAGCGAGTGCTGCTGCAGCTGCTCTCGGCTTCGTCCATACTAATTCATTCATTCATTCAATGCTCGCCGGTTCCGCGGTTCCACATTGTTTGTTGTGAGGAGTCTGATATATTTAGTATATTTATATTTTAGTGCGACAGCCAGGGGTGACAGGCGCGTACGCGTCACAGGCAGCTTGCTGTTGCCAGATTGGGTGGTTTTCCGCATTATTTTGAAGCCTGTTTACGGTGTGTTTTAACTGGGTTTTCGGCTGAAAGGCATATGAAATCTGGCACACTTTTGAACGCCGTTATAATACAGTGCTGAGAATGAACGCACTTTTGAACGCCGTTATACAGCGCTGAGAATGAACGCGTTCTCAATTACGTTCATCTAGCGGAAATACAGTACGTTCAGTTCACGTTCGCCCAAAATATGAACGCGTTCATGAACGATCGTTCATTGAACGCGTTCAGGTACATCACTGAGTATGGAGTTCAAAGTGTGTGCTGAATTATTATAGCATACTCCCTGGAGCATTACTCACTACTAATGCCCAGAGATGGCAGTAGTACACACATGCTTTACTCAAGTAGAAGTACAGATACTCGTGTTTAAAAATACTCTGGTAAAAGTAGTGAAAAAGTACTGACTAAACTTCTTTACTCAAGTCAAAGTAAAGAGGCTTTGAAATGTACTTCAGTAAAAAGTACCCATAACTAGCAGCTGCTTTAAAGAGTACCTGACCTCCCTTTATATTAACAGAACAATAATGTCATTGTTAGCTTATGAATGTTTCCATGCTGAACAACGGCAACATGACAACGTTTCCATTGGTCCCTCTTCTTTAGAGAAGACCAGGAAGTGATGGATACACGGATCGTGTTCAAATCAATAGGCACGCAGTGACTCTAAAGTAGTGGAGTAAAGTACTGATACCAGAAAAATGTACTTAAGTACAGTACTACTTCCCACCTCTGCTAATGCCTAATTATTTGACTTCTGTTTGAAAATAGGTGTTTTTTGGGCTAATACTATCTTGAGGAGCATATACATTCTATACATATAGTCTCACATTACGAACCAATAAATAAATGAACTCAGATCACACACACACACACACACCCACCCACCCACCCACACACACACACACACACACACACCCACCCACACACACACACACACACACACACACACACACACACACACACACACACACACACACACACACACACACACACACACACACACACACACACACACACACACACACACACACACACACACACACACAGGTTGGATCAAGGTCCATATGTCCCGGGAACTCTTCAGGTTACACCAGGTGGAGCTGTAGCACTTGGCTAAACAGGACACGATGAGTGTTACTGTAGATCAGGGGTGTCCAAACTACGGCCCGCGGACCATTTTGAATCAGCCCTCACTCACGCAAATAAAAAAAGTACAATGACTTAAGTATAATAAACTTCTGCTTGTCATATTGTACTTCTTAAATATATATTACACAGTATTCATGTGTTAATAAGTCAAATGTTCAAATACATTCAGTCAATTCAAGTTGAAAACATGTTCTAACAAATCTAAGTTGATAAGAAAAAAATCCCAATAACAATTTCTCATAACAACCTTGAAATAAACCCTTCCTATTTCATCTTATTATAAGCAACCTGAAGCTTCTGTTATAAGGAATGAACACAATAAATGAAACCCTCTGGAGGGCTGTGATGTAGGCTGTTGTTTTTCTTAAAGCATATTCAAGTATTAAGCATAATGTACCTACTGTATATACATTTGATTCATTTTGCTCACTTATGAGGCAGTCTACCTCACCTCTAGTGGCCCAGCCTTTCGTATATGTTTCTGTATTTGGCCCTCGGTGAAAAAGTTTGGACACCCCTGCTGTAGATGGATGATAGACTTCAAAGCTGCAGCCTGTATAAACTCAGTGTTCAGCTCCCGCCCTGTTCCCACATCCGTGTGAGCTATTTTCCCCCAGATTTTAGTCAGAGCCCAGCTGGTGATCGTGGGGCTCTGCCTGTGGAGGAGAAGAGAAGCCAGTGGCTCATTGTGGCCTTGGAATATAAACTTGCGAGGGCTCTTGTCCCCCAGAGCTTTATTCTCTTTGGACCATGTGTGCAATACTCTACTTTGAGAAATATAAACATCTATTATTACAAATCCTTTCTAAGTCCCAAGTTTTCAATAATTAGAGCTATAAAATGGTCAATACAAATCATCGGTATCATTTTGTGTACTTTGGGAATGATTATTTTGCCTATTTCACCTGGTTTTTCCTGAGAGCTTTGACTTGACTTTAGGACTGGAGATTATAAAACTCTGCTATAGGTAATGGAAAATTCAGTACACATTACGTTTAGGCATATGAATCTCCGACTATCCTACTGAGAATTCGTGATAACGTCTTGATACCATTCTGAACGCTGACTATGTCCCTTGGTTATGAACATATCAGTCATTTCCGTTGGACTGGTTTTTACTTCCTCTGAGCTACACCATTTTTCTTTATTCTTCTCCTGCACAGTCCATTCGTCTTCCACCCTGCTCAGCCATGCATGCAACACACACCGGGCAAAAATTGCATTGATGCGTGCATTCTCCTGGTTCTCCCGATGGCCAGATTCGGGTAAGATAAGTTTAGCATGCTTTCCTATCATGTTAGCATTAGCATGGTACCCTAACAATAACATCAGATTAACAATTCACAAAAATTGCAATGCGTAAAACCTGGCTACCTGATCAAAAGAAATAGGGACTGCATTTCAACTTTACTAATCAGTTAATTAAAAATGCAGCGGAGCTGAGAAACAGTAAACACAACTCTAAAATATTCTTGTGTGGAATCGGCCTTGGGGCTGTAGTTTGCAGATAATTTAGTTATTGGATAATATACAAAGAGGCAAAAAATTACCCACACCAGAGTCCAGGGGCCTCATTTATAAAGCTTTGCGTATAGGATTCACGTGGGAAGGTGGCATGAGGCGCAGCTTTTGTGGGCTTCACGTAACATATTTGCAGGGCCGCCCTTCCCTACAGGCCAATCATGCAGGCTGCATGGGGCCCCGCCTTGCGCAGGGGGCCCCGCCCAGAGGGCCTCAGCTGCTGTGCGCAGTTCTCCGCTCAGTTCTCCGTGCACCCCCCGCGAGAGTGAGAGGTGACAAGGGGAGCACGCCTGTAACCCGACACCGTTGCAATGAATCGACATCTGACCAATCACGGCTTTGATACGGCCATTAGTGCAGGTCAGAGCCCTAGAGAGATAAGTATTAGTATCTCTAGGGCTCTGGTGCAGGTGAAGAGATGTCGGTGAAAAGACAGTTTCAGTCCGGTGCAAGCAAGAGGGGAAAAACAACAAAACATGAAGAAACTAGAGCATCACTCGAAGGTGGGTGAGTAAAATGTACAACTTGTGAATGTTGTATAAGTCAAATTGCCAATTGCCATATTAAAACATCCGCTGAAATTCACGACATGAAGAAGGCAGTGCACTGCAGAGCATATAAGCTAATGGAGATGCAGTTATTTCCAGCATTCTTTATTTACCATTCATTCAAGTATTGTATGCCTTTTATCTGCTGATGTACAGGAGGAAGAGTGATACACTGTCTGTCTAGTTGCCTTACATAACAGTTAAAGTTTGCAGCCTAAAAAACATGGAGCATTTTTTCCCCTTGTATTCATTTTTATGTAAATGTGCACATTTCATGGTGATGCTCAGCCTCTCCCCTTAAGGCAAGGCAAGGCAAGTGTATTTATATAGCACCTTTCAACACAAGGCAATCCAAGGTGCTTTACAAAAATTACTTCCAGACAACGGCATTTAAAAACAGTAAAAGATAATAAAAGAAACATTAAAAGAAATAATACATGAATAAAAAGTACATGAATAAAAAGTAAACTTTTCCTCCTAACAGTCATCGTCATGTCAACCACAACACCGAGAAATACTGATAGCAATGTGTGTCTAGTTGTTGATACATTGCTGACAGAGGGAACTACATTTGAATACAGATTTAAGAAATATCAGTTTTTGAGCATGTCATAAGCATGTTTTGTCTTGACTATATTACAAGTATATTATAATAAAATATAGTATTTATATTATTGAATTGATTATGATTATTATTATTAGTAGAAGTAGTTTATTTGCATTCATTATATTTTAATCTTTTTGAGGCTAGTATTTGGCAGGAAATGCAGACGTATTCACCTGTAAACGCACACTGAACGACATATTCACATTTACCATTTACCTCACTGTATAAAAAAGTAACTGTTGATAATAATAATAATAAACAGGAATTATATTTGAAAAGTAGCCAACTTTGTTTCCAAAAACAACTGTCGGTTGGGGGGGGGGGGGGGGCTCATCTCACAATGTCGCTTGGGGCCCCAAGTTGGCCAGGGTCGGCCCTGCATATTTCCCTATAAATTCTCAAAGAAACGCCCCGTATTAATATTCATTTTGACTGACTGCATGAAGAAGATCGCAGGAAATAACGACAGAACAGCTAACAAAAGACATCTCACACCGTGTCAGATGTTGGTTCTTTTGGGGAGGTCGAGATAAATCATATTGTTTGGTGGATGCAGTTTAAACCAGAGTAGCAGCATGGCGGTCGGATCGTGAGCAAAATAAATAAATAAGTGGTCCGAAAAAAGATAATGACAACAAAAATACATATAGCCTTCCTCAGGCAATGTGTTTGTACCGGGGACAGGAGACCCCCCCTTGATGAGAAACTGCGACATGATCGGGGAATCCCTCCGGAGTGGAGTCATGACGACTGGATCTGAATTATTATTTTTGTATTTGGTGGTTTGTGTTCCAGCTGTCGATCAGCTGTGCGCAGCGTCTCCACTGCAGCCTGTGCATCTCACCCCCCCCCCCCCCCCCCCCGAAGCAACTCTATATCCACCAGTTAGAGGAAATAAAACAAATGTGTTGTGTTATATCAGCTGTACAATTTACCACATGGTGTTCTTAGTTTCCATACCGCCTGTGTTTTACGTGCGACTTATCAAGGCATCAACGGCATACACATGATAGTATAATGCTCGTAGGATATAATAACCTAGACGAGAAAAGCAAAATGGCCTCAGTTTAAAGTAATTCTGTCCTTCTGTTTACCGCATCATTTATGAGAATATATTTCTTTACAAGAGAATATAATTGAGGGGTGATCAATAACATTTCAGTATTTATTTATTTCTCCAAGTTATGTGTTTGTGTGCACGGAGGAGTCTCAAACAGGCGTTTGTTTAATCATTTTAAGATTGGCTTTAATCCATTTTTGAAAATGAATTCTTCATATTATGATAAATGAGAGGTAACATTTTATTTATGGTATGATTTCCACATATTTATCTCCATTCTTCCTTCTGCCAACGGTGTTGCAGTTTCTCGTCTCCCGTTTTTGTACGTAGGGGCCTACCGCATACGGATGGGTCAGAGTGTGCGCCATTGAGGACTGCACATTTTCCCGTCAAGTTTGTTTTTTATAAATCGCAAAGATTTCTTAGAAACTTAGAAACGTACGCCATCTTTTGAGCGTACGCAACGTTTATAAATGAGGCCCCTGGAGAGCAGCCCGAGGGAGGGGGGGCAGTCAGCACTTGGCAACTCCAGGAGATGGACTCCCAGTCAGCAGCCGCAACGACTCAAACTCATCCTGTAAAAACACACTTTTTTTTAATTGTCAAACTAAATCTAATCTAAAAAAACTATTCTTAGACCTTAAAAATGCAAAAGAAAGCGAGAAAAAACAACACCAAATTGCACATTGCACATGACCTTGTTTGACGAAAGATGGTGCAGTGAAATTTCATATTGAAAAATTATTGACATGGCAGATTAATACTGGATTGAGATCACCGAGGGACTCCACATTTTGATTCTGTGAAATATGTCTTAAGACAGGTGTCCGAGACATTAACAGTGGTAGTTTTGAAATGAGTCCAGTAAGATTTATTTTGTTGATAAGTGATTGCCGAATGACCTATTTGCAAGATGCGTAAAAACTCATGACTTAAAAGATTTAAAGTGCTTCCAATGATTCTCTGTGAAGAAACCTGGTTTTAAAGATCTGTCTTCAATCAAGAAATCCAATGGTTGTCAAAATAGTCGATTGTTAGATGACTCAGATTTCTCTAAACGAAGACGGCCCTCGAGTTGTCTTCATAATGATCACAACTGACATGACGCAGGTGAATACAACACAACTTCAGCTTCTTACATGGACCTGTTCATAGGAAATGGGAATGACTGGTCGTGTAAGAGGAAGTACACATCTCCATTTGTAAAGTGCTGCTTTGATCTGGATACAGACTGTCTTTTATGTGTTGGGGTGAGGAGAGTCCAGGGGACGTGAGGACTGAGGACAGATTGTTATTGTTGTTCTCTCTGACAGGAAGTCGGTGTACCGCCCTTTCATATCTACGTATCTCATCTTCAGAGGCTGTACATATGTTTAAAAAGATGTTACTTTCAGCTTTGTGCAAAGAGTTTTCTACCAGCACTTAACATTAAACCACACAGTCTGAAACCATGTCTATGTTTTTATTTACTTATTTATTGTTTTAGTCTGAATGAAATGCTGCCTTGCTGATGTTCAGGGGGAATATGTTCTTGTCATGGGAAAGCCGAGCAGTATTGACCCAAATACTGGACAGAATAGAACTTAATGAAAAATATGTTTGTTTAAGGTTAAATCAAAGCAGGGCAAACAAAACGGAACGACATAGAAGGTTCAGAGACTTACTCTTAAAGGAGACAATGACTAAAATACAAGCAAAACTAATCACACAGACAAGACACAGCCGGAGGGGCTGGCGAAAACACAAGGGCAGCTTGCGAAAATAATCAGGGTGGGGCAGAGATTCACAACAGACATAACACAGGTGAAGACTTTTTTTAAATTGACTGCAAGAAACACAAAGACGGAACATGACATTTCTTGTATTTTCCACAGAATGTATTTGCACTTTTGGTCAGGGTTAAAGAAAGATTGCAGTTTTAGGTAAATGGTAAATGGTAAATGGTCTGCATTTATTCATCGTTTTCCCAGGGACTAGCTGCTTCTATATGATTGTTAACAATTCACAATCATTTACAAAACGTTGGCATTGAGAGCAACTTATGGGCCGTTTCTCAATGTCGAGGAGGTTTGCTTGGTAGCACGTGTATGCTGGGCATTTAAACAGTCCATCGGTGCCTCTCGATGATATATAGTATTGAAATAGCGCAGCAGCTTTACTCGACATTGAGAAACACCCATGGTAAAGTTCCTTGCCCAAGGATACTTACCTCAGAGCCACAGTCGCCCCAAAAGGTAAACTTTGCCACCAACAATAACTACTACAGTGGTACCTCCAGTTAATAGATATATTTAAAGGCTATTGCTGAAATAATCACAAACACAATCTCGGTCCAATTGGAAATGTAAGATTATCTGCTGTTTATTGGAGTTTCTTCTAATTTCAATTATCAAACAAGTTATGAATTTCTCCTTCATATTCTGTCCCCTTGTGAATGAAAGTGCATACACTTACAGTGACGCAGAATCTCCCTGAAGTGGAATCCCTGCACAGACATAAATAAATAATATAAAAGTCACTTCTGGCCAGTCTGAAATGTTTCGCGTTCAAATTATGCATGATTCAAAGGAAAGAAGAGTGAAATACTTCCTTCACTGGAGAAAAACCCTGACCTCCTCGCAGTCTTAACATCACAGATCCCTGCTTCTTTTTGCCTGCCAGTCATTTCTGCTGCGGCAAACAGACTGCATCACCCACTGCTACCATCTGCCACTCTGACACGGGTTGGCAGCTTTTCACATTCTACAGAAGCACACATGACCCATCTGCTTCCATATGGGGAAGAACCACTCGGGTAATCATCTCAAGATGTTCCCTGATTGTGAAGACAACCTTCTAACACATAGCGAACAGACCTGTTTAGGTTACCAGGTGTAACTCATTATGAAGGACTGCTCAGCATTTTATCACATGACAGGTTGACTTACAATATATGCAACTCTGCATGAAACCTGAAAGAACATTAGCTTTAAAAAGGCCAAAACATTTTAGGTGCTGGTGATTTAGTTTAAGATATGATTAACCATTTTATCAGTACTCCAATTCATTTACTTTTGGTGTGTGTGTGGTTTAATGGCCATGCTTGACTGTGTGAAACATCCTGAAATTAAGTCAATAATAATTATAAGATGTGTAAGTACGCTGTAAGCAATTTAATAGCAAACTAAAAATGGTGTGTGTGTGTGTGTATGTCAGCACTTGTACAGTAGGCGTACTGTGTTTTTTTAATACAGTCTTAGATAGAAAGAGTCTCATTCTGTCAATCAACGTTGAGAGGTAATTGGGTTACAGATATGATGATATGGGGACTTCATTAAAAATAATTGATAAAGATAATGTAGTAATTGCACAGGAATATATCGAAAATAAGGTGGTCATTAGCATAATTGAGGTCAAATGAATGAAGATGTAGCACAAAAAACATGTACAGTGAATTAAATTACAGGACAGTGGTGAGAAAAGTATTTACATTGCATACATTTCGCATTTTGACGACAATTAAAACTTTCTGTACACTAAATATGCTCCTATCGTTTAATTTGAATTATTCTTTAGGATTTTTTTCTTATTAATGTTACTTTAGTTTATAAAATGTCTGAAAGTAGTGAAAAATTATCCATTGCAGGAACCCAAAGCCAAACATCATGTCTTTCAATTGGTTGTTCTTTAGTGCCAACATACGGAAACCAAAAGGGATTGAACTGGACTTTCATTGAATATGCTGGAAACTGCACTTTGGCAACATTGGCTAAAGGAAATCCGTGTTGTTGCTCTTATTGGTCCCTGTGCGGCGTACTCATTAAAACCCATTCTTTGATTGTATAAGCAATGTTAGAAAAAGCAAAACTCTCCAATAATATCAATGCACTCGCTCATATTGGATTATTTTCTTGGCAGCTATCGATTGATCGTTGCCATCGACCCCAATCTTCACGGCGACCTTTGGGACTTCATCACAATGATGTGTGAAGTCCCCCATAAGAGGAAGTCGTCTGGTTTTAGGAGCTGGGGCAGGGAGGAGACCTAAAGACGCCGAGATGGTCCATCACGTCCTTTTATCTGACTGTGTCCAGGCTGCCACCAAGCACTGCATCAATCAACACATTCCCTCCGTCAATATAAATGCAAATCAAACAATCTGGTAAGGCTGTGTGGATTATGACTTAGCAGTAGACTGTCTGTGCAAAAATATGCCGAGGAAAGGTCACTGTCTCATTAAGCGGAGGTGATTGCTCGACTGGAAACACGAGCATAAGGGGATGAGCCGACTGTCCGCTGTAAGAGCAGCAACAATATATCAGGATCTTTTTTAGGATGTTCAGAGTTAGGACTGCTACATTGGGGAGCAGCTGTGAGGTGACAAATCAAATATCGTGAGGCAACTGTGGCCTTTTGTGATTCGATTGCATATGCATTGGAAATGTATTGTATTCTCCTTCTTGACTTCCTTTGAACGTCCGGACTGGATTCCTGTAGTTTATACTGTATATCAAACCTGGAAAACAATTCTAAATCAGGCAATAAGAATTCAAGAGGGAAATATTGGTTAAAAAGCTTTGAGCACAGTTTTGTGACCGTGCATAAAAAAAGCACATTACTCGGTTGACTACAAACTGAGAAATAACCACTGCATTTATTCAGGAGTCCTGTTGGCCAGAGAACATATTGCAAATTAATATTTCACAACATGCACTGGGCTTTTGATAAGTCCCCGAGTGATGCAGTCACACACATGTCAGGATGGTGTTGAGTTTTGAAGCTCTCCATTTGATGACAATTTGTGCGTAATTTATGGTTCTTTTTTCATTTTTGTCCAGAGTGTTTCCACTGTAACAATTGGATCCAATACCTAGACTCTTATTGCACTATTTTACTATTTTTCTTTTTGTATTTACTTGCACAATTTTTTCTGTTTTATTGTGTTGCACTGTTGGTGGAGCCTGGCAGGAGGACTCAATAGCTCAACACTAAGACAGACTATAGTTCCGGAAAAAGCGATTTACCTGCTACAATTGCTACCAAGGGAGTAGGTAAAAAGATCTGGCAAACAAGTCCATCAAGCAGAAGACAACGTTCAGGTAAGAAAGCAGTGATCAAGGAAATCAGGAACAGGAAACCAACCCTCTCTAAACGGAGAGAAGGATAATGGCGCTGTATAATTCAGGCATTAGTTGTGTAAGAGCATTGGCCAACTTTGATTGCAGGGCTATGATGGGAGGCTCCAGCCATACATAAAGTGCACATTATTTTCTGCTTTGGCATTCACAGTTAATTTTGTCATTCAGTTGGTCTGTTGGGCAACATTTTAGTAAGGAGCAAGATTTCTGTACAGCTGGTAACCAGATTTGATATGGACATTGGTGGTGCCAAGAGAATGATTTGAAGAGATTCTTGTAACCCTCTAAAAACGTTCCTCTAAAGCAGGGGTGTCAAACTCAATTTCATCGCGGGTCACATCAGCATTATGGTTGCACTCAAAGGGCCGGTTGTAACTTTAAGACTATATAAAAATACATATATAAATATATCATATATATAAAATAATGTATTATATTACATCATTGCCTCTGTATTGGATTATCATCGGATAGGGTAATAACTTCATAATTAACTACGTCTGAAAGCAGAAGTCTAGGGCAAATAATTGCAAGTCTTTTCAGTGGTATGTCCCAAAATGATTTAAAAAGAAAAGCCACATTCTGGAGAAAAAAGAAATAGAAATGACATTTTGAAATACAAATCTAATTCTGAGAAAAAGGAATTCTATGAAAAAATGCATATTTTGAAGAAAAAAAGGCAAATTCTGAGAAAAAAGTCATATTTGAGATGCATTGTGGGACATGTAGTTTATGGACAACGTGCTTCTGTAACCGTATAATAAACATATTATATTCTTTGCAAGCTCTTGTGGCCAAGTTGTGGGGCCACATAAAATGAAGTCGCGGGCCGAATGTGGCCCCCGGGCCTTGAGTTTGACAACCCTGCTCTAAAGCCACCGTCAGGACAAGCTTTTGCTTTAATGACACTTTGAACCATGAAATGTGTTTTTGACCACCCTGCCCCCCAGAAATAGAACCTTTTAAAACGCCATGAGCTTCCTTATGCAACCCTCTTACATTAAAATGTCAAGTGTGAACAGAGATTACCATATGAAGTAGATTCATTATATACATAATTTATTCCTTTTTATTTATTTAAAGGTCACCTATTATGCAAAATCCACGTTTTCATGTCTCTTCTACATCAACATGTGTCCCCTTTGTGTAAAGAGATTCTGAACGTTTCAGGAACAAAGATTCTCTCTCTTTTTGTCCTGATCCATTTCTATAAAAAGCTGTCTGAAAATGAGCTGATCAGATTTTGGCCACTTTATGATGTCATAACGATGTTTTTCAAAGGTATTTAATTAGCTATAGAAAAAAGAACCATATTTTCATGCCATCTGTAAACATGTTTATAATCCACTGTAAAGTCTCACATTTTAACATGGGGTCTATGGAGATTGGCTTGTTCGGATTCAGCCCTCAAGTGTGCATTTAAGGAACGCACAGAACCAGACACGCACACCGACACACGAACACCTCAGCTTTGGACTTAATCTAGTGGTGGATAAGCTACAGCCTCAATCAAGCAGTCCATTTCAATTGCAGACCTTTCTCCACTTGAGAGATAATTACCCCCATTATTCCATTGATGAAGAGGCACCTGAAAAATCCCTTTAATGTTTCACCCTCTTTGTGTTTTAGAGCCACAACACCGCTTGCATCCTGCATAAAGCAAAAAGTTCTTTTTTTTAAAAAGGGAGTAATGTCTGTGTGGGCGCTGGTTCAACCCTGAGAAACCCCAAATGTCCACCTGTGTCAAACTGAGGGAAGGGACCATTAAACGCCTCCTGCTGCTTTTCAAAAATATCAATGCAACATAATCTATCCTAGATATGAAACGTAACGAAATAGAACGTTTTTCCTTCACATATTACCAAAGTATAGTTCTTGTTATTCATTTATTTCAGCCCCTCTTTCCCTGCTCTTCCCCACAGAGGTTTCTTTGGCATGGTAGCCATCCTCATTTGTTTTGCAAACTAATTCAGGGCTATCAGCAGCTAGACCCATTAATTAGGCAGCCATTGGGGAGCAGAAGGAGTTCGTCACAGTGAGGTCACTGCAGGAGGTTTCCATTATTCAAATCTCTCAATGAGGGTCATGTAAACCTCGTACTACATAACTAACTATGAACCTATACAAGATATGTTCTAAAGCAGGGGTACTCAAACTTTTTTGATAAAGGTCCACTTGTGAACTTTATACAAGGTCACTGGTCCGGATCAATGCCAGTAAAGTCCTCCCAAATGGACCAATCCGGGGAGCACCTCACACACCAGGATCCCTTGGCTAACAGGGAGTCCCCATTGACTTGCATAGAGCTCCCTGAACGCTGGTAATAGACGAGTTGGGATCGCAGAGAAATGCTCTCTGCAGACCCATTCTCACAGCGTTATCAACCTTTTTCTTACTCAATATCAAGCCACACTTATTGTTTTTACTTCGGCTGTGAGTGTTTGTGTGTGCTCAGGATGAGTTTCGCTTGTTCTCGCTGTATCGCCGACCCGGAAACCTGTCCGCTCCTCGCAGCAGTTCGCAGCAGTTCGCAGCAGCGGCGAGCCTCGCAACGAGCCTCGCAACGAGCCTCGCAACGAGCCTCGCAACGAGCCTCGCAACGTCCCGACCAATCAGAGCACACTGGGCTCACAGGGAGGGGGGGGGCAGGAGCTCCAACAAGCCGTTTAGGACAGAGAGTGACTACCTGGTGAATACACATAGAAGCTGTTTGAGAAACCAATGTGATTTGGGGAAATTGCACAATTTAAATCTATTCTCGTAGACCTCAACAATGGAAATATGATCAGTGGAAATGGCCATGACATGGGACCTTTAACATTTTTTAATTGTTGGCATTCCTATTATATTCCCAACATATTTTATGGAGTCACTTATTAGGGGCAAATCTATAGAGACAGATTCAGTGGTGTTTTTAACCTCCTATGAATTCCGGGTCTTGAAATGACAGGCCACATTATAAATGAATATGCTGCTCTCTTCTGGCTTTTGCTATGAACTACAGATTGTTAACCACAAATAGAAACACGGAACAAATCTAACCTTCAGGACTAAAGTCTGAAGCCTGAAACAGGGTCAGTGGAGTCTCTGAAAGACAAGAACAATACAAATATTGCAATAATACATATATATATATATACCCTATAGTACTCTTCTCTTTTGATGCTTGAATCCAGGTAGGACAGGGTAAAACAAAGGAGACTTCTGTGACATGTTACAAACAACGATCTGACAAACACCAACATAAGACCAGCACTTAAATACCAGCAGAACTAATCACGAGGGTACCAGGTGAAAATAATCAGACGATCAATCAGGCATGAAAACACAAAGGGTGTTTCTCAATGTCGAGTACGCTTGCTTGGTAGCACATGTCTTCCGAGCATCTTGCTTCAGAAGCGAAGCAAGAATACTTCCTGGCAATCGGAAAACAAAGAGTGGAACAGGCGAGCAAGTGTGCAGGTGTGCGTCATATGAGAGGCCCCGCCTTACATTTTCCGCAACAGATTTGGGGAAATTGGTCCGACCGTGCGCAAAGCATTGTGGGAATTTTAAGACCGAGGAGTCTACACATTCGACATTTCTCCAAACGAAGTACGCCGGGCTCGGTAGATTTCCAAGTATGCTGGACATTGGAACAGTACTTCGGCGGCACTCGATGACGTAGTATGCTTGAAATAGTGGCTCTGGAGCAGCTTTACTCGACATTGAGAAACACCCAGAGACAGGAAGTAAAAACAGACATTTCACTGCGTGTTTCCAAAATCAAACAGGAAACCATGACAGATGATGAAAATTTCAGACAATGTTCACACTTTCACAACAGACTTCCCAAAACCATCTTAAAACACACATATAAACAGAATGATGGGGATTATAGGATTTGAACTTTGTCCCTACACCTCCCACCTGAACGCAAAGCCAACACATCATTAGTGAATCCTTCAATTGAACTTAAAGATCAAACTCACATCCACAGCTCATTAAATATACCGCTGATTAAAAGTTTAACATGCCCACAAGCTTTTGAAGTTAGCATTAGTGGGATTCATTACTGTTATGTAATGACTGAAATTCCAATTATAATCCCTTACACTACTCGTTTCTAAAACAAATGATCTCATAAGTAAGTTAAGTTGTCCAACACGCATTTCATTCCCATAATACTTAATGTACACATTACATTTGAGGAGTCCCTTAAAACCCTGAAATGGGTTATCATTTTACAATTCGTTAATTTATCTATTATATTTAATTTATCTATTATTTATTTATGTACATATTCCCTTTTTTTAAGTCCCATTTATTGTTTTTATAGTGTCTTGTTGTTTTTATAGTGTCTTGTTGTCTTTATATTGTCTTGTTGTTGCGTGTTGGCCCCTTGAGTCTGTTGTAATTTCGTTGTACTTGTACAATGACAAATAAAGTTCTATCTATCTATCTATTCTGGGATTATGACCGTCGCCCGCTCTGTAAATTAGGAAGGATTATGTTGATAAAATAATTAAAATCTTCAAAATGATCCTTTTAAGGTCAATTTCATGCAAAATTAAATATTTACGATTTACAGAAATAAATTACTAACGGCTTTCAGTAGTGGATTGTCTTCCTTCTTTCTTCTTCCCTTTTGTTCTTCACATATAAACCTTTCATTTACTTCCCATAAAATACTATAAAGGTTATTGCTGATTAGAGAAGTAATTACATTTAAACACGTCATTCTTCCTCTTAATACAACGATAACATGATTATAAAATGTGATGACACTCAAGTACCCTGTGTTTAGAGGAATTTGAAAATGACTGAGATGAAAACATGAATTGCATTAATCCCATTAGGAACACAGGGTATTTGCACATGTGTTGCACTTCATTACAACATGAAACACAGATTAAAAAATAAAAGAGTAAGTCATAAATTACATTCGACACATTTTCATCGCACATTTTTTGCAATAAAATATATATTAAAACAAATTTAGAAGTATAGACCATGACCATGTTTGAGGTGTTAGCTGGTCTCTATAATCACAGGAATGTATACAGAAAAAAACGATTTGAAGATCAAAATAAATATCGCAGTTGTCCACAGAATTCAGCATGTGCTAATGTATTTATTACAATTACTGTTTTAATACATATACACTCTTTAATTTGAGTGTATCAAACGGCAAACTTTAACTAAATAAAGTTCTTAAATATACATACTAATAATGGTGTTAAATCCTATACATTTAGTGGAGTAAAAGTTACATGTTTTAACTGAGATGTAGAGATATAGTGGAGTATTAATTAATAATCATGACCTGGCCACCATGTGAGCTTCTGAATGACTCAGTGATCATGCAGCCTCGCCCCCAGGCTCGTACACGCCGCCACCTCCAGTCACCCACACTCACACATGTTCACACACATTCACACACACTCACACACTGCAGCTGTCTTCAGGGAGCAGAGTGCAGCCACACACCAGTTCCTGGAGATACACTATGCAGAGAAAAGAACACAATATGAGAGTCAGCCTGAAAACCCTGATAACATGTGAGTAACATTAATGCATGATATTTGACGTGGTGACTAGTCTTCCAATCTGATCTCTTTGTCCTTATAGATGTGTCAATGTTTCAAGCATGTCAGAATATGGGGATGAATACATCTAAAGTTCATCAAGATTATAATTGAATAATTTACTGAAATGTCAGGGAGCTAAAGGGAATGCAGACCACTTTAATATGTCGACACCTCAACTCCCACGTGTGAAAAATGTATTTCTTACTATTTATTGTCGCTCTTAACCCTTGCAATTGTTAGAAATCTCTCCAAATGTTAAGTTGCTGCTTGGGGGAGACCTCTTTCCTATTTACAACTATGTTTATCTAATACTTTGTCACAATTTAAGTTGCAGGTTTTCTCAAGAACAGTTCTTCTACCGGTTGCAAGATAGTGTTGCAAGATAAATCTCACTTTAAAGGTTAAATCAATCTCCCAGGCTGGGGTTAATGTTACACAACTGAATTCTTATATATTGTGTCGTGATGACTTTGATGGCAAGCTCTAAAATCTCTGTTATTTAACAACCGAGTCATGCACATCGGATAGATTTAGTTTTTGTACTCTTCGTGTCTTGGTGATCATTAAACAGATTTGAGTTGCACTGCTGCACAGAGGCAGGAAATCCTTTGTGACGCTGAACTAACCACCGTGCTGTTTTGAGACCCGTGGTTAGTAATGGAGGTTTTACAACACAGTATAATATGTTCTGACTTTTGAAGTTGGTTTCAAGTTATTATTATGAAGTGACTTTCTCTCTAAACTTTTCTAAAAAGACTTAATTGAATGAACAGTGACAAACATGCTGACTTCCTATTCATTTAAAAACTGTTAAAGACCCTGCCTCCCTTTTCTATAGCATTCTGCTTCACATGACTGCTAACTGTTAGCCGCTCAAGTATTGTATTTCTTTACTTTCTAAAAGTGAAGATGAAAGATTTGAAGATAAATGCGTTAGTGGTCCAGCTACTGGACAATGGGAACATGGTGTCCAACCTCCAGCCCATTGTTACCTGTTGAAGATCTTTTGAAGATCTTTTCGTTTTTCTACATACAGTAAGCACACTCGGAATAAAGTATTATTTTGTTTTATTTTCAAAATGCCAAAAATATCCTGCATTTTAGCCATGCCTCATTTCGCTCTATTTGCTCTTTCCAGCCCTGTTTTTGCAGGGGGCTGATTCTGTGAGCTGACCACGCCCCCCTGCATGAGAGGGGAGCGTGCTTTGAGATCAGCTGCTGGGCTGCAGCGGGGAGAAGAGGGGGAGAAAAAGAGATCTCCGTCCTCCGTGTTTTATTCATATATGATTATATATAGTCATTATTCATTTGTTTTAAAGCTCAATAAATAACAAAGAAGACCTTTGACCGGCACTTTTCTAATTTTGTCCGGAAGATTTAAACTTTGCATGTCGACCGGCGGAAAAAAAATCTAACTGAAACTCTGCCGCACGGTCCCCTCGTTCCTTGGAAGAGGCGGAGAGGTGGGTGTTTGTCTTCTGCTGGTGGACTACCGGAGAGAATTACAGCGAGGGAGGGATTGCAATGAACAACAGCAGCAGGAGCAAACGCTTGCCTCGGGGAGGGAGAAAAAGAGCCACAGCGGAGAATAAACAGAAGGGCAACCATGGCAACCATGCAAGGGAAGTCTTCTTTGCTACTTTTGTGGCAGACTACAGCGCCACTTACAGGCCTGGCATAGGTACTACAGCGTCTCCAGCGCTTTCGAGTGGCAATGGCCGGCCGTGGCCCAACCCCACATTCCCCTAATAGGTGGAGAGTTGACCACTAAGCGCCACTTTTGTGACGTAGAAAATAATTCGAATCTGTATCAGTCTGTATCAGATCCGTTGTAGCCCCGTTTTTAGAGATTTGGTTATGGAGGAAAAGAGAGAGGGTTGTGTTTTCTGACACTTGGTGAGTTCCCTGGAACACCGGGGACACATAGTCATGTATAAAAGACATACAAAAGTGCATTTTGCATGATAGGTCCCCTTTAATATTGACAATAACAACCGACCGTCGGCGTAGAGCATTTGCTTGGCATTTCCAGGTATTTCTCCTCTGGTTGGGCCATGTTAACAATACCGTGTCACTGTCACGTTTAAAGGGACGAAATCATGACATCTTCACGTCTCCCAGCATGGTAAATCGTCACATGTTCACGTCTTGCCGTGATACCGGGTTGCATTTGTTATATGTATTTGTGAGCATGCTGAGTAAAGTAACCTTAATATACTGTACAGTATGTGTCCCTTTAAGGCCATTTAAGATAATAACCATGCCATCATGATGTCCTAAGAGACTGTGGGGATTATACCTAAATAATAGCTATTGTATGCCCATAAATGTGTGATATGTACTTTAAACTTACGTCTTTTGTCTTGAATTGCAGGTCTTTTGTTGTGCGCTGTAGTAACAACACAGGGGTCCAGCACCACCCCCCCCGATTACAACTACTCAATCATCTACTGTCCCACATACAAACTCCACCAATCCTATCATTTCAGCTTCTACCACAATTGCAGACAGCACTGAGGTAAACCGCACACACTTGATTTGTATTTATATACTTATATACTAATAATGGACTGGCTTATCTATAGCCAGTTGAGTAGCACTTGAAATGTGTGGCTCTATGAAACCTGATGTACTTTATGATTCTGTTTTCTTCAAGTTTGTGTCTTCCTGGTCGAATGTACTTATTGTAAGTCGCTTTGGATAAAAGCGTCAGCTAAATGCAATGTAATGTAATGTATTTTAAAACAACTAGCCAGTATTCTCTATCTTCTATCTCATTGTCATCCATCTTAACTGACCCACAGGGAACCACCACCACCCAGACCTCCAGCCCTTCAACAACCACTGACCCCACCACCACCAACACCACCACCCAGACCCCCAGCCCTTCAACAACCACTGGCCCCACCAACACCACCACCCAGACCCCAAGCCCTTCAACAACCACTGGCCCCACCACCACCACCACCCAGACCCCCAGCACTGCAACAACCACTGGCCCCACCAACACCACCCAGACCCCCAGCCCTTCAACAACCACTGGCCCCACCAACACCACCACCCAGACCCCCAGCACTACAACAACCACTGGCCCCAACACCACCACCACCCAGACCCCCAGCACTACAACAACCACTGGCCCCAACACCACCACCACCACCCAGACCCCCAGCACTACAACAACCACTGGCCCCACCACCACCACCCAGACCCCCAGCCCTTCAACAACCACTGGTCCCACCACCACCATCCAAACCCCCAGCCCTTCAACAACCACTGGCACCACCATCGCCACCCAAACCACCACACTGAAACAGGAAGAACACAAGTCCAATGCTCTAAGCTCAGGTATGCATTGATAAAAAGTTGTTTGTTTCATTACAATTTGCTCTAGTAACAGTGTGCACACTCATGTATATACTTACTTTTATTTTACACTCAGTCTAGACCAGCGGTTCCCAACCTTTTTCAACTCAGGGCCTACTTAAGAATAAAAAAAAAAATGTTTGTGGCCCACATTCAAACATAAACAATATGGAGGCTAAATTAAGAACATGTGACACGCTGTTAGTCCAGTAGTAATGACTGTTGCTAAGGAGGATCAAGAAAGAGAAAGGATAAGAGTTTCAAATAAAAATCTTAATAATGAAAATGTTTCCACACAAATCATAATGTTCACACAGGTTGGGAACTGCTGCCCTAGACAATAGACCTTTTGAAAAAAGTTTATACTAGGCATAACAACCAACACGGAATAGGTTTCATTTCCGTAGTCCACAGAAAAGTGAACCGTTCGAAGCATTTCAACCAAAACTCATTTTTTACGAACCCAACCTGCAAAGTTAGCTCCCAGCGGGAAACGAAAAAAGAATCCTTGACCTGAACCATGTAAGGAAAGAGAGGATGCAGTCTTGGGCGTAATAGTTACTTTTACAGGTATCTGGTCATAAACTCAAACAAAATGTTTCCCAAGAAGTGATTTGAAGGTGGCTCAGCCAAAAAGAATCCAGAACCAAGACTAGCTGTTTAATTAAGACCTTTTTTTAAAAGCACAGTCTAAATATATTGCCATTAAACTGCGAACACTCCATCTGTGTTGAATACCCCACGTTTCATACTGTACATTGCCTAACGCTCAACACACCTTGGAAACCAACAAAGCACAGGGGATCACACCTTTCTGATTGAAAAGCCCATGCATCTGTTCACGCCTCTCTTTGACCCCTTTAATAGATCTATAGTTAATTTTTGAAAGCAATACTTTTTTTCAGACTTCCTGGTTTACTTTGCAGGTGAGACTTTAACAGTTGAATCAGTGAAAAAGAACACCAGCTATTTGAAGTGCACCAGTTAATCCCTTCCTCAACCATTGCACTAATTTTTGTCATGACATCCGCTCATTGCTACCCCATCACTCAGTGTGGCAGAGCAGGCCAATCATTACAGGGTGTTTTGTGAATAACTTGTGTGATTCATCTTTACTTTTCTGTCAACTCCTTTGAAAACATGGTTAGTTTTATCATATTGGTCGGTTTTAATCATATTGATTTAAACTTTTCAAATACACAGCCTCTCAGCTCTTCACATCTTGCCATTCGTACTACTTGGTAAGGTGTGTATTTGCCCTGCTCTTAAGTGAGGAACTAAAGCCCCAACAAGTGCAGGTTTGAGGTGTTTACCTCTAACTAAGTTTGGACTGTGTCCCCGTTATAAAATAACTTCCTTCCCAACATAATTAGAAATTGAAGCTGATAATGCATCTGACTCATAACTCTTAGGGTGTCTCTCTCTCTTTGTCGGTAGTTTTTTAACTTAACTGTTTCTACGTATGCTTCCATGAGATAAGGACAATTAGACTGATTACATTTTTATGTATCATTTGGGACACACCCTTTGAGGTGACTGAGTTAAGACCCTGGTTCCTCCAACTGAAATGAAACTTAAGAGCCTGAGTTCCTAGGAAACATCCTGCATGGAAGATATATACTGTAGAAAACTGCTGTACTGTAAGGAGAACATTGATCCTATGACATTGTCTCAAGAAGCATCAGGTTGACATTTTTGGCTTAAATGAGATGTCTTAAATATTGTTGGGTTGGCTTAAAAGAAAGACAATCCAGGCAATCCAAAATCTAAAGAAAGACATTGTAAGCAAGGAAAACAATTTAAAGCCTTAGTTTAAGTGGCTACATCATCCAAACATATTTTTTTCTAACATGTTGGCTTCTTACTTTTT
This sequence comes from Pseudochaenichthys georgianus, assembly GCF_902827115.2. Classification (NCBI taxonomy): domain Eukaryota; kingdom Metazoa; phylum Chordata; class Actinopteri; order Perciformes; family Channichthyidae; genus Pseudochaenichthys; species Pseudochaenichthys georgianus. Next base: position 2,831,615 of record NC_047514.1, on the reverse strand, counting down.
ACTAAAGTACCCACTTTTTACATTTTGGAGTGCCTGGAAGACCTTCCTCTATATAAATTATTTTCCATTAGTATATTGTTAAATATACAGAGCAATCAGTGATCTGTTATAACCAAAATATTGGATCCATTTCCAACTAGCTACAGACATCCCCTCATCATTAATCATTTGAATAACTTTGTTGGTCGGGCTTAACAGTCGCTAAAATCCACCATACAGTACATGCTTGTTAGAATTATTCCTGCAATGAAAGACTCATTGGTGGCTTGGTCCTTTAATGTCAGAATGTATTTGCCATTAAGCTGACACCTGGTTTCCTGGTATCATTTCCTCCAATGCCTCCAAGGTGTCTCATTTGTATCTGGTATCTTTTTTGATTTAATCTCAACTGGTCAGTGCATTTTATTGTTTTTTTGTTTCCTTGTGGCCTGTACACAACTTTGAACTTCACTTTTCTTTTTGAATGCTTAAGGTTATAATATAGTATTTGCATCAAGATGTAGTTTGTCTGAAATGATTTCTGTGCCAATTAAAATAGAAGGGAGTTTTCCAGACTGAGAAACACAAACTTTTATCTAACACTCCACCCACCAACGCTTAGTGAGTTCAAAGATCAGACATTTCAATTCCATGACGAGACTAAGATTGATGATCTACAGTAAACTAAGTCTACAAATATCTGACAGTTCCTCACATATCACTGTAACATTTTTACAAAGTTACCCATCACTTGCTGTTCCTTCAGCCAAGTGACTTAACACAATGACCTTAGACAGTCGCTGCAAACTGCCTACAATACTTTCCCATGGCTTTGTTTATGGATGGAATTCTGCTTTTATATAAGAGGAGTGGTCTGTAGTGTCATTTCATCAGTATTATCTTGCACATATAAATAGAGCTCCTTCCTGCTTGGTCAAGTTTCCAGCAACTAGATTAATAATTAATTCCTAAACTCAAAGGTCAACTTTTTATCTGGAACAGGAATTATCTTTGGGTCATGGCACGTTGTTGGGCAAAGACACCATCAAGTTTTTCTTGATACAGTTAGAGATTTGGCAGGAGACGATTACAGTTGAGGCCGTTCACTTACTGTACTTGTTTCTCTCAACTATGAGGCACGTTAAGGCGTGATGACATGCAACCCATGGATTGCACCTCGCACCTTTCCAAATATCGGAGACAATTCTGTGAAGTTGTAGGCCTCAAAATCATTCTGAAACCACATTGTTGCCATGTTTTGTTCGGGTCATTGCTCAAATGGTAATCTCTCTTGGTCAGTCCTGCCGTAAACCATTTGTTAAGGACTGTCAAATATCCAAAGTATTAGAAATGGCAAAAGAACAATGGTTCACACCCGATCAATTCCTATAATCGAATTATCTAACCCTAACCCTAACCCTAGCCCATACATCTAATTGAATCCCAACTATGATTGACATTCATGTTTGGGATTAAATTGATTTAACAACTTTTATAAAGATGGAGATGTATTGCCATGGAATTTGATGCGCTCTTTCACATTGCAGTTAGATGATGGCATGGTCCTTACAATGTGGTTAAATTACAAGCGTCCAAACTAACACTAAAGAACGGCTAAAGATGGAAGCTACATTGCTCTCCTTGTTGTAGTCTTTAAATAGCAATAGGTTTTTCCTCCATTTTTCAAAGGAGTGTAACAGGCAAAAGAGAAGCAGGATTAGAGATGGTGAAATAAAAAGGAATATCTTCAGACTTATCTTCTATGTCTTTCTCTGTGTCTCATTTCAGGAAGTATTGCAGTGATTATGTGTGTGTTCCTCATCACCGTCATAGCCGTGTTGGTTGGTCTGTACTACTACAGGATCCGGTGAGTCCATTAGTAGTACATTATTCTACCGTCAATGTACTACAACGTTAGTGATGACATTTTCTGGCAACTGTTACACACTGTAAAAAATGCTGCTCCAAAAACAAGTTAACAAAAATGAAAACAAGCTGTTTTCACTTGAAACAAGTTAAAAAATCTGCCAATAGAACAAGAGAACATTTGCTTGGTAAGATTTCTTGAAATAAGAAGGGATATTTAGATAAATCAGATCTTGGCTTTTAATCTGTGAATTATGCTGTGTTGCTGTTTTAATAACTTTTAAATGTTATTTTATCATGTTCTTATACATTTTTAAATTCTATTTTATCATGTTTTATCACCACTGTAAAGCGTCTTTGAGCACCTGGAAAAGCGCTTCGAAATGAAATGTATTATTATTATTATTATTATTTGTAATTAGCTGGGAGAACTTATTTTGAACTATATTTGACCAGAATCAGGACATTTTGAGTTACAATATAAGCTGCAAATGCTCCAAAGAATTCTGTTTTCTGATTTTAGTTGGTGATTTTCTAATAAATATGTAAGAAAATATGTGTTTCATCTGAGATACAACTCAAAATAAGATTTGTTTACTTAACAAGATGATGCATTGTCTAAAAACAAGACCCGATATCTCACAGCATTGTTACTTGTGAAGTTATTGTGTCTTATATCAGGTGTAAAGACATATTAGATATTAGACAAATATACTTGGCAGGATTTCGAGTTTTTGTAGTGCATCATCCAGTAGATCATATTCATATTAAAGTAACAGCAAAACAGCATCAGTGCTCTTAGCATCCCAGAGGAAAGTCAGTCCCTTTTGGGTGAATCAGGCATACAGTAGTTCATTCAAATCACAATGAAAGATTACTTTTTTCGGATAGTTTTGGTTTTGTTCGTGGATGTTTTTGTTTTCTCAAGTTACTGCTTTCACAATGAAGATGAATGGAGTTTGTTGAAGAACCAAACGCATGATTGAATTATCTCACCAGGCCGTAACTTGTTTTTTTAATAAAGTAAATATGGTGTGATCAGGTCTCATACTCACTGTTCATACCAGAGAAATGAATAGATAAGATAATATGTACTTTATTGATCCCAAATTGGGAAATGTTTTCGAATAGAAACTGTTCACAACCAAATTGAATTTGACCAATGAGATTATTTTTATTTCACATGTTCTTAAGACTACGGTCATCAAATCTTTGCTAAAGAATATTTTAGAGGGATTTCTTGTATTTTTCTTCTCAAGTCAACCTTTTCTCACTCTGTTTTCTGCTCTCCTTCTCCGTTCCAGACGAAGATCTTACAACCATCTTTTGGAAAGCAACGAACACTTTTCTGTAAACTTCAGCAACCCCATGTATGACCCTTAGATCTGAACCTTTGACCTCCGACTACGGAAGAGATCCCATTAAGTCAAAGTTCGCAGGAGACCTTCTGATCAGAGTGTGTGCAAAGTGTGTGGCTAGTGAGTTCAGCACGGTCACTTTTTAAAACTGACATGCAGCCTTGATGCACACACTGTGTACACACTGTGAAGACCACTGAGACAAATGTAACATTTGTGATATTGGGCTATATAAATAAACATTGATTGATTGATTGATTGATTGATTGATTGATTGATTGATTGATTGGTTGATTGATTGATTGATTGATTGATTGATTGATTAATGCAAAATGCAAAAATAAATGACTTTTAGCCAACCACTTTGTGTTGCTAGGTGTAGTAACCAAGGTGTAGTAACCAAGGTGTAGTAACCAAGGTGTAGTAACCAAGGTAGGACATTTTTACTCAGGTAGCTTTTAAAACAGCTCTGGCCGTATTTTCACAGCACAGAATCATATTACTAAAATTCATTATAAACATGTGTATCGGGGAAGCCAACCAGGATGCTTGAACAGTAAAACAAATTAAGTGCAATTTATGAAACAAATTATCAGCAGATCAAAAATATTTTAGATTTATCATACAGTAGATTGTTTTATAGGCAAACAACTGGGGTAATTTGTTCCCACTGAAACGATAAGATGTCCATTGCAAACGTATGTTCACATTCAGTTGAAATATGACTCATGTATAAATATGTTGATAATCAAGCAATTCAATTATGTATTTAGAGAAAATGGAGATGCTGTAAAAAAAAGAAAAAGGTTAGCGCCTTAATCCAATGTTGGATTAAGGCAAATAATTGTTTGATTAAAGTGTTGGGTTATTCCATCCAAGGACAAACATACAGTCACACACAGTCCATTAAAGTGACTATGAGTTGTTTTCATATCACACAGACTCTGAAGCGAAACACTGAATCCCTTCCTGCTATTCTGCTGAGCCTAAACTTTGACCTATCATTCGAGGAACCCAACAAGACAGCAATCATGTCAGGAGGGTGAATTCACAATAACCATTGCCTAAATATAATGTTAGGAATTGAATGTGGCTCCCTGATACCTGATCAACTATTGTATTTATTACTGTGTAGGTATTGATTGTGTGTAACGTTTTTTTCAGTGAGATTTTGCTTCGCTTAGGAGCTTAGGCTTTTCTGATATCTTGAATATTTAATACATTATTGTTTGTTTGCATTCAGGTGAAGAATAATGTGACAATATTTTATTGTGAGATATGATTGTATTTAATTGTTTGTGTAATAAAGCCATTAAGAAAGACTGTAAGTCCCTGTGATGGCCGTGTAGGGAACATGGAGAAACGTTGACGACTGTGAACACACAATGATCGAGTCATTGGTGGCAGACTTTCATTTTCCTGTCTAAATGATTTGCTTTGACTTTTGAGTCTTCATCTACAGTAGCAACCATCATCAATCAAAATTAGGATCTGTGAAGAACTTCAGTTTATGACCTATACAAATAATAACATTACCACCAACACAGCAGTACTTTGTTTAGTGCAAAAGCTAGCGCAGTTTACATTATACCTGCTTGATTTTAGCACGTTAGCATTGCTGGAGTGAACATGTTACCATGCTATAGTTAGCATTGCGCTAACAATTACAGCCTCAGAGAGCAGTTAGCATGGCCATCAATCTTTTTCGAAGCTTCCTTGTGTTTTGGCACAACATGAGGTTGTTGGTTGGGATATTTATAACAATAATCTAAGTCATAATTCTATTTGCTGCTGCACATTTTGACCTACGGAAACGTAGCCACTTCAATCAATCGGTACATTAATTTGTTGAATTAGAAATGATAGAGTCATGAAAAATAATCTTTAGGGTTCAGATCTTTATTTATGTTCTGCAAAATATCTAATGTAGCTATCTCAACCGAAAAGCATGATGTGATACTGTAAACAGTGTTTACTTAAAACAAACATGGATGCTGAGGTTCAGTTCAGCACAATATCTTCAGCTCCTCAATGGGCTGCAGAGCATGTATTAGTGGAAGCTTTAATAACTGTCCTGTCATCACTGCCCTCCCATCGTATCTGCTCCCATTCTTTATCTTCCTCAAGCCCCTCTCCTAGGCATCTTCCTCTCGAGCCCACGCTCTTCTTCTCTCTCCCTATTTCACCCAACACCATCCGCCTCATGTTGTTTGTCCAACCTCCCATTTTCCTCTCAATTGAAATTCACACAATATCAACTCTGGCTTTGTTACTCGTGTAATTTAAAGAAAGCGACTCATCTATCAACCCTGTCTCCTAAAAATTACGTTCCCACAGAACTAAACTGCATTCTCAATTACGTTTAGCTAGAAACGTATTTTCTCCCACGTTACGTTTGTTATGAACGTATCTCAAATACGTTTATTTTCTACATATCTTCTAGAAACATGTTTTCTCCCAGGTTACGTTCCTTATGAACGTATCTGAAATACGTTTATTTTCTACATATCTTTGCCATTTATTGTCTTGCTTATAATAATGATAATAGTCATTTATAAATATCATTTTAGAGCACACCTTTGAAATCGACAATCGGGCTCGATATATGGTTAAATTAAAATCAGTAGGCGAGGCTGTAATTTCGCCAGCTGTTACTCTCATGTGCGAGGCAGAACATAATAGTTTTAACATGCCAAAAAGCTGCTGTGTCGTTCATTGCACCTCAAACATTAAAACAAATCCAGAGTTACGTGTTTCTGTACTTCCTCTAAGAAGAAAGGACAGTAACAGAAGAGCTCTGTGGCTTCAGGCTTGATCGCCGTTCAAATGACAGCGTTGGTTTCCCCAAAAGTGGGCGGGGCTGTAAAGTGAAGTAGATTTTACTGTAATCTATTATTCAAAACCATTCTATTTATTCTAACGTATTACATGCCAGTGTTTTATCTTTTTATTTATTTGTTTTTATTTTAAATCGTATAATGTCTGACTTTTTTTGTCGTCTTTGAGGAAAAGAAATGGGGTTTAGAGATTCAAAATACTGAAATCTGTATTTTTTAAAATCTCTTCCTTCTAATTTGTTATTCTTTTCTAAATAACACACTGTTATTTACTCAACAATAGCACACAATTATCCTTGTTTTTATTTATTCGTTTAATTCTATAATCTTGGGCATTTTAGCATGCTTTTTAGCCGTAAATAAAGCCACCAGAAACAGACGGGACATTTCGAGATTTAGGATGGCCCAAGACACTACACTACCCATAATCCCCAGCTATCGTTTGGGACTACAGTCCCGTTGACAAACCCCGTGATGTTGCGCCAAGGTTACGCCGAGCGTCAAGCTCTTTGAAATGGAACGAAACCACGGCAGACTATTCAAAACTGGACTCGAACGCCCCCCCCAGAACTACACATGCTGGCTATTGTGTTTCGCAACATGTTCTCTATGGCACGTCTCTACTGGGAATTGTAGTTTTAAAAGACGTTTTTCCCAAATGTAGAAGTTGACAGTATTAAACTGTGTACAGCCCTGGAGGTTTAGGCGATAGGAAACACATTGGTGTGTACACATTTAAAACATGTAATTACTAAATGGGTGAAAATCGCTTGTATCCATAATGGGCAGCATTAATATATACCCACACGACAGCTCATTGTTACTTTGTTATTCTACTCCACTACAATTCAGAGGTTAACCTGGTATTTTTACTCCACTACATTTAGTTTAGTTACTTTGCAGATTCTGATTAATGATGTGGAATATAAACAACCCTTAAAGCAGACTTTAGTTACACCTGAATACAATTCAGGGAAGGTGATTGTCAAGTGCCAACAATCAGGAGAGATATTTGATAGTTGGTGCTTGAGAAGACTAAACATTTATCTGCAGATCTTTATAAAGTATATTCATTACTCGTTATTCTCTACTAATAGTTAATTAAAAACTGTATAATGGCTATTTTGCATATCCCTTTCAAGATTTCAAGGTTTTCTAAGGTGTATTGATCTTATACACAACTTGGGTCGCAGGTTCCTCAACAGACATCTATCAATATGTGTGTACTGTATACCTCCACCATTAAACTGTCATATTCTGCACATTTCTTATTCTATCTACATACATAAGAGTATAATTAATGTGTATAATATCATTTAAAATAAGTGTTTCAACATAGTTAACATTGCAGGAAAGCAATATTTTAGACGTTAAGTACTTTGTCAGGCTTAATATTCATCTGTAGATAGATACCCCCAGAGCTTTTTTCTTGTTTAAAAGAAGACCTTAACCTAAAGTATTTTTTAATGTGTTAATAAAGGTTAATTCGTTTTTCTGTTTTGCACATCCTCCTATTAATATCTTTGAACATCCAGCACTAAACTGTTTTATTGTAGAGATCACTTAGTATCTTCTTGACTTTTTATATTCTATATTTCTATCATTGACCTTCTACTTTCCCCCTATGAAAGTATGTACTCTTAATATTGTTTTGATCAAATAAGATTATTCAACAAAAATAATTCAATAACATGCTTTAACCACTAGGCGGTGCACACAAGGTACACACAGCATACTAATAATAACTTTGTATTATTAGTGTAGACACTTATGTATAACATCTGAAGATGTGTAATTTTATTCATGTTTTTACATAATTTTACAGGATATTGCTATACTATTTCTCTTGTTTTACTTCTTCACATTAATATCTGATTTGTAAAACATCGCAGACAGAAAGGCATAGGCTATCCTTCATTTAATAGTAAGCTATTGCAATTGTGATTCCATAGATGTGTCTCCCATCACCCAAATCCCCTGACTATTCTCTCAACTCAGTATTTAGATTCTTATATTCAAAGAAAATCAGTAATATCTTTAAAAACTACAAGTCCTTTTTTATCAGCTGTGCACCGTTATGGTGTAAATATAACCAATATACCAATTGGATCAAATATAAAAGTCAGCCGAATTACTATTGATACTGCAAGGAGACGTATTTTGTGAAAAGAAATTGAAGATGTTGTTTAATTGTTGATATATTTATGATCCACGTCAAGTATTCAGTTTTGGCAGCAGTTCTCCTGTTTGTCTCTCTCTATAAATAAAGAATTACGGCAGATGTGTAATATTTAATGCAGCCGAACCGTGTATTACAATGCCGTTATGTGATGACTTCCAAAGAGAAAAGCAAGCACACTCTGAATTAGGTATTATTTTATTTTTCGTTGTCGGATATCATATCTCCATATCATATCAACACCATATCCCAGCGTGCATTGCGGCTAAAACATCCAATCAACAAGCTTCAAGCTGAGGATCTTGGGTAATCAGTTTAGTGGGTTTGTGGTGTGTATCGCTCAAAATGTCCCGTCTGTTTCCGGTGACTTTATTTACGGCTAAAAAGCCCAAGATTATAGAATTAAATGAATAAATAAAAACAAGGATAATTGTGTGTTATTGTTGAGTAAATAACAGTGTGTTATTTAGAAAAGAATAATAAATTAGAAGGAAAAGATTTAAAAAAATACAGATTTCAGTATTTTGAGGCTCTGAGCCCCATTTCTTTTCCTCACAGACGGAAAAAAAGTCAGACATTATACGATTTAAAATAAAAACAAATAAATAAAAGATAAAACACTGGCATGTAATTTACGTTAGAATAAATAGAATGGTTTTGAATAATAGATAATAGATCTACTTCACTTTACAGCCCCGCCCACTTTTGGGGAAACCAGCGCTGTCATTTGAACGGCGATCAAGCCTGAAGTCACAGAGCTCTTCTGATACTGTCCTTTCTTCTTAGAGGAAGTACAGAAACACGTAACTCTGGATTTGTTTTAATGTTTGAGGTGCAATAAACGACACAGCAGCTTTTTGGCATGTTAAAACTATTATGTTCTGCCTCGCACATGAGAGTAACAGCTGGCGAAATTACAGCCTCGCCTACTGATTTTAATTTAACTATATATCGAGCCCGATTGTCGATTTCAAAGGTGTGCTCTAAAATGATATTTATAAATAACTAATTATCATTATTATAAGCAAGACAATAAATGGCAAAGATATGTAGAAAATAAACGTATTTAAGTTACATTCATAACTAACGTAACGTGGAAGAAAATATGCTTCTAGAAGATATGTAGAAAATAAACGTATTTGAGATACGTTCATAACAAACGTAACGTGGGAGAAAATACGTTTCTAGAAGATATGTAGAAAATAAACGTATTTGAGATACGTTCATAACTAACGTAACGTGGGAGAAAATACGTTTCTAGCTAAACGTAATTGAGAATGCAGTTTAGTTCTGTGGGAAAGTAATTTTTAGGAGACAGGGTTGCATCTATTGTTGTCTTTTGGCCACAACATTCAGAATGGCATTATTGCTAAAATACTGTAACTGAACAATCATTAACTAGCAGTGTGCAGAAATAACTGAATATATCCAGTTATGTTCATCTCTTTCGTGTTACAGTTGAACACTTAATTTTCTAATTTGTTCTAAGGTTTACTTCCTGTTTTCTTCATTTAAGATCTTTTCAGGTAAAAGTAGAAATGCTATCATGTAAAAAGTGCTTCTATTTCTTAAATATTGCATATACAACTTATACATTTCCTTGATTGATGACTGTATGCAATGGACTAAGATGTAATTCAAATTAAATAATGTAAACCAAAATAATTAAACTTGCACCAAAAAGTACAATGCACTATTTATTGTTTCCTCTCTCTCTGTCTCCCATATATGTTCAACTTGATCAGCATTTTTCGAAAAAGTATAAATGATATCAAATACTCAAGTACTTACAAATGTACAAAAGCATAGCAGTGTAAATATTCTTTGTTACTCTTCACCACTGCTACAGCCCCGCTGTATTTGTCCTTGTTACTGGGCAGCAGCAGTAATAATAGAGGGAGCAGATTTCTGTGATGCATAGCTATTATCAGGCCTTAAATACGCTAAGCAGTGTGTGTGTGTGTGTGTGTGTGTGTGTGTGTGTGTGTGTGTGTGTGTGTGTGTGTGTGTGTGTGTGTGTGTGTGTGTGTGTGTGTGTGTGTGTGTGTGTGTGTGTGTGTGTGTGTGTGTGTGTGTGTGTGTGTGTGTGTGTGTGTGTGTGTGTGTGTGTGTGTGTGTGTGTGTGTGTGTGTGTGTGTGTGTAATACAACAACAATATTAGCAAAACACCAGGAAACAGAAACCATCGATGTTTCATTTATCTGGAAAGTGGTTATAGGTTTTACTTTCTGCCTCATGGGAGACCGACTCATTTTACAAAGTTTAACAGACAGCTACACAAAACTGGTTAAATATAGGTTCAGAAATGGGCATTTGGTGTTAGCAATGTGAAGTGTTTCTCTTCATGTGTAATGTTAGTGACTTTTACCACCAGTAGATGTCACTAATCACGGTTAGTAACATACGAGTTTCAATGCAGAGGGTGTGAGGAATACAGCATATGAGTGTGTGTGTGTGTGTGCGCGTGCGTGCGCGTGCGTGCGTGCGCGTGCGTGCGTGTGTGTGTGTTCTGAAAAACACTTTAAATGAGCCCGTTTTTTATTTGATTCGATTTTGTTAAGGTACAGTGTTACTAAAAGATATTTTTTCTGCATGTATAAGATCAATTCAGCATTTTATTTCTCACTTCTTGTTATTAATATGCCAAATGTATTAAATGTAATCCTCCATTCAAATGATAAGAAGGCCAACCTGGGACCTGGCTGTTGCCTAACATTCAGTGCCGCCTTGGAATAAACTGCACATTATATGTGTTTTATTTGATAACTGATTTGATAACTACAGATGTAGCAACACTTGAGGAGAGAGTGTCATTAGCTGGCAGTAATTCTTAGAGAAAATACGGCACAATGTGCTCGATACACAGAGATGTTGTCCGACTTTGTGAAACAGGAAGAGGCCTTTTCTCTCTATCATGTTTCACTTGCTCAAACAGTATGAAACCACAGTCTGACAGCATGCAGTATACACACAATAAGGGAGGTGGCTTACATCCGGCTTAATATTTATTACTGTGACACCTAAACAAACTATTTTTTAAAGATTTACCATTTAAATGAACAATAATATATCAGGATGATAATCAGTCTGTTACATAGACAATGGGATTCTCTTATAATCATAGAGAAATTACAATATGTTTCTGTATACATATGATGCCTAAGTAAATGTGTGTATGTTCCCGATACTGTAGTTTAATATATGTATGAATGCATATTGTGTAATGTCTGTTGCCTCATACTCTATGAGTTATACAGTATCTATTTGTGTCTGTTCCTCTTTTCTTATTCCTAATGATACTTAGAATTCTTTTTGCAGGTATTTAGTCATAATCCATCAGGTACAAATCCTACATTTGACCTGCACTAGAGAAAAAGAAAGTATCCAGAGTTATAACAATTCACATTTATGGCACCATAAATATTAGCAAACACCAGGAAACAGAAACCATCGATGTTTCATTTATCTGGAAAGTGGTTATAGGTTTTACTTTCTGCCTCATGGGAGACCGACTCATTTTACAAAGTTTAACAGACAGCTACACAAAACTGGTTAAATATAGGTTCAGAAATGGGCATTTGGTGTTCGCAATGTGAAGTGTTTCTCTTCATGTGTAATGTTAGTGACTTTTACCACCAGTAGATGTCACTAATCATGGTTAGTAACATACGAGTTTCAATGCAGAGGGTGTGAGGAATACAGCATATGAGAGTGTGTGTGTGTGTGTGTGTGTGTGTGTGTGTGTGTGTGTGTGTGTGTGTGTGTGTGTGGTGTGTGTGTGTGTGTGTGTGTGTGTGTGTGTGTGTGTGTGTGTGTGTGTGTGTGTGTGTGTGTGTGTGTGTGTGTGTGTGTGTGTGTGTGTGTGTGTGTGTGTGTGTGTGTGTGTGTGTGTGTGTGTGTTCTGAAAAACACTTTAAATGAGCCCTTTTTTTTTATTTGATTCGGTTTTGTTAAGGTACAGTGTAACTAAAAGATTTTTTTTGCATGTAAAAGATCAATTCAGCATTTTATTTCTCACTTCTTGTTATTAATATGCCAAATCTATTCAATGTATTCCTCTATTCAAATGATAAGAAGGCCAACATGTGACCTGGCCAGTGGCGTAACAAGGTTGTGATTGGCCCCGGTGCAAATATTTTGTTGGGCCCCCCCCCAACTCAGCGTTGCTTGCTTTTTTTTTTCTCTCTCTCTCTCTCCACTTTCAAAATCTATTTAAAACTCATAACAAACATACAAAATTCCCAAAGTTCTCTTGAAATTAACTAATTAAATAAACAAAACGAAAAATATAGCCTACTTCTGCAAACAACATAAAACGGAGCATTTTTTATTTCTACTTGAATGTCGCACTGCAACCGCTTTGCGATTATGTCAATTATCTCATTTTGAACAGCTGGACTCAAGTATTTCACAGAACCTTGTGGTCGCTCAACAAGTTCTTTCAGAACCGGATCGTAACATGCTAAAAGTTCTATCATACTGAGAAAGTTCCCACTGTTGGGCTGTCCAAGAATCTCCCTATGTCCTCTAAAAGCCAAGTTACAAGTGGCCAGAGTGATTGTAATGTTGACAATACACTCAAGTACCTGTCTCCAGTAATTAGCAGCATTCATTGCATTCCTCTCCATGTTTGCATCGATTCTCCCGTTTTTCTTCCAATGTTCATATATGACACACGCTCCGACATGGACCTGAGATTGTGCATGTGAGTCAATCCTCGCAGACAACGCATGTCCACGCATCACTGTAGAACGGTGCACCTCGGTCTGCGAACAGCCAGCACGGCTCACAATAGGCACAGTCCAGGGTGGGGGAGTAACACAGCCATGTCCGTGGCAGTTTGATACCTGCTCTGATAGTGGTGGTGTAATACATCTCGGAGAAACACCTGTTTCCTTGATGTGTGTCTCTGGGGAATGGGCCGGTAGGCCTACATGGACCGGTTGCTATAATATAGCCTTTGATCTTGGCGTCGGGGGTCTCAATAGCGCCATAGAGTCCCCTATCGGTTGGGGGCGGGGCCCTTGCGGGAACTGTAGGACCACCGCCGGGCACAGCCAAATCCATCCTCTCCTCCTGGCTCATGGCTGGAGAAGAAGGTCGCACAGCCACGGATACAGCTTCACTTGTGGAGCTAGATGATGGTGAGGCAGGTGAGCTATCGTTAGCCTCCGGCTCCGTCAACATTACCAACGTTAGCGTTCGATTTCGAGGACGATGTATGACCAAAAAAACGGTCTAGTTTTGTCTGTTTAGCCTTTACATCTCCTTGTTCTCTCTTGTCCTTTCTCTTTTGAGCACCGCTCTTGTGTTTTGGTTTGCTGTACATTATAAATGCAAGCTATTCAATTTGTTATAATTCTGCCGATCTTGCTGCTGCTATAGCTGTGTAGTACATATCACTTTTGATGTTGATTTAACGGTTCTCTCGTCACGCAAGATATCACATGACATGAAAGGGAGCAAGGTCATTGGACAGACAAATTACAAATTAATTTAGGTTGCTAGGTTACTTTGAAGACTGCGTGAACCATGCCATTGGGGCCCGAAAATAAAATATATATTAAAAAAATAATAATAATTATACATTTTTTCATTGCACCGGCTGCACCGTCGATAGTTACGCCACTGGACCTGGCTGTTTCTCTTTGAGTGCGTAACATTCAGTGCCGCCTGGGAATAAACTGTACATTATATGCGTTTTATTTTATTACTGATTGGACAAATACAGATGTAGAAAAACTTGAGGAGAGAGTGTCATTAGCTGGCAGTAATTCTTAGAGAAAATACGGCACAATGTGCTCGATACACAGAGATGTTGTCCGAGTCCGACTTTGTGAAACAGGAAGAGGCACTGTCAGAGCATTTCAAAGATTGATTGTCGATGTTGTGTGAAAAACATTTCAGCAAAACATATTTTGAAAAGACGTTACCCATCCCAGCTTTACCTAACATGTCTGAGTAAGAACTTCCTGTGCATCACCATCATTGCAAAAAGACTGTGGTTTGATGACGGTAAGAATTAACCAGATTAAGGAATTTCCCCTGGAAAAGTAATCAGAAAGTTTCCAGAGCTGTTGCTGTTACTGACTCAGAATAGACTGACTAAGATTGTTGTAAGTCATTTACATGTGCTGTGACATGATTGAAGATGTATTTACCGTTGCAGTGTGTGTCATGCTGTTGGAGACATGTGTTGTGTGTGCTGTGATGATGATGGATATACTTGTGTCTGTGTGTGTTTTACCACCAACTAATACATTACAGTAGCAGTTCTCTGTGCAGTACTGCAGTTGTGTTAGTGTCGTTTTCTTGTGGTTGATGATATATGACCCGCAATAGCAAAATCAGTCAGGTGTCGCAACATAAACAAGGATTTATCTAATCTTTATTTAATCAGAGGGAATGAGAAGCAGCTGGGTGATTGGGTGATATAGATGAAGCTGTGGTTGGAAAGGGCAGAGAAGAAGAGAAAAGTGGAAGCACGTTTGGAAACGATGGAATACCCAGGCGAATAACGAGTACGGCCAATGAGACGCTGCTATAAATTCGGTGTCTGATAAAATTTAAATACTTCTGTCTCTTGTTTGCTTCCATACTGGTGTTTTTCCAAATTATATTTTCAATGGTCACCATCTTAGTTTAGCACGCTAACATTTGCTACTGTAGTCCATAGTGACCATACATAACAGCTGAAGCTAATGGAATTCCCTTAGCTTTGCATTGGTTGATCATCCGAATGATCCTACAAGAAAATCAAAGCATTACAGTTTTTCCTCTGGGGAAAATGACCATGTATGTACCACATTTCACATTTCACAGTAATCCAATAATCTATATATTGTATGAACAGTTTCACCTGTGCAGCATTGAAGTCATTAGGGTTCATCTCTTGGGAAGCATGAATGTTGTTGCAAATATATCTAGTATGTGTTGGGAAAATTGAGAACTTTAACTCACAACAAGAAATTAGCTAATCGTTTGGATTCATTTTCAGAAAACCAGTGATATTTTGTCCTCATAATGGTGCTACAGAAAAAGTGAGAGATGTACCTGAGGAATAACAACACGGTGGACATGAACATTCATAAAAAAAACAATCCACTAGTTGTTAAGACATTTCTTTCCTTCCCTAGAGACATCACAATGTTGCTAAGAAATACCACTCATTCATATTGGCTAAGAGTTAGGGTTCGGGTTGTTTTGTTGGACCCACAGTCCAAAACCCAATATAGATAAAGTACTAACATCAAAGGGACAACAAGGGTAAGTTCGGCATGTTTGCTAATTTAAAAATAACTTATTTATTAATTGTTGCTGATTAACTCAAATCATATATTAGTTTATTAATGGTTTCAGCTCTGGAAATAGGAAAAAGTATTATTAGGGTCAGTGGGTTTCACGACTTGCGATGTTGCCGGTTGGCATTGGTTTCATATGGTTACCCAGGAGGTTTTGTCTCTTTCGGGATTGTTTATTATGTTAATGTGGATCCTTACATTTCTCATTGGAAACCTTTTCATGATGCATCTTGTTCATAATTCACCCTGAGGTGTTTTTTCACAGGAGGAAGAGAGAGTAAGAGAGGAGGGGGGAGTTTCTGAGTAGTGCGGTCACACAGCGGTGTCACACATACATGCAGGT
The DNA here is from genome assembly GCF_902827115.2 of Pseudochaenichthys georgianus. Classification (NCBI taxonomy): domain Eukaryota; kingdom Metazoa; phylum Chordata; class Actinopteri; order Perciformes; family Channichthyidae; genus Pseudochaenichthys; species Pseudochaenichthys georgianus. The sequence continues at coordinate 2,815,752 of NC_047514.1, read as the reverse complement.
CTGATCAAAGTGTTGCTACACACTGACTCTACTGTTGCACTCCACTGGCTGCTCAACCTAGAGCCTGAACGTTGGATCATTCATCCTTCACCTCATGCAGAATTCCTTCGCCATTTGTAATTTCTCCGTTGCCTTCTGCCACAACGTCACATTTCACTTTAGCCTTTAACCCAAAGCATCAACCAACGTCCAATCCAAACATTTTCATTTTGTTTTGCCCTTTGCAATTATGTTATGGTTAAAGGTGGGGTAGGTAATTTTGGAGAAACCAGCTCGAGTGCGCTAGAATTTGAAAATACACAGCCGGAACAAATCTGCCCCTTCCTTCAGACTTCCTTACAGAGCCCCTCCTCCAACACACACGAACACGCACATGACCAATGAGGGCACGAGATAAGTCTGTGCACAGATGGAAGGCTGACAGGCAGGTAGGCCGTCCAGTTACTTTAGCCGGGCCGGCTCAGATGATTGGTCGTGCTTTTTACAGCGCTACGGCTTCTACTGATGAAATTTTTTTATGGATTTTTTGTCAAATCACTTAAAATATTCATTGCTATCGGGATGTTCAGAGCATTCCATGGAATATAACAAAAAGTGTATCTCGAGCCGGTTTCTCAAACTTACCTACCCAGCCTTTAAGTTACCGTTAATACAGATGGTTGTGACAGACATAGGCTATTACAGGAAACAAACTATAAGGACCCCTATGACATTCTGAAGTAAATATATACACTGAAAAAACTGAAACTTTGACTTTAATAAAATGTATTATGTCAACACGTTTCACAACACTGTATTAGGTTAGTTGAAAGCAATAACATTCAGTTTAAATAGGATCAACTTAATATTATCGCTTTCAACTAACCTAATACAGTTTTGTGAAACATATTCACATAATACATTTAATTAAAGTCAATGTTTCAGTGTATGTATATACTGTATGTATATTTGATCAAATCCAGGAAGATTTGGGCTAGATTGCACTTCACTTGTTCCTGGTATTTTGTACACCCTTTGGAGTCCCATATTTAAAATTCCAAGAACATATTGACGTCAAATATCAGCAAATTTGTCAAAGTCCTGACTCTCAACTCAAAACAAACATGTTTTCCAATGATTCATGCATCCTTTTGGGTGATATATTACCGCAGTACATTTCCTCTCCTCTCCCTCCCCTCTGACCCAGTCTTGCCCAATCCTCCCCACAGGGTCCGATGCCAGTCACATCATCTGGGACGTCCTGGCAGAATATATAAGCAGCAGCCACTCCTGCATGGAGACATCCTTCTGAACTGAAACCAAGAGCGATTACAGCTACAGAGAATCCCATTGATTATATTCAGGATTTAAGAGAAGTAGGAAAGAAAAAGAACAGATCTGGTTCTACAGAAAACTTGTAAGTTTGTTTTAAATGTTTTATTTGAATGTGATGAACTGTTTTAAATCTTTAAAAAGGTTTTCAGTGTTATATTAGGTATGTGAATATGTATGTCGTTAGAAAACATGTTTTAATTTGTATTAAATACACCTTTTTGAGGATAGTAATCTCCACTGTACATCATATTTCTATAGTCGCTGGTAGTGCGTTGGCGGGATATGTGAATGTGTTGTTCTTTGTGGCTTCCCTACCTTGCAGACAAGAACCAATCAGAGATGGAGCTTCTGACAACCGCCTTAGTCATCGCTATCCTGTCTACAACAGCATCCGCTAAGCCGGTAAGCTAAAGCAACATATACAACTTCCTTCTTCCTCCTCCCTCACTGATCTTTCCTTCTCAACAACTGTGCCTGTTGTATTTTGTTTCAATCACTTTCACAACTGAGGTGTTCAACCCTGTGCTACAGTAAAACTGATTATCGCTCTATTACCGATTCTATTTGAGGTATTCTACTAATGTAATTATTCTATGGTGAACGAATTAAGGCATTTCCCTTTTAAATATTCCCTCTGCGGATCAAATGTTTTTGTTTGTCGATGAAATACTTGCATTACACAATGAACACAAGACTTTTACATTTAGTGGTTTTTACAGTTAAGCCTCTAACATTGCTACATTATGAGTTACATGTTGGGTTTGTTGCACCCAACACATTCAGGCCATGTGTTGTAACTATGTAACTTTTCTGAGGACACAATGTACTTTAGGTTTTACATTTGGTTAATTGTTACCCACATTCATTTACAAATAAGTAGATCAGCTGATTGGCAAGCAGAACTTAAATTACCTTTTAATTAATCAGTTTATACTTAATATCCTCTGTGTTTAACAATTATTAGGTCAAAATAATAAGTGCTTTATCGGCCTGAAAAGAGAAATGATGTTTGCAATATCACGTCAATTCTTATAGACATTTAGGAAATTAACAAGAGGATTGTGAGTTTTAATTGTGTAACAATAACCAGCAATGCGAGCACTCCCTATGTGACTCTCTGACTTGTGGATACTTGTCTTTAATTGCATACGTAACCTAATATAAGCCCAGAGCATTTGGTTTCACACAGGACACAAACCTTATGACAACGCTGATAAATGAATATAGTTCTGGGATGATTGCTCATCAAACCTTCAGTAGACATCGGTGAGGAAAAGGTGGCGTTGTGTTTTTAAACTAACTATATTTCACATCTTGCTATGCATAGCGTAACGGACACCCTATACATTGTAACCAAACAAAAATCATAAGATGACCCTTTATTAATAACCAAGGGGGAATGCATGTATCCACTCTGTTGTTGTGTACACACACATTACAAATGCATAGGACCTATACAAATATGTATACACATGCACTTTTTATGGAGAGGTGCCAGAGAGAGAGAGTGCCAGGTTCTCCGGCAGCTGTTGGGGGTTCGATTCCTTGCTCAACGACACCTCGGCAGTGCCCAGGAAGTGTATTTTTTGGTGAACTGGCACCTTTCCGTATTGTTTTGTCCAGTCGTGATGTGAACCAGCAATCCTTCAGTTCCCAAGTCGCTACAGACTGAGCTGGATACACGGGTTTGGATGTCAAGATAAGACTTTATTTACCCTGAAGGAAATTGTTGTGCCAGAGTTACAAAAATACAATAAACACAGCAGCATAATAATAAAACTGTACACTAAAAGTGCAGTAAAAAGAGCCATTAAATATCTACAGGAAACATAGACGGTCACTTAATTAATGTAAATATTAACAGTATTTAGTAGTGCAAAAAAACGTAGTGGCAGATACGTAATTGCACGTCAAATGGGAAATTGTGTGCTTTAACACCAACAGTAGCAGTAACAACATATCTCTCATTTTCTATTCCCTCCCTAGATTGGTTGGCGTCGGCATCAGGATGCTGACATCGTCCAGATGCAAGGACGGCTGGGGATGTATCGCAGGGGGGCTTCGTGGTCTTCAGAATCTTCGAGCTACAGTGACTCATCTTCAGAGTCGAGTGAGTCACTGGAGTCTGAATCTAGTCAGTCTTCAGAGAGTCAGTCTTCAGAGAGTCAATCTTCAGAGAGTCAATCTTCGGAGGAGTCCTCTGAGGAACGTCCATTCACCGATCAGACAACTACGAGCGTGACCCCCACTGCCATGACAACCATCACTAATGTAAAAAGGAGTACGTCGACCGCTGAGCCAGACACACGGAGCACAGATGGGCCGACTGATTCAGGGAAAACAGTCCCGCCAGCAACACCGACCCCATCTGATGGTACCACGTCATCTGGATGTACTCAGTGTTTTACCTTGACGATTCCAACGGCAGTTTCCACCACAAAAGCAAGAGGAGACACCTAACCAACGGCATTCATATGCCAGTCAAATGTAATCCTTCTCACATGTCTCTTGTGTTGCTATGACAGGTTAAGTATCACAAAGATTTCCATTCTATAAATGTCTGTTACGCCTATGGCCTGCTGAATAAAGCCCTCACATTAGCAGTTTTATTAGCTGGGCAACATTTCCGAGGAAAATCATAGGTGGCGCTTTCAGATAAAAAAATACCTGCAGTTACTGCTTTTCGCCTTAGGAACTGTCATTTGCCTTTATCAATTCACAAAGTATGAAGGTCAACATATATGTAAAGATCAATAAAGCCAGAAATGTGAAGTTTCTCTAGACTTACTACCTAACAGTATCAAGTATTAAGATGCATGTCCTTTAATGACCACTAGATGCTTGATAAAAAAAGCAAGTTAGCATGCATATAGACCTGCAGTGTGTAAAGCTGGGGTACCTCTTTAAAAAAAACGTTTAGTTAAAAATTCTCTCTACAACACTACAGCATATAATACATTTGGAGCTATGACAAAGACACATTTATATCAGTGGATGTTAAATGTATTCAGCCTGAATGAAATGGTTGGACAGTCCGTCAACTTGGGCTCACTGAAGCTAACCAGCCATGTTCGTTTTTTGTTTATTATGATGTTCATAATGAATATGTTGAGTTACTGATTTTGGAGGGAGGTCTAAGAAGACTGACAGTTATGCCAGCTTTCCCACTTTCTCACCAGATTATGTGACTTTTAAAAGCTACCGCTGCTAGCTTCTTTGATTGGAAAAGAGTTAACAACATTCAATTGTGAGTTTTGGTTTAATCAATTGCAGCACTTTGGTCAACTCTGTTGTTTCTAAATGTGCTATTTAAATAAAGTTGGATTGGAATTGAAAATCGTATGAACTCTTTCTGGCTTCTCCAATGTATCAAGAGATAGAGACCAGATCAAATAAATATGGTTATAGTACATGAATACAAATGTTGCTCAATCATGTTTACCCTTAGGTATTACCCAATCAAAAAAGTACCACTATTTCTTTCAGTGTGTAAACATAGTTATTTCTGTTTTTATTCATACATCTGTTTGACGTATACATCTAAGTCTTTTGTAAGTATATTGTGTAGGACCTAAACAAGCTTGTTACAATAAGTTTTATACAACATTTGACATAAAAATCCAGAGAATCCAGAGTATGAAACCCACAGTAGGGTGTGTCCTGTAGTTCAGCATGTAAAGGCATCAGACGAGAGCAAACAACACAAACTGAGTTATTGCCACCGTGGGTTGGATAATTATGGGTTGTGAATTCATATTTCCCAAACTATATAACGCTTAGAGGGCTGGAAACAATACCTTAATGTTTTTATTTTATTTGTATTTTGTTGAACTGAATCTAATGTGTGTAATTAATTTGTTGTAACTGTTCTGTTTTTTCTTCTGAAGGAAAATTAAAAGTCTTAATTACAATGAATTTTTCACATTTTAAACATACTTTATTTATTTATTTATTTAGCTTGTGACGGTGAACTTCTTCCCGTATAAAGTAACCCATTTATTTTGTATTAGTCAAATTTAGAGTCAGAAAGAGAGAAGTGTATACTGTACGGTATAAATATGAAGAATTCATTCATTTATGCATGTGTCTGACAGATGTACGGTATATTTAAGATTTACCAGGTCATGTTACTTTCCTCAAGAGGAATATATCCATGCAACTCATTATTTTCATAGTATGTGTCCACCTATTAGGGATTTCTAATAACAAAAATTTGCTATGAAATCTAGTGGAGAGACAAATATCCCAAAGTCACATACAACCAAAACCCTCTGCACAGTGGACAGATGTGTTAATGAAATGTGGTTAATCTGATCCTTTAAGGTCACTACAAAACTTCTTTACTCAGTAGCTAATTGAGCCGGCAAGCTATGTGAGACACAGGTTGTCATGCACTGTAAATATAACCATATAATCTACTCATATGACTCATAAATGTCCTGCTCTAGTGTCTTTAAGGAAGACGTCCTATTGTACCTGGTCACGTGCTGTATCTATTAGAGAGATTGGCCTTTAAGTCTTAAAATATTTTTCAAAATGCTCAAAAAAACAAAAGAAGCTCTGATCACTGCTAAAAATATGGCTCTATTATTAATAACAAATACAACTCAATATCTTTAGACCAGAACATGCTTATATTTCAGTGAATCGGCTCCACCTAGGGGAGAAAGTCATTTATTACCGTCTATATTGATTTCCAAAGAGGTTTCTAGCTGATAAATGGACCTGTTCAACTCTTATATAGCCTGACTATGCCCCTGTGAACAAAGCTTGGTGAATAAAGAAGTGGATGTTTCACAGTTTGATGTGAAGGAAGTTTCAAACTATTCTTACAAATCCTCACCAGCACAGGTCACACTTTCTGAACTCTTTACCAAATGGTCCATACAGGGGCCGTTTCTCAATCTCGAGGATTCTGGCTTCCAAGCCAATATTTCAAGGATGCTACGTCATCGAGTGCCGCCGAAGGACTGTTCCAATCTCCATCGTTGCTATCAGAAACAATGCCCGACTGTTTTGGACGTAATATGGTCAGTGTTTACATTAGCATCGCTAACACTCAGAGCTAACCTGTACTGGAGAGCATGTGTGTGAAGAAGCAGGAAGTAAAAAGGAACTCACCTTGTGGTGTAACCGGCAAGAGAGAAAGTCTTTGAGCTCCAGACTGTTTCAGAGAGAATCCTTGATAATCCATGATATGGCGTTTCATCACGGCAGCATTTAGTTTAGACAGTAGCTGCCGGGTCCCGCATGAGCTCAGACCCCTCCTTTTTTGTTTTTAAAGCTGTATACCCAAAAATCAGTACTTTTGAAACAGGAAGTGAAATAGAGGCATGGCTAGAATGGGTTGATCTGTTTGGTATTTTGAGCAAATGTTGAGACATGTTTTTTATATTTTTTTATATATTTGAGACCTATGCTAGTGCCTAAAAATAGCATGATAGGTCCACTTTAAAATATAAGGTGACCGTATTTTCAGTTTTGGCAACCAAAAGCTGATGCCTGGTTGCCAGCCTGGCAACCACTTTTAAAAGTTAGCGTTGAGCCCTGGCATTTTATCAGCTGTGAAAATAAAGTGACAACACTGGTTAAATGCACTCCATGGTTTGCATGCTAGCAAAGTGTAGTTACCCATATTAACTGTACGTAGGTCTTACTAAAAAATATTCGAATGCTAGCATAGATTAGCCTAGCAACAGCCTGTGGTGATAAAGCAGTTTCGCAACAGCTCTCAGTCTCCCAGAGTCCCATCATGTCGCTGTAATAAACCTCCTGATCAATAGGAGCATTGTTTTTTGTTTCAGATGCAGCAGTTAAGTCAAATCACCTGCACAACCACGCTAAGAAACAAAAGCTAGCACTGTTCCTTTTCCTATAAACTGTTGATAGGTGTACCTACCTGTATACACAGACATCACTGTCAGTGAATTGACTGGATCCTTTGGTTAGCTCTTCAGAGTTGTGACAAGAACATCAATCTTAACACATTATAGCCTGTCTTGTCTTCCCACCCGAGGGGCTTCACTGCTGCAGTTTGGGGGATCAGTAGAAATGAAGCCTGTAATCAGTCTGAACTCTATGTGTATGTGTCTATACAGCATTTGACAGCAGAGATGACTTTAACAGATGAAAAGATAAAGTGCTTCATTATGAGAAAGTCACTCTTATATTGCTGGTTGTTCTGAAACTATCTGACGACACTAGCAGGTGTGCACTCCAGCCAAGACTTGTTTAGTTACACTCCTTTTTCTAGTGTTGTATCATATTTATTCTCAGTGCCAGGTGAAATTAGCGTTTCCAGAGGATGAGATGAGAAGATCAATGAAGATTTTGGATTTCTGGCAAAGAGACGTTGTTGAATTGTGACTTTTTCTTTTTGGCACTTTGAACACCACAAGCCGAGTGCCATGTAGTTTTTATTATATTGGTGATATGACAGACATCTTTTGGGAGATATCTTCTCCTCTCACACCAAACCTATTTGGATTATATAATACAGGTAAAATAAGTATTTTGGATTGTTGGGTTAACTCCCTATGCAGGCCTAGAGTCAGGAGGCCTAGCTTAGCATAACAACTAAACCTAGGTGAAAAAGATCTTAAAGGTCACCTATCATGCAATTTCTAGGCAATAGCATAGGTCTCAGATATATAAAAATGTATAAAAAAACATGTCTATGAAGTGTTTTGCTCAAAATACCAAACAGATCACCCATTATGAGGCATAGCCATGCCTTGTATCTCTCTATTTAACTTCCTGTTACTAAAGTGCTGATTCGGGGTATAAAGCTTTACTACAAAAAAAAAGGAGGGGCCTGAGCTCGTGCGGGACCCGGCAGATAGCCAACTGTCTAAAATAAATGCTGCGGTGATGAAACGCCAAAACCACATCAAGGATTATTTCTGAAACTGAATGGAGCTCAAAGGCTTTCTCTCTTGCCGGTTTACCACAAGGTGAGTTCCTTTTTATTTCCTGCTTCTTCATTCATGTGCTCTCTGCAGTAGCCTACTGATTAGCTCTGAGTGTTAGCGATGATTGCTAATGTAAACAAAAACCATATTTCGTCCAAAACACGTCGGGCATTGATTCTGATAGCGAGTTTCTGGCAGGGCTGTGGGTCCACCACGTGGGTGCCATCCGATATGACGTAAATAACGTCATATCGGATGGCAAATCTGGATCAGCTCGTTGTAGCCCCGTTTTCTGAGATTTGGAATCATGGAGGAAAAGAGAGAGGCTTTTATTTTCTGACACGCCGGGGACACATATTTATATATAAAAGACATCAAAAAGAGCATTTTGCATGATAGGTCCCCTTTAAACAAACGATAGCATTATTTTGAATAGAGCCAGGCTGTTTTCCCTGATTCCAGTTGTTATGCTAAGATAAGCATCATGTGGCTTATGATCCATACATACCACTGTGTTGAATTATGAACCATCCAGATCTCTCAGGTCTTCAGGGACTGGTCAGCTTTCTGTCCCCAGAGTCAGAACTAAACATGGAGAAGCAGCATTCAGTTCTTATGCTCCAAATATCTGGAACAAACTCCCAGAAACCTGCAGGTCCGCTGCAACTCTGACTACTTTCAAATCCAGACTGAAGACTTTTCTTTTTGCCGCTGCTTTTAATTGAACTATTCATATCTTAGACTGCACTGTAACTTTTATCCATGTATTTTTTCTTTTAATGTTTATTTTATTATCTTTGCTTTTTAATGACTGATTTTAAATGCCATTTTCTTAATGTCTTTCATTTTTTGTAAAGCACTTTGAATTGCCTTGTGTTGAAAAGTGCTATATAAATAAACTTGCCTTGCCTTGCCTTGAAGAGGCATCATGGTTAAAATGTCTATCTGCACCTGCAAAATACTGCCTGGTCAGTCCGGTTCCATACACTCTACTGAAAGCTACTGTAATCCACTTGTATACTCTCTGATCCATTTTGTGTTTTGTTGTTTTATGACTCTCTTATGCAACGCTTATTCAGAATCAGAATCAGAATACCTTTATTCTTCCCACACAGGGGAAAGTTGCATTTGTTACAGCAAGAAAAGAGCCAAAGTGAATAGCTTAATATCACTATATTACTGCATCATCTATGATAATGCAGATGTGGCGGCCGGTATCTGCAATGACGGTTGATACTCAAACATCAAAGTTGATCAATCAATCAATCAATAGGATACGGCTGTAATAGGCCTAAGGCCTTTTAGTCGCTCATAAATAAATAAGTAGATCACTGATTCTTTATTTACTATGGATGCTGGCAACAGTCACATAGTCCAAAGTGAAGGTGATGTTTGACCAGTAGTGGTCGAGGCGCGACTTGAGACAGTTAACCGTCTTGGATGTGACAACGCTTTCTGGCAGATCATTCCACAAGTCAACCACACGCAGGCTGAAAAAGTTGCGGCGGATAGCCAGTCTTGAGTACTGTGTCTTCAACTTGAGGCAGTGTCCACGAGTCCTGGTGTTATAATCTCGTTGTAGTGGGCATGATGTTTTGTAGATGTTGTGGAGATATTTGAAAACTTCGATCATATCTCCCCTCGCCCTTCTATAATACATACTCGGGATTTTAAGACTTTGCAGTCGTTCTTGATATGGTAGGTCCTTTAGTTCTGGAACCAGCTTCGTTGCCCTTCTCTGTATTTTCTCGATGAGCTCAGCATCCTTTTTGTATATGGAGGACCAAGCGACATTCCCATACTCGAGGAGTGGCCGTACAAGAGAGATGTATAAACTAGAGTCCAAATAAGTGTATGACCTGCTAGTGCTGCGTACCTGGACTCACATTCAGGTTCAGGTCCGGACTCAAGTCCAGAGGTTCAGGTTCAGGTCCGGACTTATAAGTCCGGACCTGAACCCATGGCTTGTGTCAAGTTGTGCGAGTAACTAAAGTGAACTTATTGTGAGCTAATTATCAATTGAAATTAACTCATAAACAACTGAAATTCAAACTCGTCAGGTTTATTGTGCTCCCTTCCAACTTGTGTCTACATTTCTCTAAAAAGTACAAATGTAAAAAAAACACTTTTTTCCACTTAGTCTACAAATGACTTATGACAGCAACTACAGTGAACTACTACAAAGTTCAATATAATAATAATGTTTACATTATACAGTACATACTACATACATAGTGATGTACATACATACTGTTAGAAATTAAAATCAATGTTGATATGGCGTAATTTTGAATTAAATACACTATTTAATTTAAATCAGTTTTATTCTGAAAATCCGGAAGTTCACACTATTTACTTAATACTTTTATTCTGAAAATTCTTCACTTCCGGTTAGCATTAGCATGTGGGGAAATGCTACGTCTTCAAACCGTGAATCGAAGGTGAAATGACATGTGATGTTGTACACTGAGCACACTGGGATTAGCACTCATTTATTGACACTGAATCACGTTTATCAGGGAATGTTTAAATAACCACAGACACCAGAATATACGTAAGTGCTAGTTTTTTTGCGAGTCCAAGTACCGGTTCCTGACGTTCCGGTTTTAACCGGACTTGAACCGAAACTTTTTACAAGTCCAGTACCGGTTCGGCGTACCGGTACGCAGCACTATGACCTGCGGATCATTGCTAGGATACCATTCGCTTTGTTACTCGCCCGACGGATATGGTCACTAAATGTCAGGGTATTGTCAACATTCACACCAAGGTCCTTTTCATTCTGAGTCTCGGATAGGTTAATAGTGTTTGAATTATCACCCATATTAAACTCATATTTTTGATTCAGAAAACCTAAGTGCATTACTTTGCACTTTGCTGCATTGAATTTGAGCTGCCAACACTCGGACCATCTTTGTATTTCTCTGAGATCTGAATGGAGTTTTTCTGCATCCTCTTTACACTTAATTTCCTTTAAGACTTTAGTATCATCTGCAAACATCTGGACCCTGGAGCTCACATTATCGGGTAGGTCGTTGATGGACAACCCTAACCCTAACCCATGTGTACCTGATGTCAATTGTTTATGTTGAGATGCCTGATACCTGCCAATACAAGTAACCAGTGTTTCTGTTGCGGCTGTGTACAGTGTATCCCTCCCCTCCTCTGCAATGATCCAAAAACGCACACGATTGCATTTCTGTTTTTATTTTTCCATGGTTTTAGTGTAGTCATAAATGGACTACAACTGCAATCTATTATCCTTGAATCTATCATCTCAGCTGATCATCTCACCACCCCTCCTGTCTTTAAATGTTAAACAAATGTAGACGACCATCATCTCTTTTTATGAAAAAAGAACTTTATTCAAATATTATAAATGGTACAATATGATACAACACAGTAAACAACATGGGACGAACAACATGTACTGTAGGTAGGTGACTGTGCAAATGAACGGATTGTGGTGTATGCGTGTGTGTGTGTGTGTGTGTGTGTGTGTGTGTGTGTGTGTGTGTGTGTGTGTGTGTGTGTGTGTGTGTGTGTGTGTGTGTGTGTGTGTGTGTGTGTGTGTGTGTGTGTGTGTGTGTGTGTGTGTGTGTGTGTGTGTGTGTGTGTGTGTGTGTGTGTGTGTGTGTGTGTGTGTGTGTGTGTGTGTGTGTGTGTCTATAACCGACTGAACCCTATAATAGTGTCTCTGTTTGAATCCTTTTATCTACGCAAGCAGATGTGTTACTAGCTAGCAAAGAAGCTAAGCCACACAGGCAGCAAATGTGTGGCTTAATGTCAAGTTTTTCGTTACACTTAAAATGATTACATTTATTTAAATAAACGGTGCATTTGTATTCTTATAAGCACAACACAATGTAGGCTTGCATATTGCAGTAATAAGTAAATGGTTAAATGACGTGTAGTGCTGGTGTAGATATCAGGACTCCAGCTACGGAGGTTAGAAGGGAGTGGGCAAAGGTCATGAGGTCAGTCAACCTTCTGTTGCAGTCGCGATTTCAACATTCTACCACTTGTTGCCTGTAAGGTCAAACATGGGATTTACCAGGGCAACCAGACCACAGGATGCAGGGGTGATTGGTTTATTTAAATACAATCCAGAAGGAACAGCAATTCAGCTTTCCTAAAGATGCACAAATAATCACAGAGATAATGTCGGAACATATTTAAAATCAACAAAATAATCAAGCCTTGGCGGTCCCTGTGTTGGCCCTACAGTGGTAGGTGTGCTCTTTATTCTATCACCTCCTTTCCATTTGCATTGGATGTGAGAGGCTTATTTGGCAGTGATGACCGCTGGCATGTCAGTGGTGATGACCGCTGGCATTTCAGTGGTGACGACAGGTCCCGCCTCCTCCTCGTCACTCTCAGTGCTCTCATCTGAGTCGCTGTCAGCGGCTTCAGGTGTGGCAGTGGCCTCCTCGCTGCTCTGGCTCTCCTCGTCCTCCGACTCCTGGCTGGCGCTGGCGCTGGCGCTGGCTGTGCTGGCGCTTTCCTCCTCCTCCTCCTCCTCTTCCTCAGGAGCGCTAGAGCTCTCGCTGGTGGAGGCGTCGCTAGCGCTGGTGCTCTCCTCCTCTACTGGGAAGGAGGCCTGGCGGAGGCTGATGACCTGGTCCTGAGAGGCGTCGAGGCCCTGGCTCTCCACCTCAGGGGTGCTGGTGTCCTCCTCCAGGAGGTCAGAGTGGACATGCATAGCCTGGAGGGGAGGCAGAGGAAGACATGGAGGATTAGTTTGATTTGTCTTTCTTCTATTCAAGTTGTATGTAGGGTTTTGTGTTAAAACATTAGGACTAGCTTTGATTCTGCGTATTGTAAAAGCTTACATATGCGTAGTCAGCTTGGTGTCTTTTGCATGGAGTCAATACCAACGTTTTTTCAAGGCCCTGTTTAACGTCTGCATTGGATATATGTAAATCCATTCATGGCAATATTAGACACTCAGAACCACTTATTCGAGTCAGGTGATGTATTATAAATTGTTTCAATGTCAATGAAGAAATTGTTGGATAGATGGAAGGGTCAAACAAACACAAAGACCCAAAGACAACGTTGGCTAGGTTAAAGTTATGTAGTAAGTTAAGTGACATACTTTACTTAGATCACGAACATAACTTCCTTATTTTAACCATGATCTTTGACTAAATCTTAGAAAGTATTTAGTTTTTTTAACTTAAGTGATACCAGGCGGTTGACCAGACGTAGGTTTTTAATGAGTGTTAGAAGGTACTGTAGCACCTGTGTGGTAATTTAATCTAGCAGCATATTGTATTACAGTTTATCTTTTTTTTCCGACTCTATGGACAGACTAACACTGTCAAGAACTAATCTGTACCTTGTACACCTTCAGTGACTTGTCCACCTCGTTGCCCTCTGTCATGTCGTAGTCCATCTTCTTTCCGGTGCCCATGAACTCGTAGGACTTGTAGGGGCCGGGAACGTTGTTGTAGGATTTCTCCTCCACGTACTCGATGGACTTGTAGTCATTGGACTTGTAGTCATTGGACTTGTAGTCATTGGACTTGTAGTCACTGGACTTGTAGTCATTGGACTTGTAGTCATTGGACTTGTAGTCATTGGACTTGTAGTCGCTGGGGTAGCGACCCAAGCTGTCCCCACGGCCTGAATCTGTGGCGGGGATGTCGGTGACGATGGTGGGAACGATGGGCTCAGCAGTGGTCTCGGCCAAGGGTTCATCTGTGGTTAACACAAGGGTTTGTGTGGAAGGAGCGGGGGACGAGGATTCGCCCGACTCTGCGCTGTCGCTAGATTCATCGGTTTCCTGGTCAAACAGAGGGAGGTGAGAGTTGGAGGGTTAAAATATGCTTTGGTGATTGGTGCAGATGGCCAGGTTTGAATTTCCCACCCTGTACCTTTTCTACGGATGTCACAATCTACTTTGATAAGCAATCATTATTTTGAGGAAAAGATGAATAGGCTTTTAATTGCAGGACTACTCACTCTCAAAAAGTGATTGTATATGTTATGTCTGTATATTGACAGTGACTTATTTGGCTATATTGTCTTTTTTTTTATGTGGTTTCATCTGTTTCCCAAACATCTAGAAATGTCCATTATCCAACCAGAGGTGTTATTTACTTACAGTCTCCTCTGATTCATCGTCATCATCGACATCATCATCGCTGTCTTCACTGTCCTGGCTGCTGACAGAGGCTGTTTCTGGGGATGAAGTTGTCTCAGCGCTCTCTGATTTGACTTCTACTAGAGCCTCTGCTGCCACCTGCTGCAAGAATCATTCAATCACAAAGCGTTAAACTTTCCTTAAGTATATCTGCAGTCTACAAACAAAAGAATGTTGTTCAAAGATTTAAAATACTGATGTGACGTCTCTCACCTCGTCTTCATCTGAGCTCTCCGTGGTCTCGTCTGAGTGGGTAGAAGGTGCTGCTTCAACGCTCTGCAACAAGAGAAAGACAATACATTTGAATAATCCTCATGTCACATGTTTTAAAAGATTTTAGCCATTCTGACTATTTCTTGCTTTTGCTAAATGTGCATTAATGGACTATAGGCTGTAGGGTGAGATAATTATGCAAAGCGCAAATGGATACAGTGATTTGTATTGCACTTCAATAAAGTAAGGGCAAACACATGATAAAGGTTGACAAAGTTAGGGTTGACTTCCCTTGGGTCAAGCCCCAAAAATACTGGATCCAACATATCCCACAATGCAACTCAAAAGCCTACATTTTTCAAGCTCCACACCTCCAGCTTGAAACCTATTTCTTCTTTCAAAAACGCCGTCCAATCGTAGATGAACATGATCAAATCATCAACAAAACATAACAATAGATATGGAGTTCTGAATAAACCAAAAATATTTTACCTGTAGAAGTGCTGCACGAAGCTCAGGAAGCGCTTGTTTCGTGAGGGCTGGAGCTGCTGGTCTTCTCGCCTGTGGACAAGACCAACCAAGATGAGTTCATGTCGAACTATTTCTATATTTTTCTATTTCTAAGTCTTTCTCTCCAGATACTCACCATTTCTTCAGAGCTCTCTGAACTGCTGACAGTAACCTTTCCTGCCTAAAAAGCAAACAAATATATACACATTAAATCAAACGCAAGTTCTTCAGAAAGTAAGTAAATAAAGAAAACTGAGGTTAACCATGTAATGCATTTTATGACATTTTTAAGAAATCTATGGTAGCCTTTAGAGGAAAGTGAGAAAGAAAACAATCTGGGCACCTATATCTGATTGAAAGCTTAACAAAACCGTTTTCTTCCTTTGCTCATGATTTAAAACGATGATAAATTGGCAGGGTATTGTGGGAAATGGGGGGGAAAACACCACTGGTAATACTTGTTTGGGCTACAACAACAACAACAACATAAATGTCACCTGCAATAGAATCCAAAACTATGTTCTTACTTGTTGTTAAATCATAAATGTAGATCCAGAATTTATTTTTGTTCAGACTTAGAAAACGGATAACCAGACATTTCTCATGCATCTTAGGAATTATGAACAAAATGGTTCCTGTCATTTCCACAAAAGCTACATTGAAGTTTTGCCTCGACAGACAGAATGACTTACCGGCCGGCAGAGGACTGTGGCGAAGAGCAGCACGAAAACAACGGCAACTTTCATTGTGTCTGGATGGGGGGAAACCAAAAAACATGCAGGTTGAGGTCACACAAAAAAACATCATTGTACAACACAATAAAACAATGAAACATAATCATGAGGCACAGAGCTGGTTCTATATCGAATACTCGCCCGGAGGCCATAACTTCACAGGAAACACGATGACATGTCAAACCTAAAAAGGAGCTGCGAGTCTCCTCCGTCAATTATCTCGCCCAGATTCCTTCTAAAAAATGTAGGCAGCACCGGCACACTTCTGTAGCAGTGGCACTTCCAGAGGCCTTGGTAGTTCTCAGGAAGTCATTAAGTCCTTAATTATACACCTAGACGTGCGTTTATGTGACCCTGACAACTCAGTTTGAGGTAGTTAAACATGTGTCTGTCATCAGAGCGAGAAAATCACATCATTCTGGTGCGTGGTTTATTCGACGATGGGACAGGATGCTTCTGGACGATTCTGGTCGAGAAGACGTGAGAAAATAACGGGTATTATTTCTGTGGGTGTTTGGCTTGAACAGATTGAAGGAAGAAAACCGGAAACAGTTCAAGGTTTTTACGATCCGAGTCTAGTAACAGGGCCCTCAGTCACTCTGCAAAGCACTTTGTAAGGAGGCATTACACTTTATGCTTCTCATCATATCATTACAATGAGCTGTTGACTGCAAACAGATGTCGTGAAATAAAAGACATCAATCTACACGGCAAGAAAATGTATCTTTTTAGGTTCAAGGAACTATATTTACTTTGAAGTCATCAGCTCAGTCCTTGTTTTCAGAAATAAATAAGAGTCAGCGAAGATAAATATCCCAAAATAAGGCAATATGCTAATAGCACCAAGACAATAGGAGGAAATACTATTTTCCACAGAGGAGTAAAACACATTTGATTAAGACCCAGTTTTAGGTACATAAGCAATACGTATATAGGGTTAGGGTTATTGGGATCAGTTTATTGATGGTATTGGGATTTTTTGCAAAGTCACAGCAATGGTAATTCTTGCCAACACAGACTTTTAACAGTCACATGTCATGAACATACAGTAGAGCAGGTATTGTCAACAGCAGCTTTATAAACCCTTCTGTTCAACTCTCTTACTGTAACAAGCTCTTCTTTTAGCGGATGCCGTGGGAGGAGCAGTCTGAGTGTCTATCTGTAATGAAGGACTCTTCATACTGTACACTATGTAATTCACCGGGTTATAACTGGAAATCCACAGCACAGCAGAAACATGACATACGCCCATATGTATGCATGTGTGTATTTCTGTATACGTCTATCTTTGAGAGGCATCATTAAAGTTTCAGTACTCGAAAGCATGGACATTATTTCTGGACCCCGCTGTTCTGTGTTAGTTTTAGTATCAAGGATTTGGTTAGGGTACGGTTTGGGGTTAGACACATAGCTGTGGTGGAAATGTGTTTATTCATTTTCATTTTTTACCAAGAATTTTGAGAAGAACTGTCCAAGTCTTATATCGGTATTTTAGGAAGCTGAGCTAGCAGGGAATTAGCCTAGCTTAGCATAAAGACCGGAAGCATGGGGGTAAAGCGGTTAGCCTAGCTCTGTCCAAAAGTAAACTCTCTGAAACTCACTAATAAAGACATTTATTTTGTTCAATTTGTACAAAAAACTAATTGAGAAAAAAGAAAGTTATGGGCCGGACTATTTCCTGGAGTATTGTTTTAGAGTCAGGTTGACAGGATTCCCCGAACCAACCAAGCTCTTGTTTTTAAAGTGAACTCAGAGGACCAACAGGATAATGTCTCTTCAGCTTTTCAGTTAGATGTGTGTGTGTGTGTGTGTGTGTGTGTGTGTGTGTGTGTGTGTGTGTGTGTGTGTGTGTGTGTGTGTGTGTGTGTGTGTGTGTGTGTGTGTGTGTGTGTGTGTGTGTGCGCGTGTGTGCGTGCGTGCGTGCGTGCTTGTGCGTGCTTGTGCGTGTGTGTGTGTGTGTGTGTGTGTGCGTGCGTGTGCGTGCGTGTGTGTGTGTGTGTGTGTGTTGCCACTGCGTTCACTCAGTGTGGTTAGTCAGGTCATGTGACATCAGAAATGAGTTCCCTGCTGCCCACAGCTTCCCCTTCCTGCCTCTGTGTCACCGTGTAACTAATCAACCAATCAAACGCAGCCTCTTGCTAATCCCAGGCGGACTTCCACCACTGTAACTCTTAAAAAAGAACGCATAATGAAATGTAATAAATTGCAGAGCATTTTATGACGAAGGATAACCAACCCCTCCTTGTGGAGCACACGTTTAATGTTAACATTTCAAACCAGTTTGTATAACATTTGAGTTAAGATTGTCACACCAAAATGTTTGTCTTGTTTATAAATTCGATAGACTTTTGGGACTAGATGATGTTTTCTCTTTTTGAAAGTATTAGTGTTATGGAAACTTCTGTGTAGCAGCAATGCAGCGGGAGTCACCGACTCAGGAAGTAGAGCAGGAGCTTCGATGTCAAACACTGGAGGTTTATTTGGAGTTACGGCCGGAGCATTCACATCACAAGTCACACAGTCACGGTCTGACTGCACGGGTGGTTGCCACGTCAATTCTGGAGCGCCTCTCTCTTGTTATCCCATTTAACTGGTTTCACAGAGTCATCAACATGTTTTGATAAGATAGCTTTAGACAGTTTGGGCACACTGAGTTACCTGCGTCCGCCACTTATGGCCTCGAATATGTCCTACCCTGGAGTCCTCAAACAACAAAGAAGGAAGTGTCCCAGTGCACCCACAACAAAGACCACCTGTGACCTAGTGTTGACCGGTCACAGAATGGGAACAATAACATTATTGGCTGAAGCAGCCTGTGTCCTTAAAGGACATAAACAGACGTCAAGGTTGGTCCTGTATGTCACATCTAGGAGTCTGAGATCATTATTTCCCTAACAATTAGTTCAAAATAAAGGTACATTAAATGTCAATTGTATTTTTTTCAGTGTAGTATTTGTCAAATGTTTCTTAATTACTCATAAGTCTTGAAAGAAGTCATTAATAAAGAAAATGAAACACACTGTTTCACATGTGATAGTTATTAAATTACTTTTACTTACTTATTACTTTTACTTACTAATTACTTATTAAATTAAAAGTAATTCCAAAACTGGTGGGCATTAATCTGTTTAAATAACAGCCCCCACTTCCTAAAGATGTTGGAAACCAGCAGAGATGAACCGTTATTCAAGAGCATTAGTGAGCCTGGTACACTGTCAACAATGACAATAATAATTAGTTTGAAAATGTAGATATTTTATCAAAACACAACTCTTGTTTGATTGAGATTAGAAGGATTGCACAAAAGATGAATATTAAATGGCTTGTCTAAGATATTACTGAATGTTGTAGCATTAAGATTTCCCTTCATTGGAACTAGAGAGACCTGGCCTGATAATGAAAAACAGCCCAGGACCAACATTAAGTAGACAAACCGTTTGCCCATCACTGTACATGCACAGAAGAACGTCAGGCCTCTCACCCTGAACGTTTCTTAAGGTAGAATTGTATTTGGTAATGTAAATAAACCACATTTCCAGCAGCTTCGACAAATATTAACATCTCAACATGCCACCAATGCTGCAAAACAACTCTTACTAAACAGTGCTCAGAAAGTAAAATGTGTGTTGATCCTGACCTTGTTTGCAGTCGCAGGAAGTGACAGGAGTTCAGCAGACTGTGGAGCCGAAACACGCAGACGTGGTTTGTGTTTGGTTTATCTCCTGGGTTTCCCTGGATGCTGTTTGTGCTTCTCAAAGATGCTGCTGCTGAATCCGAGGCTCCTGGTTGGCTTATAAACCATCCAGCTTTAGGCAACAGCCAATCAGCTGTGAGCTTGTGATGTCATGAGGTTAACCGCTCCTGGGTCCACCTCTCCTCTCTCTCCCACTCTTCCTGTGGTTGGTGCTGTGGTGGTATGGACACACACACACACACACACACACACACACACACACACACACACACACACACACACACACACACACACACACACACACACACACACACACACACACACACACACACACACACACACACACACACACACACACACACACACACACACACACACACACACACACACACACACACACACACACACACACACACACACACACACACACACACACACACACACACACACACACACACACACATGATGCAAATACATGGACATGCAGACATTTACAACCCAGACAGACATGTGAATATTTGTGTTCGCCTCTTTCCTTTAGACATACACTCACACATACCATACACACACAGACAGACACACACATTCTCATTGTGCATGAAGTTAATTTAAGGACATGTAGTGACAGGCTCTGGGAAACAACAGCAGCATATAGTGTCTGCTGGTATGATAGTGATTCAGCTTCCTCACAGACAGACGGAAATCATCTGATGATGTCTCTCTGGATAATTGAGAAGTTGTCTGTGAAACCAGACGAATTTGACTTTGTATGTGGAGCAGTCCATGTTTCGTTTCAAAGTATATTTTTGTGTCATCACCCTGGAGAACCTTTACTTTCTAATAATTGAAGGCACATATTTCACCTTGTTTCAACATATCGGGGTAACTGCCTTTATTTTGTGTTTCTTATGTCTTTTCTTTAAGAAGATTTGTTAGGGCCATTGTATTGAAACAAGAAATACGGAACCGGGGGACCAAGGTTACATTTTGAGAAAAACTGAATGAGATTTATTGATATTTTAGTCTCACAAATATATAGGAATACAAAAAAAAATGTTTTTCGTCAAGAAGTTCACCTTTCAAGGCTGGATAAACCTCATCTCATCACACGAGGCCAACGCTTGCTGTGTATCGTGCCTGCAGTGGATAGATAATAATAACATAATACTTTGCAATTGTATTTAGCAACAAGGTTTACTACGTTATCATAGGCACCTGCACTTTGAAGAAACATTGCGGTGTATAGGGCATATTCAGATAAATACTGATTTGCTTGTTATTCACTTCCAGCCCAAATGATGGCTCAAAAAAGCTTGATATAGTGTGTTTTAAAATGGAAAATCTTTAATGTTGAAACCGAGGGGTGGGTGTCGGTTTGTCAGGGGGTAACAGTCGATGCAGCTGATCACGGGACAGACACAAGCACCATGTATTCTCTTCTTAGCAGAGGTCTGTGCCCTTTTGGTTCTTGGTTCTGATCGTTCACTTTGTTTTGTGCAACGTTACCCTAAAAGACTCCAGAGTTGTAGCGTTGCTTTCATTTACATTTACAGTTTGTGGTCACTGTGTAATATTTACTTGTCACATCCTATCTCTCTATTTTACAACCCAAACTGCCTCAAATGACTGTAACTCTGTCGAGCACCCTTAGACCCTCAATATGGAAAAGGAAGGATCCCTTTTCCAGGGTGGACGAATAGGCAACAGCTGTCTTATGTGCAGAAATGACCAAAATCACACACAAATATAAGTTGGTGATATGAGGTATTTATATTTCAAACATATATGGAAAGCATGTATCGGGAGAGCATTGAGAAACCTCCAGGAAGAAAGGAGCAGTGTCTTATTCTGACAAGATGATTTGATTATCATGAAATAAAGTAGGGTAGACCAATTATGGCACTACTTCTATTATATTTTATTGTATTAACTTGCACTATTTGATCTGTTTTATTGTGTTGCACTGTTGGAGGAGCCTGTGACCTAAGATGTTCATCGATATAACTAGGCTGTAGATACGTACGTGTGACAATACAAGCCTTTGAATCCTTCAATCCTCGAGGTTCAATCTGCTAGACTTGGCTTTTCACACTAGACTTGGCTTTTGGCGGGTTAATAAGAATAAAAACGAGCTTACGTGCGTTTCATCCAGACAGACGAGCATTCTCTGAATTCTCGTGGAATGTGTATTGTACGCTTGCAGCGGTGTTTAGACTCAATCATTAAACTTCAATTGCTCGTAAAGTGTCTGAGTCTGTCAGATGATATACACCATATAGTACACACACACACACACACCCTCACATGCAGAGTTGTTTACATCTGAGTTCACTACTACACTAAACTAGACACATGAACACATTTCTACACATCAGGATTTATGATCTTCGAACAGACAAATAGATGAACATAAAAACCTAGACATTTCAGAAACATGATGCTCTGTTTCTTCCCCACACAAATGTCTTTACTTATGTTCACACATAATATAATTTTACACTGATAAGTACTGCTGTTTTATTAAAAAATATATAAACTTAAAACTGTAACCTTATTGTTATCCAGGACTGTGTTGTACCTGTGCCTTTCACGTCTAGCATATTGCTGATGGGACTCCAATTGGATTACTTTAAAGGTCCATTTCTACTGATGATAATCCATTGTTGAGGTCTACTACAGTATGGATTTGTTTTAATATTATTCATTTATAGTCCAATATTATCCTATAAATATAAGCCAGTGAATTAATCTAATCTCTTTGTTTTTCCACATTTGTTTTCAGTGATGCAGTTGAGTTTGAAATGGCTTCTGGACCCGCATCTGCCATAATAGATTTACATTGTGCAGATTTACCATTGGTTTTATTTCAGAGTCTACTTAACATTAATCTTGGAATAAAGTCATATATTATTTGTAACCTTCTACGACATCTTCAGCCGACTTTGATCAGAAATGTCATAAAACAAACAATATCCAGCGGAACCTGATTGATAATGCATTTTCGGGATTCGCATTTGTAGAGGAACAGGCTTCGCAAAGAGGTCACAAATTGCGACAGACGACCAACAAGCAAGACATTGTCCCAAAGAAACAAATTGTCACAACAAGGCATCTCTTCAATACCTGCTTTGGCAATATTTCGAATGAACCATCAACGGTAATCCAAAATAGACGCAAATTAAAAGTTTGTAAGACTCAATACAGGCTCAGAATATCCACACAAGCACATTCACATCATGCATAAAAAAAAGCCATTTATTAGTCACTGACTTTTTAATGCAAACAGACACACTCTGTTACTCACTGGGTTAAAACGCAAACTGACAGTCTGATTACAGCCACACAGTGTGTCTGCAATCTGACAGCTTGATGAGTTCTGAGGCCTCAGTCACAAACGTACAATTACTCAACCGCTCAAATCAAAGCTGTCTTCTTCTACTTCTGCCGACACACAGAGGTATGTCGCACATGAAACACAGCAAGAGCGTCTTGCTTGGTCTTGTTTGAATCCCCGGAAAATAATCACTGTCTGATTGAATTGTGTTAGTATTATTAGAATTGATTAAGATTGTAAAAGTAATTTTATTTAAAGGGTGTCTCTGTTGATGAGAATTTGTCCTCCCCTTCTGACCTGGGAACTGATTGTTTTGGTTAGGGTTATCAGTGTGCTACTGACAATGCATTTAAAGTGACAGTTTCTGGTGGGGAAATACACTTTAAAGTAGAATAGAATTGGGAGAGATGAAACCCTCTGGTCACACATGCAGAGAGCACACAGTGAAATGTGTTCTCTGCTTTTAACCCATCCTAGTACCAGGAGTCTAGCACTAGGAGCAGTGGGCAGCTATTGTACAGCGCCCGGGGAGCAATGGGAGTGAGGGGGGAAGGGGGGTGTCCGGTGCCTTGCTCAAGGGCACCACGGCAGGGCAGGAGGTGAACTGGGACCAAGTAGCAGTCCACACTCCATATTTTAGGACTGGTCGGGGACTTGAACCGGCGACCATACGGCTCCCAGTCCAAGCCCCTACTGGCCGAGCCACTGCCGGACAAAATGCCGTAAAGTAGTTACAGTATAAGTATAAACTAGTGAACCTAAAGAAGAAGAAAATGTCTACTAAGAAAAACCGTTCTAGCAAAGATGAAAATAAAATGAAGGGTCAGTAAAAACATCAAAGGTAACGAGTGGACTGGTCTGGGACGCTGAGTCTGCTCTAAGGCCTCCTCCACTTTCCAAAGTTGGGAACAAAAGCAAATGTGTTGTGAACTATTTTAATTTGGAAAAACCCAAAAGTAGCGTTTCATAGTTCAATAAAATCGTCCAAAAGCAGGACGAAAGTGCAACTAAAAACAGATCAAATGGACTCAAATGTCTCTCTCTGCTCCATGTGTTGGTGTGTGTGTGCACGTGTCCGGTATTCTCAGAGTCACGCGCAGACATCCATTTTGTTTTTTTCCTCTGTCAGTTTGTATATTTTGTCTATATATTCTCATATTATGGCCTTCCCTTCACACTGTATGCGTTATTATTTAAATACATTATTTACATTAACATGTTTTACTACTAACTCATCGCCGATACTTTACCAAACAATTGAATTGTGCTTTTTTTGTATTTTGGCTTATTTCAACATTGACTTGTAAGAGGTCAAAAAGTCCGAAAGGGGCCCTTTATGCTTGTTGTGGTTTCCCCTTTCCTGTAGAGTGTTATTTCGGTTTGTGTGCATGTAAATGGTCTGCAATGGCTACATTCCCCAAGTCCCTCTCACTCTGCATGAAACCCCACGATTGGATTGTGTCTACATCAAAGTGACTCTCACCGTTCTCATTGTACACGGCTCACCTGTGGAGTAACTACAAGGCTAGAAGCATGCACAAATTAAAAGTTGCATACAACGATGCTTTACGGTTGCTGCTGAGGGTACCGAGATGGCACAGTGCCAGCCAGCTGTTTGTTAACTTGGGGGTACCTACTTGTCAAGAACTTTTAAGAAAGTTAATGTACAGATTCATGTGTCGCCTGGAAGACTCGGACAATAATGTTATCTCGATTTTAATTAACCCTCTGAAGAGTTCTACCCGGTTCTCTTCCATGATTTGGAGACATTGGCGCAACAGCCTCTACAGACGGTGAGCATGTGTTTGCTCGCTGTGATTGGACTGATTTTATGTTTGTATCTGTTTGTTTTTATCTGTTTTGTGTTTAGCTTTTTATCTTATTTATTGATGAGTGTTTTGTCTTTTTGTGATATGGACCTTGAGTCTGAAATAAAGATTAGATTGATAGTGTTGTTTCCAGAAAAAAAAAAAAAAAAAAAAAGCTAACTTAAAATGACCTGCAACAACTGACAGACAAAAGTAGAGACTAACTGGTGAGAATATTGAAAACAGCTTAAGAGAAAGATATTTCGCTACATGCTAACACATGTGCATTGTAAAGCTGATGTCATTAGTCATTTTGTACTTGTAGCTTCTTGTGAAATGCATGAGAGGGGCCTCAAACTCTGGTCGTCTCAGTGTGGAAATATTTCCTCTAAAAGAAACCTCAGGATATACAGTGTGTGTGTTCAAACTAATGCTGCATTAATCCTTAATAGAACATTAGTCCATCAAGTTCTGTTATATATATGAGTGTTAATGGATGCTGGGAGAGATCTGATGTAGTCAGGTTGAACAACACACAAATACATGTACACACACACACACACACACACACACAGAAATAAGTGTTTGTGTATAATGAATGCAAACACACACAATGCTTGCACACACACATACACTTTCCAGGCCATACATGTGGTGGAGCACTTTCTTGCAGACAGTGGAACAAGACATTAATGAGAAGAGTGTAACCTGCTTTCATAAGGACTTTCCCAGACAGAAGCAATTAACGGGACTTTTAGTTTCCATGAAAAAAATCAAGCTCTCCAAATATTTCCAGTTACATAACAAGTGATTTAAATCTAATTGGTTTCTGTTTTAGTGACTGAGCTTAGACAATGGTGAAACTGGCCACAGTTTGGATCTCTTTTCCAGAATTCTGCATCTTTCAGGATAAGCTGTGGTTGTTGAGACAGGAAATAAATACACTGTGAAACAGACAAGGCTGCGGCTTTATTTGGCCGGGTTTGACTATCCACCGTGTATAACAGCCAACCGTTGGACCTCTGCAAGTTATTGTGGTGGAAAGGAAAATTGCCTCTTTAAGAAAGAAAAATGACCAAATGTTGCAACCCAAGAAACAATTCATCTGGGATGTTGTTGCTGATTTTAAAGCTTCAAATGTCCAAATGTAAGACCAATAGTAGAAAGACAGGGACAAAAAGCTTGTAGTAAAACGAGTTATAGAAAAACAGAAAAATAAAATAGTTCTTTCAGAGTTTTTATCACTTCCTGATGTGATTCTTTCCTTGCAGACCACAGGTTCACACACACACACACACACACACACACACACACACACACACACACACACACACACACACACACACACACACACACACACACACACACACACACACACACACACACACACACACACACACACACACACACACACACACACACACCACACACACACACACACACACACACACACACACACACACACACACACACACACACACACACACACACACACACACACACACACACACACACACACACACACACACACACACACACACACCCACACACACACACACACACACACACACACACACACACACACACACACACACACACACACACACACACACACACACACACACACACACACACACACACACAGCTATGTCCTATTCTTAGCTTCCACCCCCAGGTTCCACCATGACTGGGTGGCCGGTGACTTCCTGGTTCTGCTTTGGCCACGTTGTCTTACTTCCTGGAACCAGCAGCAAGTTTCCATGGAATGACATGGCTTGTATTGAGTGCGTGTGTGCATGTGTAATGTAATGCACCATATAAATACATTGTAAGCAACACCATGGTGTCACAAGGTTATTTGAACACCATGCATCTAAATGTTTTCTAGGTTGGTCCGGAAAATAATTTGCAACTTTGCCTCGTTTAACCTGATATTATCAACAGAAAAAAAAGAACGTCTGCTTTTTTCTAAATATTTGTGGTAACTAAACTTATGTCACATGTTCCTATTACGGAAAACATAAATAAATACATACGAATATGACTACATCTTCCTATGGCCACGAAACACTGCTGCTCATCACGTTGCATGTTATGACCAGGAGAGAGAGATGGAGTAGACAGATGTCTCTTCTTTGATTGCACCAACTATGGTAAGACTAAAAATGTAACTCTCAGTCTAAGAGAAACTTACTAATTATCTGATCAAACTAAAGGGAACAACTTCAAACACCAACATTATGGGTTGAAGGGAATTGAGGTGGACATCTAAGCGCCCGTTTCCACAATTCCACAATTGATTCCAGTGATATCCGAGCACGTGCAGCCGCCTCGAGAAAAATACGCTGCAGCTAGCATCATATTACTCTTTCAGGAAAGCACCGGTGACGTCACTTTAGAAATGAAGGAGAAGCATTTCTTGGGCCAGGTTTGTCAGATGGAAACTATTATATCAACAGCCAGCAACTTCTGCCATAAAAAGGCAACGTTGGAAACAGGCCCAAGTAGCCAAAAAGTTAATTAATAATGGCATCTCCCCTGGAAATCTGCATAAAACAAGGCTTAAGTAGACTGATGCTAATATCCAGAAGTGTACTCTTCCAACATATTTCAGAAAGTTGGACCTGAATTAGTTTTGACTCACCTATTAACAAAATAAATGAAAATAGACAAAAA
Organism: Pseudochaenichthys georgianus; assembly: GCF_902827115.2. NCBI lineage: Eukaryota > Metazoa > Chordata > Actinopteri > Perciformes > Channichthyidae > Pseudochaenichthys > Pseudochaenichthys georgianus. Next base: position 2,788,410 of record NC_047514.1, on the reverse strand, counting down.
TGGCATTGTGACGGTTAAATTAGGCATCAATTAGTGCATCATGTGACCTTTGATTACAAGCGTTTGATCAGTTGTGCATGTGCGCTGGGAACAGACTGATCACAGTAATAAAGTCAACATTGGTTTATGTCAAAGAAAATAAACGTTGGTGGTAAAAGCTTCGCCTAAATGGCAGTGGTTGTGGAGATGCTGGTTTGCTGTATTGTCCTTCAGTTTGTCAGCAGTGGTGCAGGCTGATTGTCATGTGGGTGAACATGACTGGTGTTTTACTGGTTTGGGGATTGACAGGACTTTGTGAATGGTTTCAGAAGTATCCTTAAGGTGTGTTTTATTACATTGACATGGGCATAGACCTCACCAAAGGCTGCATTCTTTTTGCTGACTTGTTCTATTTTTGAGGTTGTAGGATACGTGTGTGTGTGTGTGTGTGTGTGTGTGTGTGTGTGTGTGTGTGTGTGTGTGTGTGTGTGTGTGTGTGTGTGTGTGTGTGTGTGTGTGTGTGTGTGTGTGTGTGTGTGTGTGTGTGTGTGTGTGTGTGTGTGTGTGTGTGTGTGTGTGTGTGTGTGGTGTGTGTGTGTGTGTGTGTGTGTGTGTGTGTGTGTGTGTGTGTGTGTGTGTGTGTGTGTGTGTGTGAATGAATGAAAACTTTATTACAGACTCAGGGTCCAGATAAAAGACAAGACATTACATAGATAAAAGACAAGGCATTAGATATAATAAATTACATACATAGCATAAAAATAATTCATAGTTTAAGAATAATTTAAATGTCTCCACAGCTGCGATTGGTAGCGTGTAGTACTAAACCTTATGTTCGATAAGGCCAAGAGGATTTCATTATCAGAGTCATTAAGCCGGCAAATACATTTATACATAAGATTTCTTAAAACAGCTTGTAGAGTATTGACTCCTGCTGCCACAAACATTTCACTTGCACTAGACCATCGAGGTCTCTTCAGCAATATTCTCATGGCATCCTTATAAGCTACTTGAAGTTTCCGTAAACTTGCTTTTCTGTAGTTTGACCACAAATGTGCCGTATAGAGGTGTGTGTGGTCTAGCATTACTATACTTGTGGGGACCTAAATCTGTGTACATAGTCAGGTGTGGGGACTCGCCTCCCTTATGGGGACAAATTGGAGGTCCCCATGAGGGGGATCATTAATTTTAGGGTGAAGACTTGGTTAGGTTTAGGATTAGGGTTAGGGTAAGGGTTAGGCATGTGTTGGTTATGGTTAAGGTTAGGATAAGTCTCCAGGAAATGCATGTAAGTCAATGTAATGTCCCCTGAAGTGATGTATACATGGGGGGTGTGTGTGTGTGCGTGCATGCATGCGTGCGTGAAAAATAGGAAGGTGTTTGATAGCTGGAGGGTTACCTTGATTCCAATACAATACAGACATGTAAAAGTTTCAAGTTCATGTCCCAATTGATACCATTAGTCAACACAGATACGTTATGTTATATAATCAACTTGCATACCATGTTACATATTTGACTATATATATCAACATACCTGTTTTAACAAAAACCATTCCTCAACCAAATTGAGATACAGCCAACCTTTTCACAGACACGCATATAGCAACCAAATACGCAAGGTTCTTCATAACTTCACAATTCTCCTGCGAGAGATCAAGCTCAGTTTACTCAGCTCCAAGTTAAGATACATATTTTAAGTTTATTTTCAGTTTTTTGTTTGGGTTTCCATAGATTAACATGTAGATCTAGTTTCAGTTTCAGCTACTGTAACTACTGTATAATCACCTCATCTTTCTGTCTTAGAGTGTAGTTCTTCCTCTCTTTTAGATCCACTCTGACATTACAGCGGTCATCTCTGACTGATTACAGACGCTCTTTTTTCTGAGCAGTCTGGCACTGACACCAGGCAGCTGAGTTTCCTGCCAAACCCAAATGTGCAGTCTGTATATAGACCGGAACCGCTGTGTGCATGCAGCGATAACACTTTGCTACTGGCTCTGAGTAAGAGTTGTACAACAGAGCTTCTGGGGTTTTACAACTTTGTAAGGCAGGAATTCATTTAACAGTATAGTAGAGAGGGATATCTGATGTCCAAGATTCAAAACGAGTCAAGTGTAACAGCACCGGAGAACTTAAGTGCAGAACAGAGGCTGGATTTAACCAGGAAATACCTGCAAACTCAAGAACAACAGGGATTAAGATCAGAATCAGAGGCAGAATAGTTCATCACCAGCTAGAAATTGAATTAATGCAGAATATAGGGTGTCGGTGATGTGGGGAAGTTAGTAGTTTTAGAGCACAGGATATTGACACTTCTCTTCACACCATAAAACTACTCTCAATTGTTAACTGAGGATTAAGACCATGTGTGTTATTTTGGCTGTTGGCTGATAGACTTAAGTCACCCATTAGCAAGCAGCATGACACTTTTTAATGCATATTGGTCATTTTCATGGTTTGTTTCTCACTCATTAGTGAGCGACACATACACACACATACCATATATACATCACTTCAGGGGACATTACATTGACTTACATGCATTTCCTGGAGACTTATCCTAACCTTAACCATAACCAACAGATGCCTAACAGTAACCCTTACCCTTACCCTAAACCTAACCAAGTATTCACCCTAAAATTAATGATTCCCCTCATGGGGACCTCCATTTTGTCCCCATAAGGGAGGCGAGTCCCCACACGTGACTATGTAAACAGATTTAGGTCCCCACAAGTATAGTAATGCTAGGCCACACACACACACACACACACACACACACACACACACACACACACACACACACACACACACACACACACACACACACACACACACACACACACACACACACCAGAGATGGGGACTCGAGTCGCACTTAAATCGCACACACAGAGACTTCAGACTTGACTTGGACTCGTGTGTTGGGACTCGTGAACAATCATTGTGTTTTCTATTTTTGGCGTATTAAAGGTGGGGTAGGTACATTTGAGATAAACCGGCTCGAGATCGCTAGAATTTGAAAATACACAACCGGAGATAATCTGCTCGAGGCTGCTACTTCCTTATAGAGCCCGCCTCCTCCAACACACACGAACGTGCACATGACCAATGAGGGCACGAGATAAATTTGTGCCCAGATGGAAGGCTGACAGGCAGGCAGGCCATCCGGTTACTTTAGCCGGGCTCATTACGCAGACGTGCGCGCCTCTGTTACTACCTCGTAGTAACACCATGGCGACCGGCGGCACACCTGTGGCTGTGCCGCTTGTAATTAGGTTCAACTACAAACACTTCGAACAAAACGCTGGCGGCACCAACAAAAGGAGTGCACACTGCAAAGTCTGCAATATCAAAATCAAGGATGCTGGCGCAACAACGTCGAATTTCATCAGGCACTTGAAAAGTCACCCGGAGAGGTCAGTCACATTAACGCATGGACGGTTAGCAAACATGTTTAGCTCAGCATCAGCTACGTAATGTTAACTTAGCTTGCTACTAGCTTTGTAACTGAATATTTGAAAAGATTAGTGAATGTTTGCTTGTCACACTTGTTTGCGTTGAGTGGCGTTGACATCCAACTCTTGACATGACATAAAAAAGGTCGGTAACGTTAATCATATTGCATTGCAATAGCCTGTTTAAAGTGATCATATAACAAACACCTAATCAGTACTGATACTGTATGCTAATAGATATAGGAGTGATCATAACACAGTAAATGCTTTGAATTTCTTAGATATAGCTGTGCAGTATTCTTAACAGACTGGATAGCAGACAATAGAAGGCTTATTACAACCAGAAGAGACATGAGACTTTTATTTTTTTAGAGACTTGAGACTTGACTTGGACTCGTGACCAAAGACTTGAGACTTGATCAAGTCTCACCCCACAAAGACTTGAGACTTGACTTGGACTCGTGACCAAAGACTTGAGACTTGACTTGGAAAAAAAGACTTGTGAACATCTCTGACACACACACACACACACACACACACACACACACACACACACACACACACACACACACACACACACACACACACACACACACACACACACACACACACACACACACACACACACACACACACACACAAGTGATCTGGGGAACAATGCTAACGCTAAATTAGGAGGACCTCAGATCACAGAGAAATGTTGCTTGCACATCCATTTAGTTTAATTTCCCCCTATAATTACTGTAGCACGTTGGATCCTTTAGGAGTGAATCGTTAGTGATTGTCGACATTTTCAAACATGCGTTGTGTTTATTGTTGGTGTGATTGCACACAATTGCTAGACTAAAATAAAGCGTTTGGTACATCTGCATTTATGTTGTGAAAAACATCATGGTTTCCTATAATGGCTGTTTATTAAGATGATATATAAGGTAATATTTCACAAGGACAATTTAGTTGGAGGCAAGGCAAGGCAAGTTTATTTATATAGCACCTTTCAACACAAGGCAATTCAAGGTGCTTTACAAAAATGAAATACATTCAGACAAAGGCATTTAAAAACAGTAAAAGATAATAAAAGAAACATTAAAAGAAAAAATACATGAATACAAAGTTACAGTGCAGTTTAAGTTATGAATAGTTCACACAGAAGTTCCACTTTACTGATGAACACAACAGCTCAGTTTCAATTAAAAGCAGCGACAAAAAGATAAATCTTCAGCCTGGATTTAAAAGTAGTCAGAGTTGCAGCGGACCTGCAGGTTTCTGGGAGTTTGTTCCAGATATTTGGAGCATAATAACTGAACGCTGCTTCTCCATGTTTAGTTCTGACTCTGGGGACAGAAAGCTGACCAGTCCCTGAAGACCTGAGAGATCTGGATGGTTCATAATTTAGCAGAAGATCAGAAATGTATTTTGGGCCTAAACCATTCAGTACTTTATAAACCAGCAGCAGTGAAATCTATTCTTTGACACACAGGAAGCCAGTGTAAAGACTTCAGAACTGGAGTGATGTGATCCACTTTCTTAGTGTTAGTGAGGACTCGAGCAGCGGCGTTCTGAATCAGCTGCAGCTTTCTAATAGATTTTTTAGTGAGACCTGTGAAGACACCATTGCAGTAGTCCAGTCTACAGAAGATAAAAGCATGGACACATTTTTCCAAATCCTGCTGTGACATTAGTCTTTTAATCCTAGATATGTTCTTTAGGTGATAGTAGGCTGATTTAGTAACTGTTTTAATGTGACTGTTGAAACTCAGGTCAGAGTCCATGACTACACCTAGATTTCTGGCTTCATCTGTTGTTTTGAACATTGCAGGCTGAAGCTCAGTGCTAACTTTTATACGTCCTGCCTTGGCTCCAAAGACCATTACCTCAGTTTTATCTTTGTTTAATTGGAGAAAGTTCTGACACATCCAGTCATTGATTTGTTCAATGCACTTACTCAGTGTTTGAATTGGAGCATAGTCTCCTGGTGAAATGGTTATGTAAATGTGTGTGTCACCCGCATAGCTAGGGTAACTTATGTTGTTGTTTTTCATTATCTGAGCCAGTGGTAGCATGTAGATGTTAAAGAGAAGAGGCCCCAAGATGGAGCCTTGAGGAACCCCACATGTCATATTTGTCAACTCAGATGTGTATTTACCTATAGAAACAAAGTTGTTTCTATCCTTTAAGTAGGATTCAAACCAATTTAGAACTGTTTCCGAAAGTCCCACCCAGTTTTCCAGTCGGTCCAGTAATATGCTGTGGTCAACAGTGTCAAACGCAGCACTGAGATCTAATAATACTAACACTGAAGTTCTGCCACTGTCTGTGTTTAAGTGGATGTCATTGAAGACCTTTACAAGAGCAGTCTCAGTGCTGTGGTTTGGACTAAATCCTGACTGGAACACATCCTCAGATGGAGCTCAGATTGCACCCTCAGATTTTAGGGCAGAGTTAAAATGAGGTTCTTTGGTTAATGTAAATGTTCAGCAAATATCTAATAATTAGACAAATGGAAGACATGCACAATGTTACCATCTTTCATTTAACCGAATATAGTAACATTTTTGTTTTATTTGAATGAATCAAATCCTGTTTTAAATCTTTCAAAGCTCATATTCTCTCTTATAACTAATTGTCTTTATTCCATGATCCTTCCCTGTTTTTTCATGAGCTTTACAACCGACATTTTCTGCAATTTACTTCCATTTATTTTACCAACCTAAGGTCTGTTCTGACTTTTGATATCCTTTCTTAACAGTCACAAGTACTGGTGCCTGTTTGGACAGAGCTTCAGCTAAATGGAGCCTATTATGTCTCCATCCCTGGTAGCTTTTGGCTTTAAGAAAGCTTACACAATCAGGACTTTAAATTCAACGTATACCATACATGCCAACCTTTCCAAATCCAAAAGAGGTAGGTTTGCGTGCGGCAAATGTGCACGCCCAAATTAGATAATCAGAAGAAATGGAACCCCAGTAATTACATGTATAAACCATGCATTTAACATATATTGCATAATGTTATGCATTTTTCAGAAAAAGTGGTAGTTTGGTAAACAGTGACATGACATCAACTACTTGTTTGGTCTGTAAAATGCCCGAAAAGTAAAAGAATGGGAGATAAATATCCCAAAGTCTCCACAATTTATTATATTTGTAATGTGTTTCTGGTCCTCTTTCAGTTGAGACAATAGATGAAGGATGTGTCAGAATGTAGAACTGTTGTGTGAACATTGGATAAAGCCAGGTTCATATTCTTGTTTCATGTTGTTGACATATTAAAGTCAAAGGTATGCACAGAGTGAAATATCTTTGTGATCAGAAAATACTGCATTAAAAAAGTAATTTCCTGCATTTCTCTACTGATAAAGTGTGTTATAAATAATGTACAGGCTGTCAGATTGCTGTAGTTCACTAAACAGAGACATTAACGACATGTTTGGTGTTGAAAATGTCAGAAAAAGTGAAAGAATAGGATATAAATATCCCCAAATCTCAAAATGGTATTATATTTTTTGTGTGTTTGTGGTCCTCTTTTAGTTGAGACACTGTAGATGAAGGATGCTTCAGAAAAAGACCAGACGCTGGATGTCTTTCAGTCGCCAACATGTGTTTTCGAAACACTGATATTAACGGGGAAACCCTGCAGGACTCAAATGCCTCCTTAAACTCATTTGGGAGTGATTACCCATCAGCCCCGGGGGTAACGCTGCCTTTCCTCTGCACGTTGTTTCTCTTTCAGAAACACAGAGAACTGTTAGTATGATGAGATCACAGACACGCTGCAAACGGTGTCCGCCAAAAGTCGAGTCCAGTGTCTATAGTGTCATTTTTATTTGTTATAGTTTGGGAAGATTGAAAATCGGTAGGGAAAGTAAGCTAAATCGGTAGGCGGTAGAAACCGGTCAAAAGCGGTAGACTACCGCCCAAATCGGTAGGGTTGGCAGGTATGCGTATACATTTTCAGGTATTTTACACTAGGGTCTGCTTCAGAGAGCAGCATCAGAATTACAGGTCTGAAATATACGTTGAGCTTCCTGTCTGTGTGAGGAACTCAGGCAGGGTGGTTCCTAACAACCTTCCACAGACATTCCTCTTCTAATTATGCCTGAGGAGAAAGAGTGTGTGTGTAAGTGTGTGTTTGATTGCCGGGGCACTAAAACATTAAAAAGTCTGCCCACATTTAAAGCTCTATATTTCACTTGACGACTGAAGCATTACACTCTTGTGTCACCGTGAAAATCAGTGCACAGAGCTGTGTTTGGTTTGGCTGACTTCTCAGACAAGATGTGATGTCTTCTGTTGATTCTGTAGTCTGGAGATGTAATTCATGGGACTCTGGATATAGTGAGGGTGGAGCTGGATTAAGGTTAAATCCAATTGTCCACTGACAAAGACGAACACTGGCGTCTTCTTGACCCAATGTTTTTTTATTTAGTTTTCGATTAAATAATAATGTAAAAGATTAATTTAACTTAGCTTACTGTTCATCCTTTCAGAATTAGCTTCTTTTAGCCTCGGATTGGACAAAACCAACACCAAAAGAAATATTTATTTTGACTTTTACTATTATTCAATAACCCCAAAAGTCCCAAAAAGGCCCATTGGACTCTTGGGCTGTTATTTAAAAAAAAAAAACTATTATTTTTCCCAGTGGTAATTGTTCCTAAAACTACAGAATTATGTTTAAGACTGGTGGCAAAGACAACTGCTCATTGGCTTACCATAATAAACTAACCAATAGCAATCCTCATTCCCAGAATCACAGTCAACAAGTACCTGCCAAATGGGAGCCACAAAGTTAGCACTATATAGTCAATTAATTTTAGTTCAACTATTTTTCTTTTAAATATATTTGGCCTTTACATTTCTCAAATGTCATAGTTGTTCTTGCTTCTAGCACCACCTAACCCCAGCACTAATATGGGGTCGTTTTTTATCACAAACACTTGTTCTCTTAGTTCATAAAACTACTCTCAGTTGTTAATTTAGGATTAAGACCATGTGTGTTATGTTGGCTGTTGGCTGATAGACTTATGTCACCCATTAGCAAGCAGCATGACACTTTTTAATGCATATTGGTCATTTTCATGGTTTGTTTCTCACTCATTAGCGAGCGCCACAGACATTCTTTTTTAGACGTTTAGGTTACGCCTGACAGTTCTGGTTTAATTGGCTGCCGAATTGCAGGGTTAGATCAAAATGGGATGATGCCCAGCAGCTAATCCTGGATATTCAATCAGAGGTGCCGTCAAAACAAACGTATTAAACCAGATTGCACTGAGGGTAAAAGCAATGATATCACTGGGTGGTTAGAGTGTGAATGCTATCTGATAACTGCGTTCGGCTTTAAGATGTTAATGCGGGAGCAGAGCAAGGGCTTTATTTAACAAGAAGATAATGTAGAATAATATATAGACATTTTTATTCATTGGGATAAACCCCTTGAGATGCACCATCTCGTTTTCAAGGGGGTCCCGACAATAGCAACAACTTACAGACATACATAAACAAAAAGACAAAATGCAAAACATGACACACAAGACAAACCACATACAGTCTGTTAAGTACAATTCAAGCAATGCACACAATCATTACAATCTGAGAGACAGTCGAGCAAATCAGTTTCATCAATATCAGTTATAACAAGTGCAGACCAGTTGAAAGTGAGATGATAATGCATGTTTAAACAAACCCAATGATGACAGAGATCTAATAGCAGCAGGTAAAGTATTCCAGTCAGTTGGGGCTTGGATAATGAACGCTCTTCTGCCAATACATTTTTTTGCAGAGAGGATGTCAGGAACACCTTTATAGTACAGAATTTATATTAAACATCCCCATAATGATTACTACCATTTGTAAATCTTTCATGTCCGTTGATTGAGGTGTTAATTCAACGTATTGGTATATTTTGAGGCGACGATTCATCCTTGTGTTTTTGGCCTGTGCTTTATTGTAAGGTACTCCGTAGTATTGGCAGTTGTTAACGGCAAACCCGAAACACAAAGTCAAGAACTCTCAAACACATCCAGTAAAAGTCCTGACAGAGTTTGTTTTGGTTTTATGTGTTGGTACTGTTATCTTAATTTGGCTTTCATTCTGATTATGTACAGCGGGAGTAGAGACCACAATTGAAGATAGAAGCAGAAGGAGTGCACCTCATAATTGGTCCGTTTTTCAATATGTTGTAAGAACCAGGAAAAGCAGATTTGGATAGAAAATATGTTTACAGAAGAAGAATGCCTCTGTAAAAAGTGATTTGTAGATTATCTGATGTTACAACCAAAGAGTTGCTGAGTGGGTGACTATTTTTGTTCTGTGCCCATTAGGACAAATGACTTCAATTTGGGAGATTATTCAACACTAACTTTAAATCTGAGTTGCTGTTGTTTTAAAAAGGTCATGGTGAGGAACAGAAAAGGACAGACGTACTAATGGTGCCTTCTAACAGTGCGTGGTTACTCCAGCGCCGCCCAGTCATGTTTGTGTTCTATATTTTGACTTTAGCTAATGGCTACATTGAAGTGGACTAACCCTCTCGTCATATAATATATACACATGGTTTTAAAAAATGTTGTTTCCTTTCATATCTTATATTTAGTTCACATTTCTGTTAAATTCCTCTCAGCCATTAGGAGTGTTTTTGTTTGGACCTAATTAGCACACATTAGATAAAACTAAGTAAACTATGTTGAACATTATACCTGCCTAGAATAAGCATGGTGGCCTTTTTGCAAAACGCTACTTTAGCTGACAGAGCTGCAGAAACGGCTATAAACTCATAGTCTATTTGACCATTCAAAATCTTTGTCTGGTCAATAAAATGAGTTTCGGACAATCTGATTGCAATATTGCTTGTACACCTGCACATGTATCTGTTCATTATGTAGATAAGATATCTAGAGAGAGATTACAAGATGGTGTTGGTCTTGGTGCATTTCTTCTAATCACTAACGGTACGTCCACACAGCAGCTTTTCAAAAATCTTGAAAATCTTGGAGCTGGGCGTGTCTGACAGCTTGGGGATTTTTTGCGAGCAATGCGACCAACAACCAATCACATGAATCTCCCGCCCCCGACATACAAAGCAAAAAACCCCGGGGATTTTATGCGAGCAATATATATATATATATATATAAACTCCCCAAACAGGCGAAAACCTACCAGCTTCCCCCACTGTCTCTGCCCCCTCCCTCCATGCCTGGTTCCTCCGGTTTGTATCCCGGTAATAGTTCTGGCCGTAAAGAACCGGGTGATTTGCTACCGTAATTTCTCGTTTGGAATATGAGGAAATGAACTGCGGTCTGGTTCTCCCTGCTTACACGCGGTTTGATTGGCTAGCGCTTCTACTGTGAGATTGGCATAAACGTGTTTGATTGGCTGGCGCTTCCAGCTCAGCTTCAAAAGTTGAACATTGCTCAACTTTTGAATCCTGGAAATCTTCGCTTCGCTCCCCCACAATGCAGTTCGGGGAAAAGCGAGGCAAAGTGACGTCATCCCCATTCAAAGTCAATGGGCAGAGAAGCGTTGGAAGCGGTGGAAGTTGCTTCTGAAGCTGCTGTGTGGACGTACCGTAAGATTGACATGAAGGCTTTTCTTTTCAAAAACCTCAACCTAGACCTGCATCTACGTACTATTCATTCCAGTAATTTATTTGGCTAAAGGGGAAGACTCGTTTAGTCTTCAGAAGTTTGATCATTGCTCATGCCATGCACCACCTAACGATTCCTCTTCATCAGTATTTCCTTGTCGAGTGATCAGGGTGGTGCATGTTTTTCTCCTCTGTGTGTATGAGAGCATGCTTGGATTTTCCGGGGTGGAACACACAGGTTTGGTTGGCTCTTACGGCCCGTCCACACTACAGCTTCGACAGCTTCAAAAACGGTTTCCAACGCGTCTGCCCATTCACTTTGAATGGGGTGACGTCACTTTTCGCCGAACTGCATTGTGGGAAGCAGAGCGGAGCTTTCCTGGCGTTTCAGGCTGCAAAAGTTGAGCAATGTTCAACTTTTGAAGCTTCTGAAGCTTTCGGTGGAAGCGTCAGCCAATCAAATCATATGCCAGTACAAGCTCTAGCCAATCAAACCGCTGCTTGTGTGTCAGGGGCGGGAGATTCATGTGATTGGTTGTTGGTCGAGCTTCAGACACGCCCAGCTCCAAGCTTTTTTTGAAGCTGTAGTGTGGACGGGCCGTTACTGTTCAGTACAGACTACTGTGGTTGGCTGCAATGGGGCCAGAAAGCACATTGACCGGTTGTACTGCCAAGAAAACTTCTTCTGAATGACATTCAGCTCCGTCACCGGGTCAGGGTTTTTCTGGTCATGTTGGCTGCTGTCTTGTTTGGGTTCTTCTGGTCAGTGTTTTGTGGTATTATGCTCACCAATAATATTAAACGAACAGACTGGAAGAACAAGCTTTAAAGTTAAGCTCTGACATTATCACTATAAAACGGCAAAGATATTGGTGCTCCTAAACCCAACCAATCACATGCTTCTGGTTATGTTACTTTGTTTTATAGTGATGTTTGTGAACCTGCATCCCAGTACTTTGGTTATGAATAGATTTGTTCAAGGCAAGAAGATCAAGTTACGTTGTTTGTTATTACATATTCAAAAATGTCTATATAGCTCCATATGTTTGGCTAAAGCAGTGCCGTTCCCTACATGCGCCTGTGTAGTCTCTACTCTATTTGCGCCAGGGTGTGGCAGCAGAAAAGCAGCTTCGGGTATTTGTGTCTGTGAAGATGTATGCCTGCGCTCATGTTGTGGTGCAACACTAATCTGATCAGACTCTAACACACTGCAGGCGTGTGTAGAGGAGAGTCCATGAGAAAAGGACAAAGAAGAAGAGAGCAACATGATTGATGAAGCCATATCTAGGAGATTATATTATTTAATAGTTATCCATTTATTTGATTGTTCTGTTTTGTTTATAGTAAATCTTCCTTTTAATTATTATTTAAGTTGATCAAATAAGTTGTACTATGCCTCTGTTGTTGTAAAGGCAGCCTCTGGGCGCCGGGGGAGAGGAGGCCTGCTCATTATAAAGCTGGGATACAGGTGGTAGTGAGCGACGCACCCGGTAGGCTTATGTTTTTTTTACCATCGGGTAAGAAGGAAGAGAAAATGCTTGATGTGTTGATAATAAATGGCACTGAAACGACTTTTGCTCGGACCTTGATTTCTACCCATGCGTAAGATTCGCTGACGGGTGCCACAGCGGCACTTTACTTTGCGTTATATTTCCTTCTTATATTTTTATGATGTTGGCCGCTATAATGATAATAGGTTCATAGTTCATGTTCTTTATGGCCATAGGCATTACATTGAATGACACACATACACAGCTCTCTTGGCTAGACTTCCTACATTATAACGTAACTGTTGTCTATAAGCAGTAAATTGGGGGTTCAAAGGTCAAACAAGACCAAAGAATATAGCCAAAAAAGTGGCTCTGCGAAGCTGTCCTCAAACGTCCTTTAGTACATGTGATGAATGTGCATGTGAGTGACCTTGTAACATTGCGTCTGCAGTTTGTTTTGGGCACTTAACGATAAGGTTCACTCTCTTATAACAAAAAGCCAAGCTCATGTCAAACACAGCCTCACTGTTGTGTCTGATACAGTATCATTGTGGCAAACACTACGTTACTTTCTATTGTTCTCCAAACCTACAATATAAACTATAGTTTCCACTGTGGGAAAACCCCTTCTTTGTGTTCTCGCCAGTTCGGTGTGTTACAGACAACAGACCTGCAGTCATTTGATTGGACAATAGCTTCTGCTTATTGAGGATGAATAGAATTACTGCCATATTTAAAATGTTTGTCTGCTGTATGTCTGCACCAGCCACCAGGCAATTGGTTTGGTTTCTCACCAATATGCATAAGTTCCTTCCGTTGATTTTACATATTTAATTTGTACCCCACAAAAGGGACATTTCTTCTTCTACTATAAATGGTTCCAGATACTTAACGAAGGTTAGCAAAGGATCCCTCGACAAAAAGTAATTGGATTGTTTCCATTGGATTTTGAAATATTGCAGAAAATAAGATATTTGGCAAACACACGTTTTGTTCAGCAGGATAATCTCCACATAATAACATCACGTTTCAGAGTGTGAATGCAATTGCCCGAATAAAAAGTTCTTATTTTCGGCAATAAACAAACTACATCCAGTTGCATGGCTGTGGATCATTACCGCTAAGCTTTACGCTGATGACGTTTCGTACTCTTATTCAGTCACTTGTTATCCTTTTTAAGTCACATTGCAGCTTCAGACATTGATCAGTGGGGTATTTTCTGACATAAAACAACGTATAATCTCTTAAACTTGTGTTCACCACAAATGTTAATTCTGCCATCTAACCAAAAACACGTTCACAACATTGACTTCAAGATAAGGGAACTAGAAGTGTTCAAATGCCTAATTTCTGGGTTTTAGGACTCATCCCTACACCGTGCTATTGGAGACATTGTCCATACATTTGGGACGAACAGTCAGTCATGCACCCCTCCAGAATGAATGTACATTAATACTATTTAATATACAGGTTAATGATGTGTTCCTTGGGACAAACGGCACTATGTCAGTGGTTTTTCAATTGGAAAAAAACAACAATATAATCCAGTGTTTTACTATAAAATACACACAGCCATAAAAGACTTGTCCAAACCAGAAAAAGAAAACACATCTTTCCATACTCATGTGTTTCCCTAATTCAACAGCTATGTATGGAGCTATCCTCATTCACTGAGTCCCCATTAACATTTGTTTCTCAAACCTCTTCAGTTTCTATTCCTAATAGTGACCTTAAACCACTGTAATATGTACAGGACCATTTCCTACCAGCCCCTAACCCCACTAATTCATTAATTTCTAAGGCTTTATATGAGATATCTGCAGTAAAGCTAACCACAAAGAGGTAGTAAATGTCTATTTTTCCTCTGCTGAGAAATATAATGGCAAAAGCATCCCAGGCAACACAGTGTGAGATCAGAGTCCAGAAATCACAAGCGTCTCATTGTGGTATCTCGCAGCTTTCTTATTTTGTTTTCATGGTCAATCACTGAAGAACTTTCAGTGCGTGGCAAGTCCTCACGACAAGATGAAAAGTATTAATTGCAAAGCTGTTTACAAATGGTTAGGTACAATCTAGGAGTCTACACATGTCAAACACACACATTGTTTTACATTTACATCTAGACCAACTATATATTTTGAACTGCAAATGACCAAAACATGTTTTTTGGACATGTGTAAATAGATCACACACACACACACACACACACACACACACACACACACACACACACACACACACACACACACACACACACACACACACACACACACACACACACACACACACACACACACACACACACACACACACACACACACACACACACACACACACACACACACACACACACACACACACACACACACACACACACACACACACACACACACACACACACACACACACACACACACACACACACACACACACACACACACACACACACACACACACACACACACACACACACACACACACACACACACACACACACACACACACACACACACACACAGAGCATCCAATGATGAAGCCTACCAGCCGTATTTAACACTGTTTAGAAAAGGCTGCCAGCAAACCTACGGAGAAAACACATTTCGGCTGCTTGTATCTTGTAGCTCATGACCCATTCTTCATGACCATATGTGAACGAAGGAATGACGATAGACCAGTAGATTGAGAGATGTACCTTCTGGTTGAGCGCTTTCTCCATCACAAGTGCGGTAAAGCTAATGCAACACTATTCCTGTTGCACCAATTCTCCGGCATAATTCATGTTCTACTGTCCCTTTACTCAAGACCAAGATCCCAAAATACCTGAACTCACGTACTTGGGGTAAGACACTACTTGAAGTAGACAGACCATTGATTTCCTGCTGAGAACAATAGCCTCAGATTTAATATGGGTATCTTCAAAAAGTTGCTTATTTTCGCATTTTGCAGTAAAAGCTAATTCGAGCATTAATACTGTACGAATCCTGTTCATGATCACTGATGTTTATGGAAGTCCTACATGCAGTGTCTTCAGCTATGTTTTGGTCTCTGCAATGTCCCGAGGGCAATGTCCCTCTTTAGCTGCTTAATGATGTACTATGATCCAAGTAGCAAGTAGCTACATGTGTGTCTGCTGTTTGGTGCTGGGCAGATAATGTACATTGGGCATATCGGAGCTTTTTCACTAGAAACAGATGCCTGCTGTGGTTAAAACACGTGCTTAAGTTCACTCAGTATCTTAAGAATCGACTGTCCTAAAGCACACATCCACCCATTGTTTATCAGGAGAGACAGTTTGGTGTTGAACTTCTCTCTGTCGCTGCAATGTGCCGATAAATCAACGCATGTGTCAGACCTGTTACAGCTGTTAGCCGTGTGGCCACCTCAGCACTCAGACAGAAAGGTGGAGCATTCAGAACAAAAGCTCAGCAGCGGCTGTGACCCAGACTTCAGAAACCAAAGTGAGTGGGCTGAGTTTCCCGTTTGTTTACATCTTTCAGTCAATTCCTAGAAGTAGAGGCTCAGAAACCTCTACCTCGTGACCAAGTGATGTGGTGTTTCATGTCTGAGACGAGGAGAGAAAGATGCACACTTTGAGAGGGCGGGGTTTCTTTCTTTATACATAATGTTGAGTCTTACAGGTGTTGCACAGATGTTATAAAGAATGCATTATTTAAATTAAATACCAGTGTTTTTGTACAAATTATTACATGTAATTTGTTAGACGCTTTTATCCAAAGCGACTTACATACATTCAATACTGTGGACAATCCCCACAGGAGCAATTTGGGGTGAAGTGTCTCAGGGACACAACGACGTGCTGACTGCAGTGGGACTCGAACTTGCTATCTCCTGATTTGAAGTCCAGCACACTAACCACTGAGCCACAGCCTCCCAAATTCATCCAAAATTGTGTCCGGGGGGGAATGAGAAGGAAGTACATTTTCTTTGTCTTTCAATTCCACATTAATATACATTTTTTTTAAATAAGGCTAACCCAAAAATCCCTCCGCCAGAGCATGGGAATGAAGTCCCGGCAAAATCATGGTTTGTTATTCTGCCTTAAAATCAATAGTACAATATCAGCAAATTAACTTAAACCTACAGTGTTTTCATTTTCCTTCCATTCTTGATGCCCTCGTGCTTTCCCCCATAAACTTGTGACTGTGTTGAAGATGACTGGCTGTTTTCTTTCTAATATTATCACTCAGACAAACTCACACAACTACTTTGACACTGTGCTGAGCTAGTGATTCTATTGTTAACTTTACAAGCTCCTAAACCCTCTGTAAGCTTCTCTCTGTCAGCCGCATCTTCATGTACTGCTATTAAACCCCCACGCAGAGAGACATCAGACACATACACGCACATCGTTATAACTGCTACTAAGTTACAGTTACGTGTCTTAAAAAAGTAATCAGATTACTTTTAGATTACTTTTGGATTACTTTCTTTTTCCATCACAGATGGGTATGTTTTGGTGAACAGGAGACACAAGGAAACTGAACGTGTTTTTACTGTTTTAATGGCTTATCAAGAGCACAACTGAAACATAACATCTGAAACGATGCAACAACATAATACACTTGTTGGGGATGCAGCTTGGGATGTGAGGAGTGAGGGACACGGCTTAGAACGGGCATGTCGCCTTCTGTCCTGCCAGTGTTGGCAGGACATGAATTAAAATGTCGAACTCGGACTTCATTTTAAGGACATTTCGGCCAGGGGTGTAGAGCTATATTTGTTTAAGCACCGGATTGGCAAAACAGGAGAGTGTGCACCAGTCTGCCTTGATCTATGAATTCATGTCCGTGACTCTCACAGTATCTGCTGCCCACAGCTGTTTTATAGAAGGAACACCTCCTTCACTTCATGACATCTCTGCAGCTCCAGGAGGCAGCAGGAGGGTTAACTCCGCCTCTGAGAAGACGAGCGTGCAGTGCCTTTCACGCACCGCCTTTCACGCACCGCCTTCACTGTGTGTACCTTCAGAAATAATCATTAGTAAGGCTAAAGAGCGACCGCAGGCTGATGTGTTTTAACCACACACACAGGCGATCTAAACGCAGACTTTTGTTCCTCCATGTTTCGTTGTTATTGTTTCACTGAGCGAGCGGACCCGCGATTCAAAACGCTTTTTTGGTCCATCTGCGGCGGTAATAGGTTTTGTGGGCTTTGATGATTCGGCTGTACCTTTCAACCCAGTCTCACGGCATGTCGTGTTCACCAACACGATGTTCCCCTTTTTTTCGTGTTGCACAGCACGATTTTAAAAGCAATGTATTTCTACTGGTATGTGTTTCGTGCCTGCAGCACGTCTTTTTCTCCGGTCGGGTCGTGGAAGACCGGAAGCTGTGTGGTTCATAAAAACATGTTCTCACTCAATATCAAGCCACAGTTATTGCTTTTATTTTAAATCGTATAATTTCGGACTTTTGTTGCCGTCTGTGAGGAAAATAAATGGGGCTCAGAGCCTCAGGATACTGAAATCTGTATTTTTTAAATCTTTTTTTCCTTCTAAATTTGTTATTCTTTTCAAAATAACACACTGTTATTTACTCACCAATAACACACACTTATCCTTGCTTTTATTTATTGGTTTAATTCCATAATCTCTGGCTTTTTTGGCGTCCGTCAGGAACTGAATTTCAAAATAAAAATAACCGGAAAGAGACGTAGGCATTTCGAGCGATTACCCAAGATCCTCAGCTATGGTGTAAGCTCGCTGATTGGATGTTTTAGCCGCAATGCATGCTGGGATATATAATTAGTAAAGTATTCCGTTACAACCCAACCCTAACGGTACGTCCACACAGCAGCTTCAGAAGAAACTTTAACAGGATTTTGAACAGGATTCAAAAGTTGAGAAATGTTCAACTTTTGAAGCTGAGCTGGAAGCGCCAGCCAATCAAACACGTTTATGCAAATCTGACAGTAGAAGCGCTAGCCAATCAAACCGCGTGTAAGCAGGGAGAACCAGACCGCAGTTCATTTCCTCATATTCCAAACGAGAAATTACGGTAGCAAATCACCCGGTTCTTTACGACCAGAACTATTAACGGGATACAAACCGGAGGAACCAGGCATGGAGGGAGGTGGCAGAGACAGTGGGTGGAACTGGTAGGTTTTCGCCTGTTTGGGGAGTTTATATATATATATTGCTCGCATAAAATCCCCGGGGTTTTTTGCTTTGTATGTCGGGGGCGGGAGATTCATGTGATTGGTTGTTGGTCGCATTGCTCGCAAAAAATCCCCAAGCGGTCAGACACGCCCAGCTCCAAGAGTTTCAAGATTTTTGAAAAGCTGTTGTGTGGACGTACCATTAGAGTATTTGGAAGCTTTGTGTCTCGTTGTACACGGTGCAAGGAGAACATTTGACCCAGAAATGTAGTTACTTATGAAGCGTTTGGAAAAGCTCAGTAAGGAGTCAGACCTTGTGTGAGCGAAATCACAAGCAAGAAACTTAAATAGATGTGATTGTCCTTGATGTGACTCGATGTAGCCTAGGACAGTTCAGGCAGGTCATGTTTCCCCTCTCAATGTGAAACACACTCTCACTGTCAGCCATGTTTTAAATCCTGACTAACACTACATTTTTTTCTAGTTAAGTAATTGTTTCACAAAATGACATGTTGTATTTGTTCTGCATTAGATTGTTCCAGATATGCAAGTCAAATGTGTTTGCATACTCCCCAAAAAATGAATACAACATTTTTTTTAGATGAACACTCAACTGTTCAACCTGCACGAATGTGTGTAGAGAAACATCATATTCACATCAGTTCACCGCATGTGGTAATACTACAAGGGACTTGAAGTGGTGTGTGTGTGTGTGTGTGTGTGTGTGTGTGTGTGTGTGTGTGTGTGTGTGTGTGTGTGTGTGTGTGTGTGTGTGTGTGTGTGTGTGTGTGTGTGTGTGTGGGCAGTTGTGTGGTCAATGATGCATGACAGCAGTCTGTGTACAAACATATGCAGTGTAAATATTTTGGCCAATATAAGATTTCTGCCTTTGTATTACTGTATGTACCAGCTTGCGGGCATATTACATGTGTGTGCGTGTGCGTGCGCGCGTGCACAGGTAGGTTTTCAAGGAAGTGTATTTGTGTCTGTGCTCTCGTGTCTTTTTTTAATGCGAGACATGATATACTCTGCATGACTATTACTTTGTTTTGTTTCATATTTGGTCGCTAAAATAATTGAATAAGACCAAGCTAAAGGATCAAATATATTTAAACTAAATTAATGCAACACAATTACTCAGACATTTATGAATATATCCATGTGGGTTCACCCGGCAGTATGTTTCAAATATCTTCCCTTAAAATGATATGTGTGGTTTGGTGAAATAACTTTTCATGTCAATCGTTAAAGTTTGCTTTGAAATGGGGAGATAAACAGTAACACAGGAATGAATTGAATGACATATCACTTTTAGCGAGAAAAACATTCTTATGTTTTGAAAGTGTTCAGTGGAAGATCTTTGAGATGATGAAGCTCTTCAGGGCGTTTACTATGTCAGTAAGTTGTCTGTGGAAATATCCGCTCATTGTCTGATTTCACTTAATACATTTTGGTCAGTCTCCTTGGTACTTAAGTTAGGGTAGTAGTAGTAGTTAGGGTTACACTACCTTTAAGGATTCCTTCCAAAAATGTCTGAACAACAGAGACACACATTTGGACTCTAAATCATCTGTAAAAAGACTCACAACAAGAAATACCCACCATAATCTCTCTGTGCTCTGGATGGATCCCGTAATTAAGAATCAACAGTTACGGCCCGTCCACACTACAGCTTCGACAGCTTCCAACGCGTCTGCCCATTCACTTTGAATGGGGTGATGTCACTTTTCGCCGAACTGCATTGTGGGAAGCAGAGCGGAGCTTTCCTGGCGTTTCAGGCTGCAAAAGTTGAGCAATGTTCAACTTTTGAAGCTTCTAAAGCTTTCGGTGGAAGCGTCAGCCAATCAAATCATATGCCAGTACAAGCTCTAGCCAATCAAACCGCTGCTTGTGTGTCAGGGGCGGGAGATTCATGTGATTGGTTGTTGATCGAGCTTCAGACACGCCCAGCTCCAAGCTTTTTTTGAAGCTGTAGTGTGGACGGGCCGTTACTTCTCAAAACACATTCAATATTGGATGAATCTACAAATATCCCTCAAAGGAAGGATGACTTCAACAAAAAGACCATACTACCAATGATAAATGGTATTCATGGTTGAATGCAAATATTGTAAGTCGCTTTGGATAAAAGTGTCAGTTAAATGAAAAGTGATGTAATAATAAATGCCCTGTTCCCTATTCTCCTCTCAGATGTACGGTACCAGTTTCCTGTCTACGTTGAGCCCGTTCTGGTAAATGACTTTAAAACCACTGATTCAGTTGAGAATGACTCATCTGCACCCCCACTCGCCCCAGACTGCTCTCTGTACTGTCCCTTGGTTTCGGAGGTTTTATACATTTTTGGATTTGTTGTAAATGCATCAAAGACATCGAGGAGATTGAGGAACACACATGCATGCTATGTAATTTCCCACTGACCATTATGACTGCGCTGAAATGTGCCTTCGGAAACCAGTCAGAAAATACGAACAACAAATACTTTGATGTGATATGTTAAACTTGCAATGTTGTATAAAACAAGCAAACCGCAAAAAAAAAAGTTTAATTGGGATTCAATCTGCACCTTAGAAGGCAACTTCAGAAAAATCCGTTTAACTGACCTCAATAAGATTTCCGTGAAAAATATCCATTTTCAAAAAGATATGTTTACGAAGATGTATGTAATGTTAATTCAGCCTTCGACTCTCATGCACAGAATCAGTTTAATCACCACGGAAACACTATGACAGAGCCAAGGTTAAGTAAGTATGTTCATTTCTAAAGCCAAAAGTTAAATGAACCTTCAGTTTAAATGTGAGCACATGTAAGCAAACCATAATTATACGAGAACACTAAATACTTCTTGCATTTAAGGAATACATGATCTTAAACCGGTTATAGATTTGTTTACATGTGTATAACTGTGTTGTTTGTGACATGCACTCTTCTATGTCCATGTACCGTATGTGTAGATGGGCAAATGTAAGCATATGTTTTGCTTAAACATGGCCTTCCTGTGCACGTGTGAACATGTCATTACATGTTTACGACGCACGTGTGTTTCGGCTCTAATTTGAACAAGTTTGGAGTACGTTCTTCTCCATCAGAACAACATGGTCGTCTTAAGCTCCGTCCCTCTTTGGATCGACCGTCAGTAATTACAGAGCACCAGGCAGAGAGCGCTGGCACTCCCAGTCCACCGGCCCCAGCCAAGAGGCCCTGTTTCTGGGCAGGAAGTGACCTTATATGGGCATTCCTTTAACTGTGGCCGTATTCCTGCCTCTGTGGTTGTCTAAAGCTGCTGAACTACATCAACCTTAATGTGGCCAACACTGAGTGTGATGGTATGTAATCTGTTTTGAAAATATGCTTTTCCGGAAACCAAGAATGCTCGATGAATGCTGGAGTAAAAGAGGAAGAGGATGGAGGAGGGTTGCCAAGCTCTGCACTTGCAGGATAATGTCATGACCACATCACCCCTATCCTCCATGACCTCCACTGGCTCCCCATCAAACACCGCACTGACCCCCCCCCCCCCTACCTCTGTGACCTCATCCAACGACACACCCCCACCCGTCGCCTCAGGTCTGCTGAAGCTACTGCAGCCCATCAGGACAAAGCTCCGGACCTGGGGGGACAGGGCCTTCGCAGCAGCCTCCCCCTCACTCTGGAACCCCCTCCCCAGCCACGTCAGATCCGCCAACACTCTCACATCATTCAAACAATCCCTCAAAACTCACCTTTTCAATCTTGCCTTCAACTCCTAATCTACTAACGCCTTGCCCTTATTCCTCCTCGCTTAGCACTTTCTACTTTTGTTGTTATTTTTGTTTTACTTGCTTTTAAGCGCTTTGAGCAGCAGGAAAAGCGTTTTATAAATGTAATGTATTATTATTATTATGACCTTATTTGGGAATCTATATACACATAGGCAAGGCAAGGCAAGTTTATTTATATAGCACCTTTCAGCACCAGGCAATTCAAGGTGCTTTACAAAAATGAAAGACATTCAGACAAAGGCATTTAAAAACAGTAAAAGATAATAAAAGAAACATTAAAATAAAAATGAAAGACATTAAGAAAATGGCATTTAAAATCAGTCATTAAAAAGAAAAGCTAATAAAATAAACAATAAAAGTTACAGTGCAGTCTAAGATATGAATAGTTCAATTATTTCGGTTCTTGATTTTTTATTTATTCACAGAACCTCCCTTTGGAAATCTGAACATTTCCGTCCCGATTGTTAATTTAGACTGATTGTTTTCACCATGTTATGCTAGTTGAATTCTGTATCTAATTTGGTGCTAATAGTCATGGTCCTCAGAGGATGAGTTCCTTTAATCACACATATATAAACAGCGACACATGTGCTTCATTTCTGCAATCTATAGTCTCAAGTCAACCTAATTTGTGGACTGTGGGAGGAAATACTTTCTTTGAATGTGAACAGATAAATATTTTGACAAAGATTACAAAAAAAAACTTACAAAAAAACTCACCTCTTCAAAGTGGCTTTTTTTGTGTGATTGTTGTTTTATTGCTTGATTTTCATGTGTTTTCTATTAATTGTTGTCCTTTTCTTTTCTCTGTAAAGCGACTTTGAGCACCTGTAAACGCGCTAACAAAATAAAAGTATTATTTGTTTTATTATATTGTTATTGTATTTGTTTGTTTGTCTTTACTTGACCTAACACCCTATAGACCAGAATAGCATACATATGACTGCTTGGTATTGACAGTAATTTAACAGAAATGTTTTTGACAGTATGTGCCTGCCCCATGACGCTTTTGGGGGTTTGTCTGTCACAACAGAGATGCTTAACTAACCAATCAGAGCAGACTGGGCTCTGGTTTCAGACAGAGGGTGAAAAGAGACGCTGCAGCACAGGCTTTTTGAACATTAAAGCGCGGAGACACCAGAGAATAACAGCTCAGGAAAAGCCATGATCTAAGCTTCAATGGTGTAAGCATTATAAGTGAAGACGCACAGCGCATAACACCGAGTTAAAGTTAGATTTGTTTTTCCGTCTAAACTTTCCAAAATCTCAAACTTGGCAGCAGGTCAGGTTAGCTAACACGGCATGAGCGGACATAAACAAGGTCAACGTTTCCACTCCAAAGTAGAATCAACAGTATGAGAAGAGAGAGAAAAGAGGAGGGAACCATGGTGTTGGAAAAACAAAGCGACAATGAAAGAAAGAAAGAAAGGAAAACGAGAAAATGAAAGACAGCACAGACAGTGGCCGGTCAGCTTTATGCAGATGATGACGTGTTTTCCATTAATTGGAAACCCTCACCTTTGTTTATGTGAGTGGGTGGTTATAATCCTCCGAGTGGGGAGCAGAGCTTTGGGTCAGACTCGAGGGAAGATGTTCTGTATAAACATTTTAATGTTATTTTTATAAAATTGCAGGAAACCACGTGATTTTAAAGTCATTATTACGTATGTCATCATTATGTTTTCAAATGCAGTTAAGTCTAAGGCTAAAATGACTTTGCTTGAATTCTATTTTAAAGTCATTCTGTGGACGTGTGAATCTGTGTGTTCTGCAAACAAACTGTAACAAATGTGAACAAAAGCTAATGGTACTTACAAGGTCTGTCCAGCAAGATATTACAATTGTGGTGCGAGGAGATTCAAAGCACAAAGACAATCTACAGAAGTAGACAAATAATGTCTTATAAGGCGATACATAAACCCCAACGGTAAGCTTTCAACTTGTAATTTGAAATCCTGACAATAAGCATTTGACTTGAACACATAAGAGAAATTGAAAGTGTCCCTGTTCGGCTTGATGACGTAAACATACAGAACTTTGGATGTTGCATGATTTGAAAAGTCTAATTTATAGCTATCTTTAAGGCTATATTTATGTACATTGTCTGTCTCTGATTAACTTCTACTTTACAGATGTAGGGCTTCATCTACTGTAGGCTAGTGTATTTGGTGGTGATGACATGCAGCACTTACACTGATACCTCAAATTCCTCGTAAGGCCCCAGAGCTGCTTTAATGTTGCCTGCAGGGGTTGAGAATATTTAGCGGAGAAAGAGGCAGCTATAAATACTCTTTAATGTCAGGTCTGAGTCGGGACCTGTGAACAGCGAGAGGAGGGTTTGGGTGGAGGCCCACACATCTGTCAGCCACTGCGTACGTGTGTGGTAGTCTGGCTCTAGGGCAAATGTTATTCAGGTTGAGGTATTTCATGTTGTTGTGTAAATCTAATCTGGATCTAAAAGGAAGATTAAAGCTTGTACAAACAAGATCTACCGTTATTAGGCATTCTTTCTCTGTAATTGACAATTAGGCCATTTATCTTATTAACCATGTATGCAGTGCAGTGATAGCTTGTTGAGGGATTAGCGTCCTGCTTAGTACCAGACAACGCCATATTGTTTGGTCACACTGTAAATGTGTGTACAGAATAAACTCGGCATGTAAAAGTTTCATGAGAGGAAACACTGTCTTTTCTTGGTAGTTTTTACTGTATTTTCCCATTGTATATGATGCTCTACTGGCTCCACGAAGCTACCAATTTAATTAGTGATGGCTTTTCTAGTTGGGCTTTGTTCCATTTCCCGACAAGTTTTAGCAAGGCTTGTAAAAACCTGTTACAGACTTTGCATCTATTCAACAACCAGCTGTTGCTATTTTACTAGATGCTAAAAAAGCACTTGATAGGATAGAGCGGTTTCACTTACTGTCAAAGTTTGGGTTTTTTGAGGTACAAAATAAATTGGTCTAAGTAAGTGAGGTCAGCGCAGTGTATGGTGCCGCTGGAAATC
The DNA here is from genome assembly GCF_902827115.2 of Pseudochaenichthys georgianus. Lineage (NCBI taxonomy): Eukaryota > Metazoa > Chordata > Actinopteri > Perciformes > Channichthyidae > Pseudochaenichthys > Pseudochaenichthys georgianus. The sequence goes on along the minus strand of NC_047514.1, from coordinate 2,763,017 downwards.
TGCAAATAGAGCATATCGCTTCAGTTGGTTACCAAAAAATGCATTTTCGGAGCAAAAGGCCATGAGAATAATAAGCATGTTTTCAGACTATTAGGGTTTCTAATTAGTAGGCCTTTGACAATTTCAGGACAGACACTTCCCAACATTGTGTTTCTGCCTCATTCTGGATTCCTGACGCCTCGCTCGCCCCCCGACAGTGTTTTTTACTTATGTCCTGTTATTGACCCCTGCTGGCCTAAACTCTGACTGTCTGTATATGAGGCATTGGTTTTTTCATTCTGAGCCGCAACAGTTATAATAGCGTTGTAACAATACTATATTACTATAACTATAATAACTAAGCTTGCATTTGTTCTTTTGTGTGAATCTTTAAAGGCTAACTTCAGGTTTTTGCACTTTTGAACCGGGATTTAAAGAGTCATCAGTCCATTTTTGAAGATAACATTAAGACAGTACGCTAAAGGAAGCCTATCTGTAGAATGTTTTGACTAGACGGATATCTTTGTGATGCTTTATGGTGCATTCATCACACCGTGCTCAATGTCATTCCTCACGTCTGGAGTGAATGAGTGGTGGTGAAATGTTGAGCATTTACAGATTGTATGCACTATCTGTAATTGACCGCTAGATGGTGCTATTGTTGAGGTTTGGATTAGAGCTTTTTGTTCTTTGCCCTATTTTGGAAAATCTTCATTGTTTTGGCTTTACACTCAGTACACTCAGCCTACCACCAGAGAGCAGCATCTTCCTCTCAAGGAACAGCACATACAGCCCTCAGTAACCCATGCAAACACAACATGCAAGTTGAATGAATATTGGTATACAGAATGTATTGTTTCAAAAAGCATTGTTGTTTCTATCTAAAAGACAAGAGATACTTTTAATAAACTGGATTCTCTTTTTACTTATGGAAAGTCTTTCTCACTAAGGTTTCCTCTGCAATGTCCCATTGCAACACACACACACACACACACACACACCAGCGTCTTATCAGCAACACACAGACAGCATCTAAAGCGGCACATCTCACAGCCTGTCTTGAACACAAACCACAGAGTGTGTTATCCATCTTTTGATCATCTGAGGTACACACAGTTACACAGTTACACAGCGTGTGGATGAGAACAGAACACATAGTCATAAAGAAAGAACAGCAACTATTTATGGGCCTAACAGTAAGAATGAATGGATGGATTACAGCACCTGATCCCTTGCTTTTTTGGAATCAATGGCACAGTGGCTAAAAGTAATCAAATACTACAGTAGTTGTGCATTTTTAACAATTCCATTGCTGTAATGACCAACTTTATAATCCCTGAATGTCAACAAGCGTAGTTCCTAGCACTTCCTATTGACGATGTTGTAAAAGACGAAAAGCTTTGACCCGGCAGGTCAGACTGCAGGATCAGTCAAGTCATCAAATCCGTTGCAGTGACCCTCGAAACAGTACAACATAATAATAATAAATGGGACTTTTATAGCGCTTTTCATGAAACTCAAAGACGCTTTGACAGAGAATTAAGAGGAGAAAAAGACAAGAGAAAACAAAATAATAATAAATAATAATGTGTTGTGTTTACCCAGCATTAACGGATCAAAAGCATGGACACCAAGCTAGGGTGAGTTTAACAAACAGGATGACAGTTTTTGCATAATGAGTAAGAAACGGGGTGTTTCATGTTACAGTAAATATTTCCAAGACAAACTAAAAACAGCGGACAGAATGCATTTGGCGAGATACTTGAAAAAGGGACTTTCAGAAAACAGAAAGTGAGCTGAGGCAGAAAGACAGAGAGATCAAGAGAGCTAGAAGAGCATCGGCTAAACAACAGAAAAGGAAGACATGAGTCAGAGACCAAGAGACAAAGACGCAGAGTGAGAGTCAGCTCAGATCTGCTGCGGTTCAGCGCGTTTCCTGCCAGGGATAATAATAGCTTTGTGAGTTCCTCTCTGCGAGAAGCGTGGGAGGAGGAGCGGCGATGTGACACGTGGGCCGCTCTTACTGTCACTACAAGGGAAACAACAACATCCCCTTCCACGTAAATAGACACCCTGGCTCAAATGATCTTTATGCAGCTTCTTTGGAATCCACAGAATAAGTCAATTAAAGGAACAAACACACAAAGTGAACAAGTGTATTTTCAGGCCTCTCTGAAGGCCACCACGTAGACCAGGGGTGTCAAACTCAAGGCCCGGGGGCCAAATGCGGCCCGCGACTTCATTTTATGTGGCCTCACAAGAGCTTGCAAAAAATATAATATGTTTATTAGACGGTTACGTGCTACTTTACAGAAGCATGTTGCCCATGAACTACATGTCCCACAATGCATCTCAAATTATACTTTTTTCTCAGAATTTGCCATTTCTTCAAATTAGACTTTTTTCTCAGAATTAGATTTTTTTTTTTTAAGTTACTTTTTATTTAAAAATGTCATTTCTTTTTAAATCATTGTAACATGCGCACTGAAGAGACTTGCAATTATTTGCCCTAGACTTCTTCTTTCAGACGTAGTTAATTATGAAGTTATTACCCTATCCGATAATAATCCAATGCAGAGGCAATAATGTAATACAATACATTATTTTATATATTAAATATTTATATATGTATTTTGATATAGTCTTAAAGTTACAACCGGCCCTTTGAGTGCAACCATAATGCTGATTTGGCCCGTGATGAAATTGAGTTTGACACCCCTGACGTAGACCATGTGGGCACTGCAGGAGATAGGAGCTTTGCATCTATTGGCCCGAAGAGGCTAGTGTTTTCACTTGCAACATGTTTGCAGTCAGGCTGGTTAGCAAGTCAAAAGTGGAACATCATGGTTATACCACAAGAGTCTCAAGAAAAACAAGTCAACCAAAGAGATAAGACTCGGGTGGCACATTTCAAAGGAAAAACAAACAACCAACACATTCTAGTAAAACTCATGACATCAGGTGTTGATGTCAAAACAGCGTCATGTAGTTTTAGAGAAAAACATTAAGCCTCATGGAGAATCCATTGTAAAGGTTTAATTAATTTATGCCAACACTATCAATCAAATTCCTGGGGAGACCAAACAACCATATCAACCTGAAATGGTGGATCTCTGTCTGGTTCAAGGAAATTGTTCCTTGTTCTGTATAAAAATCTACTTCAACACAATTCTTGCACAGGCCTGTGTCCAGATCTCTGAAACATCATCTACAACAACCCCAATTTATTTACTGATTAAAATATACACTGAAAAAATATATAAACGCAACACTTTTGTTTTTGCTCCCATTTTTCATGAGATGAACTCAAAGATCTAAAACATTTTCTATATACACAAAATAACCATTTATCTCAAATATTGTTCACAAATCTGAAAGAATCTGTGATAGTGAGCGCTTCTCCTTTACCGAGATAATCCATCCCACTTCACAGGTGTGACATATCAAGATGCTGATTAGACAGCATGATTATTGCTAACCCTAACCCTAACCCACTTCCTGTTTCAAAAGTGCTGATTTGGGGTATAAAGCTTAAATACAAAACAAAATTGATGAAAATAAAAAAGGAGGGGGCTGAGCTCATGCGGGACCCGGCAGCTACCGTCTAAACTAAATGCTGCCGTGATGAAACGCCATATCATGGATTATCAAGGATTATCTCTGAAACAGTCTGGAGCTCAAAGGCTTTCTCTCTTGCCGGTTATACCACAAGGTGAGTTCCTTTCTACTTCCTGCTTCTTCACACACATGCTCTCCAGTACAGGTTAGCTCTGACTGTTAGCGATGCTAATGTAAACACCGACCATATTACGTCCAAAACAGTCGGGCGTTGTTTCTGATAGCAACGTTTCTGATTGGGCCGTGGGTCCACATTTCAGATATTACGTCATATCGGACGTAAATCTGGATCAGCTCCGTTGTTCCCCGTTTTTAGAGATTTGGGTACGGAGGAAAAGAGAGGGTTTTATTTTCTGACGCTGCGTGAGTTCCCTGACACACCGGGGACACATGTTTATGTATAAAAGACATACAAAAGTGCATTTTGCATGATAGGTCCCCTTTAATGAATGTTGGGCTGGGATATATTTAATTGTAATTACAGCATCACTGCGTTTTTTTTTTATATATATATATATATATCTCCACATGCATACATGATTTCCCAGACAGACATCAATGGTCAGAATTTGACCTCTCCCTCACTTTTGCATCAGTTTCAACGCACTCAGGAGGTCAACAGTACAGACGTTATTTTGGTGCAATATGTCTTTTTGTGTACATGGAAACATAAACAACCACACATTTACATATACCATCCAGACTAACTCCCCCCCACCCACAGGAATGACTTTAAGGCAATAATTCAACGCTAAATATAGCTTTAAAAATGACAACCACTTGTGAAACTGATTCAGACGTCATCATTTACATCTGTGTAAAATATTGTAAAACTCAAGGTGATTTTTCTTCCCTTCAACTTTGACCTATATGTAATAGAGCAACATGATGCTTACTTATTCACTTTCTATCATTACTTTTACTTATTTATATCTATTTAATCCATGTTTAAGACTGTTGGTTCTGAGAAAGTGTGCAGCCAACATAAATAGAAATGTCTTGCTTATTCAAATACAGGTCATGAATAAGAAGTATGGACTCCTGACAAGCTGTTATTCTTTCATTTGGGTCATTTGCAGAAAAAGGTGGTCCAGTGTGAGGGTGCAGTAGCAGCTACGACAAGGCTGCGGATTTCAACAAACTGAATTCCCCCTCAGCCCTCCCTTATTGAACTTCTCAGAGAACATGCAGTAGCATTAATGTAAAACGTAAAAGGCACTCTTGAGAGCCAGTTAGATAAATGTCTATCTTTGATTTTATCTTTAATTGTATTCATCTGTGGGAATCTGTGTTGTCCTGTTTTTTCATTCTGACCTTGTTGCTGTTAAACTACTGAATGTCCACACAGGGATTAATTAAGGTCCATTTTATATTATCTTATCTTTTCCCTCCCCTTCTGTTAGTTATATGTGTTCCTGTCTGGTCCAGATGTGTGGAGTATTTCGTCCCAATGTTCCTGCTCCTCTCTTGTTTCCTCACAACCCATCTGTACTCGTTCAGTTTTTTGATTTTGTCTGTTTCCCCTTTGTTTTGTGTTAAACGTTTTGTTCGTCATCAGTTTTTTCGTGATTGAAAGCTCGATTTTGGTTACCTATTCCTGCCTCTTTCTCTTACTGCATTTGGGTGAAACTTCTGACATGCACCAAGGCAGTCCCCTCACAGAAAGATGCAATCTGTCAAATGTCAGACTCTCCATCATGTGTTGAACAATGTGAGAAGTTTCTATACCCACCGTTTCTCCTACCTACAGTACCTCTACACACCACCAACACCCACATACCCACCACATGTTTGCACTACACCTACTTCTTTCTTCTGCCTAACTCCCCTGAGTCGTTTCTTCAGAAGAAAACTGCGATATGCAAATCGTATCTTTGCACCCCCACATTGAAAATCTTATTTTAAGCAACAATATATTTGAATATTGTTTTGGAAAAGAAACACTGCAGCATTACTGGAAGCATGTGTTGGAAAACACTGACCTCATTTCAATGGCAGTCAATTTCAACGCTGAAGGGTGGGAAGCTGCAACAGTGACTTAGGGACTTCACCTGTGCCTGCAGTAACTGATGTGGCAGATGTGTTCTCGTCAGAAAATGTTCTCACGGTTGGGACACTGATTCATATTATTACGATGGTATCTGAAGAAAAAACCTTTAAAACACAATCAAAAAAGTATGGTTGGCATTCAAAGTAATTTTCTATTTCAAATTCAAAGCCCGACATTTTTCATGTCAGCTTCTGAGCAAAATGCCATGTACTGGTCTGAAATGTTAATCAAATATCACAGTTCCTTATATCTGCATTCTTTCTAATGGCCAGCAGGGGCTGATTCCATTGGTTACAGAAAAACATTGATTCAAAGTTAATTTATTATGTCGGTTTATATTAAATATGGTGTCAATCTCAAGTTTTAATGATCTTCAATAGAGCATGATGTTCATTTTGTCAATTGTGGTCCTCTAACAAGCAATGTATATTTAGCCGCTAGCGTCGTTACCAATGTGTCGTTTTTATAACATTTGGAGTTGGATGGAAAAAAAAATCCAAGTTCTCTTGGTACCTGCCATCTTGAGCTCCATTCTCTAGTTCAGTTATGGTCCCTTCTTTAGTCCCAACAAACCAAGATGGCCTCGGCCAACATGTCAAACTGTAGGCCTTAAAACGGTAGTCCAAGAAACTGGATGTTACTATATGTCCTGTAAAAAAAAGTAGGTAAGGTCTGCATATTTGGAATTCCCATTTGTAGTAAGAAAAGACAACCCAAGTTTCTTGCTTTCCCAAGTAGAGAGAGATCTGCACCAAAGATGGGGGAAAACTAAATTAAACTGAGAGGTTTGTGGGCAGTGAGGTTCAGTAGACTGGCAGATACAGTAATACTGCAGAGCTGCAGCAAATATAATGACTAGTTGTAATTCCACGTGCTGTGTCTACTCGAGTTGCCCAGGCTGGCTCTGTTATGTAGCTGGGATGTTATTTTTGAAATGTAGGAATGGAAATTAAAAACGGGTCTAAAACCATAACATGTTTCAGGGATCATATAAAAGTCCTGATTAGTGGATATTCTTCCATAAAGACAGTAATATGGGCCCAACCCGAACATATGTGTGTTAGATAAGAGCAGGTTAGACTATATATGAGATATTATTTGTACTTTGCTCTTACTTTTGCCATGTTTGTCCTCTTTTTTTATTGCTCTAACAAAACTGTGGTCACAGTGATGTATGGGTGTGTCTATGGTTTACTTTAAAAGTCTCCATCTTTCTGTTAAACCAAGCAGCTACAGAGGACAGGAGTTTAAACCCAGCACATGTAAACTACCAAGCAAAGGTATTTAAATCTCTCATTTTAGATTTATTTGTGTTTGTTTTTGTGTGAAAAAGAGGAATAGAGGAACATATGCCTTTACGGTTAGTAAGAGGGTTTTTTCCCAGCTTCAGTACAGTAGCTTAATGTCTGTTTAAAACTCAGCACGCATGGAGTGTTGAAGAAGACAGATTGTTTATCTTGTGGCAAAGTGATCCACATTTTCCAAACCACCGCCAGCAAAGGCCAGACTACACAGACGAGCTGTGGTGGAGGTTTCATTCACTGTAGCCACACAGAGACAGTGTGATTACTCCCTGTGCACTGACAATGAAAAGCTGCATTAAATACTCTTCCTGTCAAATGACTGATGCTCTAATTCAAAAAGTGACAGCAATTATACCCCATTAACGCTACTGAAGAATACCTTTTAGATAAACAAATACAATTAATGAAATTAAACTGGAGATTTGATTAAAAAATGGCTGATGTTTAAGATGTATGGTCGAAGCAACCAGTTAAAAGTAGTGCTTCCATTTGTATTTACAGTTCACATATCTCATGTTGATACCAACATTACAACACTATGGATGTATTGTAAAATGATCAGGCTATACACATTTTAACAATCAAGATATTTATCATGCTGTCCAGAGTCATGCATGTTTCAAACTTTGCAAACCTGACGCAGAGACTTGCAAAGCTCAGAAAATAATAAAATATCTGGCAAAAAATACACAGCAGTTGGAGGAGGCGTGGCTATCAGTTTGATTGGCAGCAGGTGGCAGGCTGAGCACTGGCAGGAGCGTGAAAGAAAAAGTAAACACACTTTAGCTGTAGCTACTTGCCATCAGGTGTTGTTATAGAGGACTAAGGACCCCAGCAGCGATCTAGCAGGTATGTCTCATTAGATTAGCAGCTAATTAGCATTCTAGCCTGCAAACTGCCTCTAGCTTTGCACTTCTACCTGGTGGTAGTTCTTCTGCACTTTTACCCCGTTAATGTGTGTCTGGTCGCTTGTTAAATCGGCTAAAGTGCACGAGATCAGTGCTCATGTTGTAAGTTAGACAAGAAAAGCTCATGCTGTCTGCTCTCTAACATGGGAACACGTTATCCAGCCATGTGGATTGTAGGCCTAACGACTATCTGTTAAATGTTTGATTCCTAGTAGCGTTATACAACTCAGTTGTACAACTGTTAATCTCAGACACTCATGCTCTCATACTGTACATACCTACAAGGGGTGTCCATGCATTTGGGACAGAAAGGAGGTCATCACATATTAAAGTTGATGGTTAATGCAATGTGTCCTGGGTTGCTGTGTTGCTGTGTTGTCTACTGCTTTTTGACTTCTGGCTTCTTCCCGTAATATTTCAGTATGTTTTTACATCCCTTTCAGTACACAATATACACAATATTCTAGGCAACAAAGTGTTGAGCAGAAACCCATTTCAGCACCAGTTGTCATGATATTGGTCTTATCTTGCATCCGGTTTTATTTTGAAATGTTTTTTCTCCTCGTGTATTGTATTATGTTACTTCGTGTTGTGTTTCCTGCCTGTTTTACTAGGCTTGTTTGAGACGCGTTGCGGCTCGCCTCGAAAGTAGACTAGTAGCCGATCGCAGCCGGGGGAGGTGTCAAAATGCTCGTCTTAAGTCGGACAGCTCGGACTCGGAGTCGGCTTGACTGGCTGGGTTTGCAATGGCGGAAATTGCGTTGGCGTTTTTCGTTGCAGATGAAGTGGATGAAATAGAAATCCCACATGTATTGTATGGAGAATGACATGATCTAAAGGGACTGTGATTGAGAGAAAATTAAATATTTGTTTACAATAAACATGAATATGTCATTTGTTTCATTTGCATTAAAAGACAATACCATTTTTGATTTAAATGATAGATTACCTTGTGCATTTGTTGCAGCCCGTGCTTGCTGCATAAGTGCAGCTGCTGAACTGTTATCTGAACAATAATTTACATCATTTAAAATCATATCCAGATTGTTGGAATGCAATTTAGTTGTTTACTCACCATTTTGTAGTCTTTGGGAAATGTCTTGTGAGACTCTTACAGTGATGTCTCCCTGTCCATCACGCAGTGTAAGCACCACAAATTCCATTGTACCCACTGTAGACAAAGGTGATCTCCATTGCTTTATATAGGTTTGTTAATTCAGTCATGATGAGGAACCACACCAGTGACTGGGTTCCATAATTAGAAATGCTCCTCCCTCTTAATGTTTGCAAAACTGATAGGTGACAGGCTACAAATGATCAGTCCCTTCAGATCCGCACACATGAAGCTTCATGAGCATGAATTGAACAGACCTGCTCCTGTGTTAATTCTTTAGCTGCCACTTTAAGCTTTATGATGTGTACAACATGGATGTAATTTGATTTAATCTTGCCATTTTAAATGATGTATTCAATAAATAAGGTTAAACCAAATCATTACATTACAATAGATTTTATTTTAATGATTTGGTTTAACTTATAGAGAAACTTTATTGTTATTGCACATATTACAGGTACTGAGACAACGAAATGCAGTTTAGCTTCTAACCAGGTGCAACAAGCAGTGAAGTGGAAAGTAATGTACACCATCTACAGAATAACATATAGAATTAATTGAATGATGAATAAACAGTGGGGTATGAATACACTAGATATCAGCCTGTGAGCAGTATGAACAGTGTGTATGAATATGCTAAGATATATAAAGTATGAAAACGGTAAGCAGTAGAGTATAAAATATATAGATATTAATTTCATGATAATAAACATTGTGGAACAATGATGAAAAATGGGAATGGATGTGGCGACGTAAAACTGACACAAAACAACAACAAACTTTTGCCAGCCAATTGGAGAGTTTCATCAGCAGCACGTGGTAAAAACCACCAATGAGCGCTCAGCTCGAGATACCAGCGAGCCGTTTCCCATCAAGCATTTCGCTTCCGCAGCTCGTGGAGAGCAAGTGCGCCAACTCGCCTCGCCTCGCTCTCAAGGCTGCGGGCGTCTTTGTCCCGCGAGATTTCAAAGTCTCATGTGGGCGAGTCTCCAGAGCAAGTCGGACAAAATGACTAACCATCATGCAACGCAATAGCAAGACGTTGATCGCAACTGCGCAGGTCTGCGCAGGTCTTGCTTGTCTCAAACAAGCCTACTGTCTTCTTCTTTTCACCTGCGGCTGCTTCCCTTTTGTTTTTGCAGGCCCTTCCTAGCTGTGTCGTGTTTTTGGTAAATAGTTTTGTGTGCCAGTCTTCCCTCGGTTTGTCGTCTATGTTCCTGCCTGATTCCTCGCGTTCCTCTCCCTGTTACAAGTGCCTTCTGGTATCCAATCGCTCAGTTTTTTCTTGGTTTGGTTTTACCTTGCTGGTCCCCCTGTTTTTCATTTTTCGTTATCAGCTTTGGTAAATTAAGTGTTATTGATGCCTGCCTCCCTCTTTTGACTGCATTTGAGTCCAACCTCTTGCAAAACTGTAACACCAGTAGCGTGTGCACCATGTTAAGACATCAATGCTGCGGTGTTCAGCGTTGGTATAAACAAGGACTCAAGATGTGGTGAGATAAGCTTCAAAAAGGCCAGATAAGATAAAGGACACAAAAACACTGCGTTTCCGACAGCATCGTGTGCGCTTTAAGTTGTGCTACTGTATTTATTCTTCCACTTAAAAATCAGCGTTTAAAAGCTGCAGTGGAATTTATTTGTTCTATTTTTTACTTGTACGCAGGTTTATTTTTAGAAACCTTTTTAAACTATTTGAAACAACTTTTGCTGAACACAATTTATTTTAAGAAATACATTGCATTCAATACGTTTAGCTAAATATAATCATAACTTTTGTTTAGTTCCAAACAAACCACAGTGCAGCTTATGTAAAACATTACTTTCTGTTAAGATCTTTTCCTAAATGAAAATAAGCATTTACAATAACCAATACGGTCCGATGGTGTAATGTACAGTATACATTACACCATTTTATCCAGGTACACTTTAAAGGCATACATTCATGCTCCCAAGAGGATAAACCCCATTTTGATTAACTCATGACTTTTCCTGTAGTGCAAACTTGTCATTTAACCAAGCCACTTAGGATATAACATATACTGTGCATATACATGCTCTCCAACAGTACAATGCATTACCATGTATTCAGACATTCCTTTGTAGGGTTTTCTCACTCTTGGTTACACAGGCTGCAGATGAACTATCGTGTGGTTGCTGTTCATTACATAATTGCTCACCAGATGTCAGAATGAGTCGTACGTCTAAACTGTAAAGGGGAAGTTAGTCATCATTTTCTTGACTGTAGTCCCACAGCCAGTGAAACGTGATACTCCATGTTGTCACCATTTTGAATGTTCTGGTATGGATTCAAGCAATCCAACTACCAAAATGCAGCCAAGTTGCTTAGTTCAGAACTAAGGAGTTCTGCTCAGCCATGTTTCTATGGTGGCTTGCTGGTTAGTATGTCTGCCTGTCTGTGTGTGGGAGCGCTGCAGCCAGCTTCTCTTGTGGTGAAAGGGAGGGTGTCATGACACTCTGTACAGTAGCTCGAGAGCGCCACGCCAGGAAGTGAACTGAGCAAAAGCGAGTTCTGCAGGGCTCACACACTGATGACACAGACAGTGGAGCTACACAGCTGACACAGCACTCCATGGGTGAGTTTAATGTAAATGAATTGTACTTTCTATTTGAAATGATAGCTGCCAGGTTTGGTTGAGAACTTGCTTTGTGTTAGTCTCTACAGAAATGCAAGATATTCAGAAAACTCTTTCTGGTTTGGATGCTGTTCGTATTCTGTTTAAGGAACTGCTAAACAAATAGTCATGACCATCAGGCTGTAATTAAACTATATTTATAATTTTCATTTTTTAAGTTATGAAGAACTTCATCTCATGTAACAGTGTCTGTTCAGTTCCTATAACGGTCAACCTCTCACGCCTAGCACAGCAGTGTGAGTTTATATTCATTACAGTGGCAGGTGTATATCACTCAGAATACCTTGCATATTTCTGAAACATGTGTCTTTGAATTCAGACACAAGTAGAAGACATAATTTCACCCTTTACATTTTATGAATGTGGCTTTAATTAAAAACAGTTGTTGGCAGATCTCGTTAGCCGTAGATAGCGAATTAACATTATGTCTGTGAATTAGTCAAAGCTCGTCTTAATATACTAGAATCCTACCAAAGGTGCTTAGGATTAGCATTGCATGGCTAGATTTAGCTTTTTGGACAATAATGTAAGTTAATGTAGGGCAGAGCTAGTTTCCTTGTATTAAGATATTTAACTTTGTATTTTCCTGTTGATTTGTGTTCTATAAAAAACATCAACTGAGGCTAGCTATTATTTGAGGATGAGAGGCATATCTACGGAAGAGGATTAGGGCCACGTGAGGGCCTCAGAACAACAAATCTTACTTTTTTCTCTGAACTAAAAAAATGTTTTGTCTGTTTTTGACTCAGTATACTGTACGGGGTTTTTAATCAAGTAATTTGTGAGAAGAAGGTTATAAACTTTATTCTATTTATTACAGCTTCACACGACTTTTGGTTTATGTGGAGCCATTTAAAGCCAATTAGAGCGCAGTTTGTGTTTCAGAGGCGAGGACTCTCTGAAGTGGAAAAAAAGAGTTGGATTTTTAACCCTGCAACGCTAATATAAAGGAGTGAAGTCATCAAACCCAGTACTGCTTCAAATACAATTCAAATGAGTTTAGAGCATGCACGTTTATTCTTGACCTTTGGAAACAGTATATGTAACAAAAATAATCTAAAGACAAAATACAATACTTAAATTTGATTTGACAAATTCAAAGGTAGGGTCTTAAAATGTTAAATGACAACTAGTTACAGACTGCACTGCCAGCTCGCCCATATTTCATGGGTGCTAGTGCTGGAGTACTTTGTGACCACAGAGCGTGAACGTTGTGATCAGCTTTTTTTGCGCAGCTCTCCAGTGTGTGCGCAGGGCACAGAAGGGGGGGGGGGGGGGGGGGGGTTCTCCCTCCGCAGCCGGTTGGCGTCGTTCTGGTACATTTCATTTTCATTTCAAACCTTTATTTAATCAATTGGTCCCTTGAGATGATGGATCTCTTTTTCAAGGGAGACCTGCAGCATATAGGTTCCACATGAAACATAAAACAATAAAGGACATCATACATTATATCTACAGGATACATTTACATAGTTATAGACATTTACAAGTGCCCATAGTATCAACGAGCAGTTCATTTAGCCTAGCTTTAAAAACATGCAGAGGAATGAGATTGCTCGGTTTCAATTCTTGCTGAAGATTGTTCCAAGCAAGTGACTGCGCAGAAGTCAGAAGGATCTTGACTTCAATTCCGGTACAATTCCGTTGTACAGACCGACGTTAACAGCAGCCCCGCCTGTGCACACGGAGACAAACTCTGTCGTCCGGTGATCTAACCGCCTTCTAGAAAAGCTTCACAAGAACGTCGGTACGCAAATACGCTTTGTGACACAAGTGGCGGTACGCATTTCAGATTTTTGCCGCGCATGCGTACCAGTTATGTGCACCCCTGCACCCTAATTTTCTGCCCTTGATGTAATACATTTACATTAATAATTGAATAAAGTAAACACCCTTTCCCCCCCGGGCCGGCAACATTTTGCATTTGCCCTGTACGATGAGCGCTGTAATGCGGCTTTCACACCAGCGCTTTTCAGTTTCTAGCTCCGAGCGGGAGCTTTTCTGGTTCAGCTCCGGTTTCCCTTTTCAGCTCCCGCTCTGTGCACACCGCCCACTGGCGCCCCAGAGCTGCCCTTGCTGCGTCATGACGTCACCGTTTACATCGCTGATTTGCCCCCCAACGGCAGCTCACAACAACAACTGCGTCGGGTCGATGATCGTGTTGCTTTTAATCACACGAAGCCAGAATAAATTGAATAACGACTTCTCCAACCTTATACTTTTCTCCAGAGTGCCGTGGTTCATTGTTTATTAATGTGTTTCTGCAGCATTTACCGACCGCTGCAGTGCTGCTCTTCCACAGGAGTTTATTCTCCCGTTAGCTCCCGGTTAGCTCACACTGCAGCGGCCGCTCTAAAGTATTCACTGTCCGACTCACACAAGCAGCTGATGCATATCCCCAGTTCCCTTAGCCTAAGTGAATGTGTGTCAGTCTGAATTGACACTGTTTGGTATCACAACGCTGTTATGAAAGTTTCTCTGGTATAAAACGGGTGATGTTAGCATAGCAACCGAAGCTAAACTGACTACTTGCATCCGATAGCTGCAATAATACAAAACAACACGTCTGCCTCTCTCCACAATGATCGATAGCAGTGAACGGATGGTCAAAGTAAGGCACAAATAAACAGAATCACACGAAGCCTGGTTAGTGTTGCCTGACTTTATAAAGTGTGTTTATAGGCACTAGTGCTTGTAGGCAGGCATAACAGTCGACCCATGGGAGGTGGGTTTAGTTTCCTGCACGCCTCGACGTAAGAGAGACGTAAGCGACGTCACCTCTTAGCTCCAAAACTCTTGCCTCTGGACCGACAATTTTTTGGAGCTGGAAATGAAGCGGATTCCGGAGCTAAGAGCCGGCGCAGCTCCGGTGTGAACAGGAAAACCCGGCGCTTTTCAGGCTCTAGCTCCGAGCCGGAGCTGAAAAGGCGCTGGTGTGAAAGGGGCATAAGAGATGAAAGCCAAATCCTAATCTCGCCTAGGGCACCAAAATGTCTAGGGCCGGCCCTGTAACAATAGATATTATAGTCACTGAATTGAGATATGTATTGACAGTAAACCTAATGTGTGGGCTCTTAGCTCTAGACTTGGAAGATGACTTACTGTAAGAGTCATCAATAATATGAAAATCCTTTTTGTTGCATCCTGATGTTTCTATGCGTGACTGGAAGACACTTTCTGTAGGACTACATTGTCTACCTTTAAAACAATCATACAACTCTTTCTAATGCTGCATAGTCCTTGCCAAAACCAATGGACTAAATCTGTCAAGTGTTGTATATCTTTCTGACACAGTCTCTTTTGACCCTTTACTGTAACTCATATATGAAGCATCCGTTTCAAGAGAACCTGCTCTTTAGTTGGTTTCAAATTCTAACTTTAGTGTAACACCTCAGAGTTCTAGCTGGGACAGTGGTCAGAGCTCTTGAAATCAAAATAAGACTGTCTGCTGCTGTGTGGTTCTTTGTGGTTCTTTGTTCTTTGTGCAAAGCAGCAAGACAACTAAAAGTTGCTATTCTGGTTTAAAGAGAATAAACTTTCTAAGGTGCCAGTGCGACTCACACTGTAAGCACAATGGTAAATGAGGTCCTTAGAACAAACAAACTTGCTGTTGAGTCTCCCTCACACTGGCAGTCTGCTAAGCACCAAGTTTAATATTTGTATTTTGTGTCTCTACTGTGACATGTTTACTTTAATGTTCAAAAAGCTCTTTATTTTTCTCCTACTGCCTGTGCTGCAGCACCTCTTTTCACCCTCTGTCTGAAACCAGAGCCCAGTCTGCTCTGATTGGTTAGCTGCACGTCTGTAGTGATTGGACAACCGCTTAGAGACGTCTCTTCCCTTAGCTTATCACGTACAATGTGATGGAGCACCAGCCAATAGAAGCGTGAGTGTTATACAGGGATGTCTCTATGGAGGGAACACAGGGACGTTAGCCTTTCCAGACCATTTACTTGCACAAACAACTATAAATAACACACTACAGTAAAGGGGAAACCCCAAAAAGCATAATTAACCTGTTCAACCCTGTTTTTCAGGTCTCAGGCTCGAAAATGACATTCCCAGAACAAATGACCATATCTTCCCTTCTAAAAGGGTTAAATTAATAATCTTTGTTCTCAAAGTAATGATAAACCTGTGAGTTGGATGCAGAAAAGTCAGAATCAATATAGAGGTTTTTTATTTTAAAGAAAATTCAGATTGAACATGGTAAAACACTGTAAATTATAGTGTCCGTCCAAAAAATATGTGTTACTTATAGTGAAAACTAACCTTGGTGAGTAGACTAAAAGCTTTAGGAATCCAAAGTACAACATATAATAAGTACCCTGTATCAAGATTGATGCAAAACAAGTTAAATTTGACCTTTTTAGACAGATTTAGCACAAAAAACACCTCTTCTGGGGTAATTTGGGTGGATTTCCATATCTCTGGCCGCCCTTGGTCGATTTTGATGAATGAAATCTGTTTATAACCGCGAGAGCCAATAGAATCGAGGGAAAGTTCTACACACACAAACACTTACCAAATAAGGAGTGAGAGTGACGCGTGGCCAAAACCGGAAGCTGCATACACTCTGTTGGCTACCATTAGCAGCTAACTTATTTTCTCCGATTTTTACATACAAATGGAATTATGGATTATAAATAATTTTTTCAAAGCGACAGACACATTATTAACCTATGGATTAACCGATTCAGCCGCGTTTTTTCTCGTTTTAATGCCATTGAACACGTCTTTTGATCAGATTGACAGGCCTCCGTAAAGGTACATGTTGTGATGTCTGTGTTTGCTTCCCCTGACGCGAGTTCGGATCGCTCAGTGATGATACTATACCTATATAATCTGTGGAGTCTCAGCTTTAATATATTGTATGTGCAGTTACGATAAGTAATAAGGGTATCTTTATCTTGAGTTCTGTACCAAAGTCAGTTTGCATTTTTTCTCTCAGGGGTCATTTAGACGCTTCTTATGAAACCTGTGTTTTGTTTTGGTAAACATTGTTCATATCTTCAGTTAGCTGAGATTCTTCCCGTTAATCTGGTGCTACACATTAATAGTTTCATAAATGTTAAGAAGCCCTGAGACACAGTCTCGAAAAAAAACGTTGGGGGGCCCCCCTGTGGAGGGGATCCAGGGCTTAACAGGTTTTAAAGGGTATATGCAAGTTACTTCAAGGTTTATAGTATAACAAATGCAAAGAGTGTATAGGTATATTAGAACACATTTGTATAGTGCTGAAAGTATACAGGATGAACAGGGTGTACATGCAATGTTATTGATGGATTCAAGATTGTATAATGCAGGCCCATTGGCAGTTCAATCCTTGGTTACTCAAGTTCTTGGGCAAGATACATTTCTCGGAGAAGCTAAGAGAATTTACGTTTTTTTCCATATGTGACATTTTTCTATAAATAATACTTCCTTCCCCCTTCTTCAGAATTATTTATTTATTTGCAACAGTTATGATTCAAGTTGTAGTTGTGGCCATGTCATTGTATTTGTGTGTGTGGGGGGGTGTGTCTGTATTGTTCCAGTCTTACGGGATGGAAAGTCCCCCAGCGTCTCTTGTATAGTGTGTCCAACTGTGTGAAGCGTATGTGTGTGTAGTGGTGTGGGTTGTATCCGGCGGCCAATCAAATAATAGCGCTGAGGAAGCAGGAAGGAACATGTTGCAGCCGATCGACCAATGAGAGGCCAGGGCTGGAGGAGGAAGCCCCTTCAGGAAACCACTGGTAGAGTATCAGGGGTGCAGACCCTTCAGCAGACTTCCTAACAAACACAACCGATTCTATCTTCCCATCTATCAAGTCTATCTATTGATCTCTTCCTCCATTTTTTTTTTTTTAGTCATCCGTTTTCTTTGGTATCTTCTTCCAAATCTCACCACTTCTGTAATCGTGAATCGGTATCACTGCCTCAATCTGACTGTGCATCGGTTCTCGGTCGCTACACGAGGTTGAAAAGTATGGTCGTATATGTGTCCGTTCTGCCACCTTCATGTCCGCCCATATGTCCGCTCCATCCGTGAGGAAAAATAAGTCGATCGTGTTGAACTCCAAGCAGAGCGTCAGGATGTGTATTCGGGAACAGAGGGAAGTCATGTAAGTTCAGACTCTTTCCCCACTCTTCGTGAATATAGCATACTTTGCGTTGCATCTTTTGTTGTTCGTCTCGTCTATGATGTCCACTTTTTAGTTGGTTGATGTTTTGTTGTATTCCCAGAAATGTTGTTCTTGCCTTGGTGACCATTCCAAGATCTGATTGAGCGATTCAAGGGATATTGTCGGTTGGTCTTGTCTGTTTATGTCCTTTTTGCTTTAGACATCTGGCATTTAATGGTTCTTTAATTAACTAAGTCGATCCGTATTGGTTATTGTTTGATTTGGTAAAGTTTCTTCCCCGTCACAAGAGGTCAATGAAGCAACTGTCTTCCCGTCTGAACTGTAAAGCCTGCAATTTCAGTTGTAGAGTCCTAGCATTGGAGTTATTGTTTAATCTATTCACCACCATTTTTTCTTGATTTGTGAATTATTTGCATACTGTGGACCACAAATTATTAATTTGATCGCTGCTGTTTCTACCATAGCACCTTTCGCTCTACACTTTTGAGGTCAGGTTTAGCTGTTTAGTAAGTAGAAAGGTTGTAACACTTCACATCTTCAATCATGCCCATTTGACAGCTTTTATAGGACGTGCTAGAAATAGTAATGAGCGAGGTCCATTTCAAGCAGGCTACAGAGCAGTGACACGTTGTGTACTTTCTACACCCTGTAGTCAAACATGATCACTTAAGATTATCGTAACTACAATAAAAGTCAATGGTCAACTAAAGTAGAGTTTTAATTAATTTGACTTTTGTTTTGTGTTCTTAAAACCTCCCACTGTGCAAAACGGAGGAAAACAGTTTGGTTTTATAGACGCCAGTGATATTATATCTACTAAAGCAGAGCGGAAAGGCAACACAAACACAGAAAGGGGAGGTAAGAAGCCATTACACCTGTGAAACACTTTGTTATACTGAATGAGGCCTGATTACAGAGATCAAATATGATCTTCTTTGCCTACTACATTGTTACGTAGGATGTGCAGTAAGGCATGTTTTGATTTAGGATGTGTCAGATTGAAGGTGGTTTATTCCTGGATACTTAGTTTTTTTTATCCAAATGGACTAGTTATCGTAAGACCTAAAATATACATGTCCAACGTCTAAGCAGCAGAAAATACTGTATCTTTAATAAAAAGGAAAATCCCAGAGCGGAGAGTTCACAGACTTCTTTACCACTAGAGAGGAAAAGTCATTTTGGGCAGACAATTGATATTTGTGAGACCACCAAAACACTTCTGAAGATGCAACGTTTCAATTTTCTGGATTTGATAATGCCATGTGAAAAATCCCTGCGTTTTAGACAAAGTGCCAATGTCACTTATTAATAAATAAATATTTGGTTTACAGCAAATAGTTAAGTGACAATACTTTTTTATAGCTGGCTAGATGCAGGCAAAGACACAAATCCCATCTGTCTGATTTTATGTATGACAGTAAAGATATGATAGTACCCCAATCACGTTATGTGTCAGTTTGTGCCACGGCCATTCCTCAGCAAGGTTCATTTACAGGAAATGTGCTGTCATTTTTCAACCCTACGTCGGGGGGGGGAAGTAGGGTGGGCATGAAGTCAGCATTGAATCTCTACGCTTTTGCTCTCTTGCTTCCTTCGTTTTTCACTTTGCAACTTTGTATAAGTCTATTTTATTATCTGTGTGTTGTTATATTTGTGGTATTGAGAAAGGAAACGTGAGAGAATGGTTTTCGTCTTTGTAACCGTTATGTGAGTTTGACAGTTCCTGTTGAAGTGAAATTGCCATATTTGGACACAGGAAGCGATGATGGGTAGGAGAAGCGACAGGTAGAAAAAGAGGACCTGAGTTTATTATTAACTTTCAAAACGTGTGTGTGAGTGTAGTACAGTTAACTTTCTGTTTCAGTTCTGTTTTTTTGGAATGGGTCAAAGAACCCCACCCACTGTCGTTCACTTGAGGTCCCTTAATGAACAGTGCTTTAAACTTTGAAAATAGAAATAATAATAATAATAATAATAATAATAATAATAATAATAATAATAATAATAATAAATGAAATCCATTGAGAAATAGAACCAAAAAAATACTCAAATGTTTTTGCCGATTCGTCAAGTGGACCAAATTAATTGAGAATATTTCTTTGGAGTATGTCAATGACGCAAAAGGCTTTGTTTTTTTCCCCAACTTCTACTCATGAGTGGTTAGCTGCAATGACTGGCAATTATGGTTGTTAACCACATGAAATGCTTTTGCAGCTATACGTCAACCAAGCTAACAAAACAGTTTTCCTTTCAATGACAATCTGACAAAGATCATTCATCTGGATAAACAAGCCAAAGGGAAAGAGTAAACCCTCCAAACTTCTGATAAACCTCTCTAAACGTATACCTTTAGCTTTTATTAATGCGTTCACACCTACGAATTACAGTGAAGCTGAAGCAGCGGAGGAACCGTTGTGGTCGGCAGTCGATGGTGATCAGAAAGAAAACGCAGCTCTGTTCGACAGTTTCTGTTTCCTGAGCAGGACACGAGTTTTACTGCATATGCTTCTGCTCGGACAGCGGTGTAACCATGACCTTTCCATCTGTCGCGTGTGTTTGCGAGTGTGTCTCAGGGAGACCGTGGGACAGATGTTCTGAGGTCTGTGACTAAAACACCCTCAATTCGCAGAGCTTTGGTTAGCCACACACACCTGGCAGCTGTTGAAATCTGTAAAATATCATAACAGATGTTGAGATAGCAGGTATACATTTAAATATATAATGTGTTGTGGCCCAAAAATAATTGAACAAAAGGATAAAAGCGCACTTAGTAGTCAAATACGTTAATGTTTCTCCCTCGGCCCTACCAACGAATAGTTGAATCTCACTCAAGTGTCCCTCCTTTACAGGGATATTATTCATCTTGTATCATACCTTACTTTACTGCATCAAAGCATATTGGGTATGGAATTATTCTGCTAACCCTCTAATTCAAAATTAGACTAAACAACTTTTTGCATTGCTCTTGATTCCCCATGCATTCAAAATGGACCCATGGTTTGTTTTGTTTTTGTTTAAAAATGCTTATTTCGGGGAAAGAATTAAAGCTCATAACGATAGTTAAAAATGTGTTCCAATGTACGAAATGCAATTTCTGCATTTTCCTAAGAAATCTAGCAGGCTTAAATATAAGCCACTGTCATGTTGTCTCTATGAAATGCAATGTGATGGTGATTCATCAGGGGATGTCGGCCTCACAGCTGAACATGTTTCAGTTTCTCTGGTCAGTCTACTTGTGGATCCACAGACAGGCGGTTAACAAACACAGACGTCACAGATAACAGATTTGAATATCAGAATGGAAATATTCTCATAATGCCTTTTTATTTTTTACTCATCAATGGGAAGTCAGAATACTGAGTCACCTTGGGTTGTTTGTTTGCCCTTTGAAGGGTCTTTCAGGCTCTCAGATAAGCCTCATAAAGCTGGAGAAATATTGAGCAATCGATGTTAGGATTTCTGTCAAAAGTCCATTCTTTGGTTCAGATGATGACAACATATTTTAGAATTAAAAAAAAAACCTGTCATCACTGATAAGCTATCTAAGATTGAAAGTGTTGCAATTGATTACAACACCATTACCAGTAGTTGATCTAGAATATCTAGAATGAATGCCACTTTAAATCACTGTTGAACCCAGACATTGTGTGTGTGTGTGTGTGTGTGTGTGTGTGTGTGTGTGTGTGTGTGTGTGTGTGTGTGTGTGTGTGTGTGTGTGTGTGTGTGTGTGTGTGTGTGTGTGTGTGTGTGTGTGTGTGTGTGTGTGTGTGTGTGTGTGTGTGTGTGTGTGTGTGTGTGTGTGTGTGTGTGTGTGTGTGTGTGTGTGTGTGTGTGTGTGTGTGTGTGTGTGTGTGTGTGGGTGTGTGTGTGTGTGTGTGTGTGTGTGTGTGTGTGTGTGTGTGTGTGTGTGTGTGTGTGTGTGTGTGTGTGTGTGTGTGTGTGTGTGTGTGTGTGTGTGTGTGTGTGTGTGGAGGAAATATGTATGAATGAGTCTGAGCCGCTCCGGTGCTTCCCTTCCTGAAAAACAGCTGCTATGATTAGCATCTCTGGCTCACCAACATGAGCAGAGTTCAGGATGGAGAGCTGTTGGGGTGAGAGGGTTCAAAGCCTCAAAATACTTTTATTTTCCTTTAAGTAAACCTGTGTAAAGTAAAGGTGAAACATGGCAGCTTCTCGTGTCGGTGGCTTCGTGTTGCAGTGAGAGGAAATAGTTTGGGTTAAGTGACAGAGAAGAATTGTATTTCACTTTTTCTGTCGAGGCACTGAGCTAAACCATAATCTGAGACAATGATTGATTTGGGCAAACAGAGTGAATCTACTGGATTTCAATAATTGTTTTGAAAGAAAGGATTCCCTTTTTGTCCTCTGTTTTCTTTCATATGCTGCCATATATATATGATAAACTAAATAAATATGTATGTCATTAAACCAAGTGTGAAGCTTGTTTAAAATGTCCAACACAGAGTGACTATGTAAAAATCCATCACATTATTAGACACTGACAAAATAGTATCTGCAGAGTTGTAGCTTAAACATATTATGTTTTATACAGTATAACAATATTCTTGTAAATGAATACTAACATTTAAGTTATTTTAGTAATAATTAATTTTCAAAAACATTACTGGTTTCACCTCCAACACGTTGCATCATTCTTTGGAAATTCCGAATTTTCTTTTAAAGTCTCTTTGAAAACATACAAAACTAAAAGAGGTCGCATGCAGAGAATCTGTGTTGAAGCTGAAGCACTTAAAGGCCTTGAAGTGTATTTGAAATGCAACAGTCCAAAAACATAACCGCAGAAAGCATTAGGAATTTAAAAGTAAACGTCATGTATAAAAAAAAAAGTGTGAATGAAATGAACGAAACTGAGGTATCTGTTGAAGTTTAATAGTCACTGGAAATGTGGGTGCTGTGAAAGGTTAAAGTGGTTGTTGGTATAATGTCAAATATCACCAATGTAATATCTGTAATGTAGACGTTTAGGTCACTTCCTAAAGGAAACAGGAAAGTGCACAGTGCAATCATGTTGCTTCAGTTTCGTCCGCTGGCGGTGTGTCTGCTCTGTTGAACTCCAGGAGACCCTCGTGTGGATGATAAGCAGCTCGGGAACTTTGACCCAGCTCAGATAGAGATGGGCTGTGTCCCTGTAACTGCAGAATGAACCGTTTATCTGTGAGTTGGCTGCTTATCAGTAAACATTACAGTCGGATAACTAACCACATGATATCGTGTGAGGGTTCTCTTGGAGCCTTCACACAGACATCAGGGCGCTCAGGGGTCAGAACAAACGGCAGCTCCTTCCTGGAGATTTACTGTACTGCGTCTCAGGCAGGTTTTTAGGCTCCAATTTTCTTTATCAGCTTTGCTTGTTCACTCCCGCCATCCGTCCACACTCCCATGATTCTTACTTTTTTCTTTTGTGCACTTTTTTGCCAACAGAAGGTACAACTCAAAATGATAGCATTTGGTTGGTTGTCTGGCCGGGCTCTGTTGTGATTGGTCAACCGCTAAAAGATGTCCCGACCCTTAGCCTATCACGTACAATGTGTTGGAGCGCTAGTGTTACACAATTAGGTCACTATGTTACGGAAGTAAACAAAGGAGTCAACGGAGTGTTCTATAACACACCGAAGGAAAGGGAAAACCCCCACAAAGCATAATAGGGCCTCTTCAATCTCACACAACAACTTCCAGTGCTTTTTTGATCTGCAGTCGAGCATGACGACTTGAATAACTTTGAGGACGGACTGTCCAGAAGCAGGCCTTTCATCCGTTCTTAAAGTGTGTTTTATGAGTTGTACACACTTTAGAAAGCCTTGTTTGTTTGGAAAACAATGAGGCCTTGACCATGCCAGAAAGTGTCTCTGACGTCCTGAGTGTTAACATGTCCAAAGTCCACCTGCCAGTCAAGCTCCCTTAAACGTGAAACAGGTGGGTTTCAGAACACTGAGTCGACATTCCTGTAGGTTTTTTATCTCAGCAGAAGGGAGGGGATTTTTGGCAAGAAGTAGTAGATATGGAGTTTTTCTTTCCTGGGCTTTAGACACACACACACACACACACACACACACACACACACACACACACACACACACACACCGGACTCTCTGTTTCTCCCTGAGGTCAGTAGATGCTGTTGATAGACTGGAAGTTACACATAAACACATTAGAGGATGAAGAACCTCCTCATTTGGTATGTTTATTTTCACTACTGCCCTCTCTGTCACTCACACACACACACACACACACACACACACACACACACACACACACACACAGAAACAGATACGAACACACACAGACACACTCCTTGAACCCTGCCAAAATGACTCAGGACAGGAAATAAATGTGTGTTCATGTAGGTGTGTGTGTGTGTGTGTGTGTGTGTGTGTGTGTGTGTGTGTGTGTGTGTGTGTGTGTGTGTGTGTGGTGTGTGTGTGTGTGTGTGTGTGTGTGTGTGTGTGTGTGTGTGTGTGTGTGTGTGTGTGTGTGTGTGTGTGTGTGTGTGTGTGTGTGTGTGTGTGTGTGTGTGTGTGTGTGTGTGTGTGTGTGTGTGTGTGTGTGTGTGTGTGTGTGTGTGTGTGTGTGGGAGAAAGAGAGAGAGAGATAAATCAACATAGACAGCCAGAGCGAAGGAAAGATCAGAGAGTGAGAGAGATCAGAGAGTGAGATGAAACCAGAGTGTGATCAGAGGAGGCAGAAACAGCACACGCCGATCCCTCTCAGTTCTGATCTGATGAGACGCCGCAGTGAACCCGCGGAGGACGGAGAGAGAGGAGTGCGAGTCTGTCTGCTGGACGTCTCTGTCATGGACCTGCTGCCAACGTTAGCGTCCTCAGTGTTAGCCTCCACAGCCAGCCTGCTGAGGGACAGTGCTGCGGCTCAGAGCATCAGCAGGAGGCTCAACAGGAGGTAGGCAACCCCCGGGGAGGTCAGACTTGATCATGGTGTAGGAGGACTACTTTTTAGATTGACAGATAAAGGAAGATTTGACCACTTTTAAGATCAGTTAATGAATTCAGGAATGTGTTTTTCCCTACCTAAATCTGATTGGACAGCTGGTAGCACTAGCTGAATCTGTGTACTAACTGTCCACATAATAACAATGACAGCTTTCACTGGCCTATGTAAGTAAGGATAACCTGCTATAACTTATACCCTTTCTTCCAAATCCTTAGTGTGTACAGTGCAGGGGCATTTCAACTTAAAAAAACATGTTATTGAGGAGGTTAATTTCGCACAGCACTATGCCTCTTTGTTTTTTATCTGGTGCTTCTGGTTCGATGTCATTAACATGCCAGACATAGGGTTAGTAAAAAAGACGTTCACTTGATCTAGTAGTATATCTGTGATATATATTGGTGTCTCCAGTTTAGATGTTTGGCTGTTGCAATCTTGGCTTTTTGGAATCAGAAGTGACTCGAGAGGAACCAAATGCTGTACAGGACGTGTAAGGAAAACAATTGTACAATAAATGTTTTTATGAACTGAAAACACACTGTAGAAAGTGTAATGTTCTTAGACAAAAACACGGAGTACACCAAAACACAACACTGTGGTGCGACCTGTCAATCACAAGGTGGACATGCCCTAAATCATACCCTGCTTTGTAGTCTATTTGACTCTTAATGGGACCATTATTTACTAAATGAACCTCATACTGTATTGAAGTAACACTTAACACTACCAATTGAGACCATAAAGTAATGAGAATTTTTTTTACTGAGGTAATAAAACAAATGAGAAGTGGCCTCGCAGTTCACCCCTACAGGTTAGCTGGTGTGGTAATACTGTAGATCAGGGGTGTCAAACTCAATTTCATTACGGGCCACATTCGCATTTTGGTTGCACTCAAAGGGCCGGTTGTAACTTTAAGACTATATAAAAATACATATATAAATATTTAACATATATAAAATAATGTATTATATTACATTATTGGCTCTGCATTGGATTATTATCGGATAGGGTAATACCTTCATAATTAACTACGTCTGAAAGCAGAAGTCTAGGGCAAATATTTGTAAGTCTCTTCAGTG
This sequence comes from Pseudochaenichthys georgianus, assembly GCF_902827115.2. NCBI lineage: Eukaryota > Metazoa > Chordata > Actinopteri > Perciformes > Channichthyidae > Pseudochaenichthys > Pseudochaenichthys georgianus. Next base: position 2,737,223 of record NC_047514.1, on the reverse strand, counting down.
AGATTGTCACAAAACAATTTAAAAAGAAAAGCCAAATTCTGAGAAAAAAGTCAAATTTGAGATGCATTGTGGGACATGGAGTTTATGGGCAACGTGCCTCCGTAAAGTAGCATGTAACCGTATAATAAACACATCATATTTTTTGCAAGCTCTTGTGGGGCCACATAAAATGAAGTCGCGGGCCGGATTTGGCTCCCGGGCCTTGAGTTTGACCCTGCTGAAGAGGGACAGAGAAATATCACATGTTTCTTATTTTATCGAACAAGAAACTTTGCGTGTAGGCTTTCTTTTTGTTTCTGCTGGATTCACTCCCAGATTTCCATGTTGTTCTTGGACTCCCGAGGTGTCTCCACAGGTCGATCTGTCCCACCATTATTCAATAATAACAACAGCACTCTTATCCTCTTATCTCTTTCCTCTCCGGTAGAACCATGTCGTCTCCAGAGATGTGCTGGCCGGTGCCGATGCGGGCCATCGGGGCTCAGAACCTCCTCACCATGCCGGGAGGAGTTTCCACCTCGGGTTACCTCCACAAGAAGGGAGGCAGCCAGTTCAGCCTCATGAAGTGTGAGTTCATCATGAAAGGATTGTGTGTGGGTGGACAGAACATGTGAAACAACAAAGAATGATTTCATAGTTCAGTTCAGTTTCATTACGCATGTGGTAGATTGGTCTCAATATCTGTTTTCTGTCGCTCAGGGCCTCTGAGGTACATCATCATCCACAAAGGCTGTATGTACTACTTTAAGAGCAGTACCTCCGCCGCACCACAGGGGGCGTTTTCTCTCAACGGCTACAACAGGTGAGGGAAAATCCGTCAACTGCTCAAAGTCCCCTATCAGAAATGTTGTTTTTTAGCATACTTCAAGACTAACTGCTTGCTAACCCCCTCGCCCACACCTGACCTGACTTAATGTAAAGTCCATTCACACAAACACACAGTGTCACAAGCTTGTTAGGGTTTTTAAATGTTAATGGACTGCCAGGTGCCTTTGTGGTGGGCAACACTTGAGAGTTTTTTAAGATTGATTGAACAAAACACATGAAATGAAATAATGACTCAACAAGTGCATGGCTCTGTGACGAGATGTCTAGCTTTCAGAACTCATTCTCACTTCCAAAAGTAACCTCCGTGGTACATCTTCTCAAACAAACATAGCAAATGGCATGTTTTGTTGTCCGTCCATTATCCCAATTGTTTTAATGGTGATAATTATTCTCATTAAATGCACAATTCTGAACACAACACATGTATTCTCTCCCACAGAGTGATGAGAGCAGCGGAGGAGACGACGTCCAGTAACGTGTTTCCTTTTAAGATCGTCCACTTCAGTAAGAAACACAGGACGTGGTTTTTCTCTGCAGCCAGCGAGGAGGAGAGGAGGGTGAGAACACACACACACACACACACACACACACACACACACACACACACACACACACACACACACACACACACACACACACACACACACACACACACACATACCATGTATACATCACTTCAGGGGACATTACATTGACTTACATGCCTTTCCTGGAGACTTACCCTAACCAAGTCTTCACCCTAAAATTAATGATCCCCCTCATGGGTACCTCCAATTTGTCCCCATAAGGGAAGCCAGTCCCCACACGTGACTATGTAAACAGATGTAGGTCCCCACAAATATAGGAATGCTAGACCACACACACACACACACACACACACACACACACACACACACACAGTACAATGCACTTGTACTCACATGCGTTGTGTAGGTGTGTGTGTGTGTGTGTGTGTGTGTGTGTGTGTGTGTGTGTGTGTGTGTGTGTGTGTGTGTGTGTGTGTGTGTGTGTGTGTGTGTGTGTGTGTGTGTGTGTGTGTGTGTGTGTGTGTGTGTGTGTGTGTGTGTGTGTGTGTGTGTGTGTGTGTGTGTGTGTGTGTGTGTGTGTGTGTGTGTGTGTGTGTGTGTGTGTGTGTGTATACACCAATTATATACACTATATATATATATATATACAATACCACAATTGTAACACACACAGTCACAAACTCTCTTCTCATGAGCTGTACTATAATTCTTCATACTAGAGTTCTTTAAACTATATATGTTGTTCTTTTAAAGAAATGGATGCGGCTCCTGAGGAAGGAGATAGATCACTATAACGACAGAAAAGACTCTCACACTTCAAGGTAACCTTTGCAAATCTAACGTTTCGCGACAGGAAGTGTTGAGCCTTAGGCCAATAATAATCCACCTTAACCCTTTTTCTGGTTTCATGTATTCCTAATAACATTTTATTTGTTGCCATAGTGACACAGATTCAGATGCAGACAGTTTCTACGGGACGATTGAGAAGACCATGACTATCAGACACTCTGTGGACAACGCAGAAGACAGTAAGTCCACCGTTATGAATACAGACACACACATTATACCGGTGTGTTATTACACTGTTACATATTTTGTTTCTGTGTGCAGATTATGTTGAGGATGATGATGACGACGACGATGAGGAAGACTATCTGAGGCCAGACGCTGACTATTCGCCAACGTCGACAGGTGACGCAACTGACCCCACACACACAAACACACACACACACGCACTCTACTTACAGTATCATAGAAACTAGGAGTTCCTGGAAATGACAGCGACAGATGGAGAGAAATCATTTGGTTAAAGGAAGCTGTTGACAATAAAGGGAACTGCAATCAAGAGTGCACTTAAACACATTAAAACACACTTGCTAGATTTATTTCATATCTTATTGAAGCTCATATTTTTTTATTTCAATTGTATTTTTGTTTTTAAACATCCAGGAATTTTCTTTGGTTTATGTAAATATTGAGACTTTGGACTTTTGTCGGTTTAACGTGTCTGTGTTTAGTGAGCCTGGCACACAACATGATGTTACTTTAAAGGGACATATTTGACATTTTCAGATTCATACCTTGTATTTTGGTGTGTACTACAACATATTTACATGCCTTTATTTCCTAAAAAACACATTCATTATTTTATACATACATGTGTGACTTTACATCCCGCACCAGAGAACTTAGTCCAATCTGATTGGCTAGCTATACAAATAGGCTGCATCTATTGAATCTTATTCAATGTGACAAATGAATAACCACTTCGAATTTTACCTTTTCTTCTTTTACCTCTCCAGGTCGACCTGCTGGGCCGCCCCCCTCTTACCCCCCTCCCCCAGTGCCATGTTTTAGTCCCCGTCAAGACTCCATTCCAGTTTTCCATAAAGGCCTGCCTCCTCCCGTCCCGCCCGTACACAGAAACCCCAGCAGCCCGCTCCCCAAAAAAACCCCGCCCTCTGCCCCCCCTCCCTCCATACTGAAGGACCCCAACAGAGGACCGCCCCCTCCTCTCCCCTACGCCCCCCACCTGGAAAAGTCCTCCACCGCCCCTCCTCCTCCGCCCCCCAATGCAAAGAGAACCAGTCAGGGCTGGGCGGCTTCTGTGGGTCAGTCCGGGACCGACAAGAGAGACAGGAGGTCGATGCCGGGGGTAACCATCCAAACCCCCACCACTCTACCCATCTGCAATCAATTAGAGTCCTTGATGGGCCTTAACGGTCCCGCCCACCGCTCCCTTAATGTAGGAGGGAGCCAATCAATGGGCGTCAACTACCGCAAGAAGCCGAGCCCACCTCCTCAGTCCAATATAGGCCTCAGACCTGCGATGCTGGACTCTCCGTCCCTCAGCAAGACCTTCCCCAGTCACCCATCTCCGCCTAATCACCGTCCCATCTCTCCTCTACTTAAAACTGGACAATTGACTAAGCCGGTGATACCCAGGCCCCCTCCGCCAACACTTAAACCCTCACTGCCTGCAGCCAAGAACAAGCAGCAGGGGACCAAAATCCAGTGAGTCGGACTCTCAAGCACAAAACATTCAACACAGAATGTCTGACATGAACAAATGAATTCATCTGGTTCAGGGTAACTCACTAAGATGTCCTTTCCCCCCAGAAGAGCATCTCCAGACGGCCAGAGCTTCCGGTCTTTAGGCGATGAGGCGCCCTCAGAGTTCAGGAGGAAACTAGACTCGAGCAAACACAGCGGAGGATGTGAATCTGACGATGACTACGAAAACGTAAGGATAGTTCACAATACAGGACTCAAGCCTTGATTCTGCTCTAACAAATCACCATCAAACATTACCTTGGAATCGTTAAAAGTGTACACATAGATAGACAAGCTATTCATCTTTAGACACATCACAAATACCTACCAGGCTAATGTACCTGTCGGGAGCTACAGTACCGTACTTTTCGGACCTGCATATAAACCGCATATAGATTAGATTAGATTAGATTAGAATCTTTAATGACCACACAGCCAGGCTGGTGGAATTCGTGTTCAGTGCAGAGTATTACAGCTTGTTCCATACAGTTCAACATACAATAAACAGACAATAAAAAGTACAACACACAGCACAGGGCAAAGACATATCATAATTTAAAATTCAAGGTGTGGTGGATTATTATTGTTCATTGGGGTTATTTAGAGTCCATTTAGTGTCCGTATTGCAAAGGGGAAGAAGCTGTTTTTGAAGCGAGCGGTTTTGGCGGACAGTGACCTGTAGCGCCTCCCTGAGGGCAGAAGTTGGAAGACATGGTGACCTGGGTGGGAGGGGTCAGAAATGATTTTCTTTGCCCTTGTGACAGTTCGTTGGTGGTGAAGTGATTCGAGTGATGGAAGGGGACTGCCGGTGATTTTTGATGCTTTATTGATGATACGTTGAAGTTTATTCCGGGAGAGGTTGTCTGAACTGCTGTACCAGACGGTGATGGATAATGTGAGGATGCTTTGGATGATGGCTGTGTAGAACTGGATTAGGAGATGTTTGCTCACTCTGTATTTCTTGAGCTGCCGCAGAAAGAATAGCCTTTGGTTGGCTTTTTTGTAGATGTGGTCTGTGTTGGTCTTCCATTTGAGGTTATTGCTTATGTGAGTGCCAAGAAATTTGAGTGATTCTATGGTGGAAATGAGTTTGCCGGAGATAGATAGAGGTGATCTGGGCTGTGGCTTTCGCCTGAAGTCGATGATTATTTCTTGGGTTTTTGCTGTGTTAAGTAGGAGGTTGTTTTCTGAGCACCAGGTGACTGCTTGATGGATCTGAGTGAGGTATTGTGTTTCATTATTATTTTAGATGATATAAGCCGCAGCAGCTAAATTGTCCGTCTGTCTTGCTCTCGTTCTGTCTCTCGGTTCCACTTTTACTTTGGCGCGCTACCTGTCTCACTCTTTTCCGGCCTCCAGCTTTTCCTGCTGGAGCCCGCCGCTTAAAGGTGGCGGGCGCGGACCGGTCCTAGAGCCCATAGCGTTAAAGGTGGTTAATTTTACCTGTAAAATCCATAGATTTAGGAGGTTCCCTAGTGGCCGTTAGCTGTACAAAAAAAATGGGGGAAAAAGTCGCGGCTTATAGTCCGAAAAGTACGTACATTCAATGAGAAAATCTGTATTTAATTGCACAACATGAATACTGAAATTGCATAGAAAACTGAATTTGATAAGGATCATTCGAACGATCAAATAGTCAACACGCTATATCTCCACATTCACTTCTTGAAATTCCAATTCAGAGAAAACAAATATTAAACGTTTTCTTGTGTCTGCCAGTTTGGTTTCTCACCACAACATACTATCAAAAAGTGCATGTACCAGAGTTCTTTGAATCTGCACTCCATTGCTCTTCCTCAATTCCCTGTGTCTAGTAAATTACATTGAATGGCAAGAACTGAAACTGAACTGTGAAAACTCAAGTGTATAATTGTGTGTGCGTAACAATCAAACACCGTTTTACTTTCATAATATTACACTCAGTTTCAAACAAGAAAAACTCTTCAGAATCTTTTTTTTTATGCAATGATTCAAGTTGAGCAATTGAACTTCAAATGAAACCAAATACAAATGAGTTTCTAGTGAGATGATGTTGAAGCACCCTGAGGAAACAGGCTTTAAAGAGGAGAGATGTGTTGAAACAGCCTCCTTGCTACTCACCTCAACAAGGATGGTATTAGCTCATTTCCTGTCACACTTATCTTGCGTATTTCTTCAATGGAAAATGTAGTTTTGGTGACTAAATATTGTCATTTGGGATTCCACAAAAACAAATCATTAGACACATGTGCATTTCTCAATCTCAAGCTCTTAATTACTCCTATTTGAGCCAATATGTGTGTTTAACTATGTGTGTGTCTCTCCAGATGCAGATGCCAGACTCTGTGTTCATTGATACGACAGAAACCAGCGTCATTGAAATGTAAGACGCTTTTTTAATATATAAATAGTATACATGTATAATATATACATATATGTAATATGAAATGTCCTTATTTCAAGCCAGAGCTTTTGCAGAACATGTATGCCTCCTGGTGCTTTATCTTATGCACGTATTTAATTGACATAGTGGTTATGTAATAGTTGCTACACATGTTGTTGTTCAATCCTTCTTATTTGGGGCACCAGTTAGCTGCAGTTCACGCTAATGAATTTGCAAAAAGAGGCTCAATATGTAGCTTCTATCTGTGATGATGTGTCTTTACGGACAAACGGACTCAAAATCAGTTTCTACCCCTGGGCCGCCAGGCTGCTCAACCACCACACATAATGCAATAACCGTAACCATCCTCACACATACGCACTTTATATACTATTTTTATATCAATATTTGTAACTATTTATTCCTCTGAATGATTGTTTATGTTGTCTGTCCTATTGCCGTGTTTTTTAGTGTTATGTATGTGTGTGTATGTTTTGCACACCGGGACAGAGCTGCACTCTGAATCTCGTTATGCTCTGCGTATAATGACAATACAAGGCTTTAACTTTAACTTTACAACCTGCAGTTTGTTCAGAGAGAGCGCTGTCCACCCCCAGGACGGACTGTACTGCATCAGAAACTCAGGAACCAAAACATCAAAGGTAAAATATAAAAAGTACCTGTTGTACTTCATGGATCAAATCATACAAAAAATGTTCCTGTCCTCCACTGCAGAAACTAGAGTCGATACACATTTGAAACTCACTTCTGATCTTTTAAAATGTGTGTTCAAGCAAACATTACATGACACTACAGTAAGGACTTGTTGTTATAAAAAGTCAGCAGTAGTGTGGATACAGATAGCTATGTATATTAGATACCAGAAATGTTACACTATATCAAAATAATATCAATATATTTCCCAGTCCTTATAAATAATAATTGAATAATTGTGCTGTGTTGTCCAGGTGCTGGTGGTGTGGGATATCAGTACGGGCAAAGCCAGGAACTACAGGCTGTTCCAAGAGGTAAGAGGCCTGCTGCTCTCTTTCATCACATGTGAAATGTTAGACTGAAGCACTCTGGTGTGCGCCAGATAACCCTAAATGAAATACAGAGTTGAACCCTGGTCAGATATATGTTAAAAGGTCTTGAAACGTCTGTCTTCTGTGATTGTAATATTCTGTTAAGTTTCCAAAATGTTCCCTTTATGTTTGTGTTAAATATGTGTCTATGTTGATGCAAGAAAAATACTTAATCTGATCATTCAAGAGTAGGTTTAGATAAGTTGTTTTGTCACAGCAGCGTGAAAGCAAGGCATTGTGCAAGGAATACAAATAAAATAAAATAGAACATTTACATAAATATATACATATCAATGTTGAAATATATATATTTTTCATTTAATCGTTTATTTAGCGGGGACAATGCACATTAATGAACACTTAAAACAAAAAAAATGCAAATGTGTAAATATGCCAGATTTTAGCTTGGAGCTAATTTCCATCCGCAGTCCCTCACATAAAACATTTAAGAACATGACAATTATAAACATAGCGAAGACAAATACATGATGTGCAAAAGAGCAAGAGCAGCACACACAAGTATTTACCACATGGCAGTACAATATAGCAGCAACGACATATAAAGTGCAAGAGGAGATACCCCTGTGTTAAAGTGCGAGAGGAGATACCCCTGTGTTAAAGTGCAAGAGGAGATACCCCTGTGTTAAAGTGCGAGAGGAGATACCCCTGTGTTAAAGTGGGAGAGGAGATACCCCTGTGTTAAAGTGTGAGAGGAGATACCCCTGTGTTAAAGTGCAAGAGGAGATACCCCTGTGTTAAAGTGCGAGAGGAGATACCCCTGTGTTAAAGTGGGAGAGGAGATACCCCTGTGTTAAAGTGCGAGAGGAGATACCCCTGTGTTAAAGTGCAAGAGGAGATACCCCTGTGTTGAAGTGCAAGAGGAGATACCCCTGTGTTGAAGTGCGAGAGGAGATACCCCTGTGTTAAAGTGCGAGAGGAGATACCCCTGTGTTAAAGTGCGAGAGGAGATACCCCTGTGTTAAAGTGCGAGAGGAGATACCCCTGTGTTAAAGTGCGAGAGGAGATACCCCTGTGTTAAAGTGCGAGAGGAGATACCCCTGTGTTAAAGTGCGAGAGGAGATACCCCTGTGTTAAAGTGCGAGAGGAGATACCCCTGTGTTAAAGTGGGAGAGGAGATACCCCTGTGTTAAAGTGGGAGAGGAGATACCCCTGTGTTAAAGTGCGAGAGGAGATACCCCTGTGTTAAAGTGCGAGAGGAGATACCCCTGTGTTAAAGTGCGAGAGGAGATACCCCTGTGTTAAAGTGCGAGAGGAGATACCCCTGTGTTAAAGTGCCTCTTCTTCATGTCTCTTCTACATCAACGTGTGTCCCCTCTTCTCCATGTCTCTTCTACATCAACATGTGTCCCCTCTTCTTCATGTCTCTTCTACTTCAACACGTGTCCCCTCTTCTTCATGTCTCTTCTACATCAACATGTGTCCCCTCTTCTTCATGTCTCTTCTACATCAACATGTGTCCCCTCTTCTTCACGTCTCTTCTTCATCAACATGTGTCCCCTCTTCTTCACGTCTCTTCTACATCATGTGTCCCCTCTTCTTCATGTCTCTTCTACATCAACATGTGTCCCCTCTTCTTCATGTCTCTTCGACATCAACATGTGTCCCCTCTTCTTCATGTCTCTTCTACATCAACATGTGTCCCCTCTTCTTCATGTCTCTTCGACATCAACATGTGTCCTCTCTTCTTCACGTCTCTTCTACATCAACATGTGTCCCCTCTTCTTCACGTCTCTTCTTCATCAACATGTGTCCCCTCTTCTTCACGTCTCTTCTACATCAACATGTGTCCCCTCTTCTTCATGTCTCTTCTACATCAACATGTGTCCCCTCTTCTTCATGTCTCTTCTTCATCAACATGTGTCCCCTCTTCTTCACGTCTCTTCTACATCAACATGTGTCCCCTCTTCTTCATGTCTGTTCTACATCAACATGTGTCCCCTCTTCTTCATGTCTCTTCTACATCAACACGTGTCCCCTCTTCTTCGTGTCTCTTCTACATCAACACGTGTCCCCTCTTCTTCGTGTCTCCTCTACATCAACACGTGTCCCCTCTTCTTCGTGTCTCTTCTACATCAACATGTGTCCCCTCTTCTTCATGTCTGTTCTACATCAACATGTGTCCCCTCTTCTTCATGTCTCTTCTACATCAACATGTGTCCCCTCTTCTCCATGTCTCTTCTACATCAACACGTGTCCCCTCTTCTTCATGTCTCTTCTACATCAACACGTGTCCCCTCTTCTCCATGTCTCTTCTACATCAACACGTGTCCCCTCTTCTCCATGTCTCTTCTACATCAACACGTGTCCCCTCTTCTCCATGTCTCTTCTACATCAACACGTGTCCCCTCTTCTCCATGTCTCTTCTACATCAACATGTGTCCCCTCTTCTTCATGTCTCTTCTACATCAACATGTGTCCCCTCTTCTTCATGTCTCTTCTACATCAACATGTGTCCCCTCTTCTTCATGTCTCTTCTACATCAACATGTGTCCCCTCTTCTTCATGTCTCTTCTACATCAACATGTGTCCCCTCTTCTTCATGTCTCTTCTACATCAACACGTGTCCCCTCTTCTTCGTGTCTCTTCTACATCAACATGTGTCCCCTCTGTGGAAAGAGACTCTGAAAGTTTCAGGAACAAAGAGACTCTCTCTTTTTGATCCATTTATTTAAAAACCTGTCTGAAAATGAGCTGATCAGATTTTGGCCACTTTATGATGTCATAACGATTGTTTAGCTTGTGTAACCATTAGCCAATCAGCAACCAGGGTTGTCACCTTATCACCTGAATCTCCTCCGAGAGCACCATTGAGTTCTTTGTAACCAAATGTCTCTCAGAGGGGCGTGGGGAGGGGCTCCTTGTTTTCATCTAAAGTAACAGACAGAGAATCAGCACTTTGGAAACAGGGCTGAAACAGAGGGGACCTTTAAATAATGCAGAATAGTAATGTGACGTTCATAGTATTAAGTCTCCTGTTCACTGTGGGTGTGTCTCCAGGAGGACAGCGTGTACCTGGACGCTGACGCCCCCTTCCCTACGCTGTCAGCGGTGATCAAACACTACTACAGCCACCCCCTGCCTCACCACGGCTCCCTGTGCCTGCAGAAGCCCTTCACAAAGACCCTGGGCCCCTGACCCACTCTGATCCACCAGAGGAGGCTCAGCCAGGGAAATCCGTCTCTGACAATGGAGATAAACTCGCTCTCACAGATGGAATAAGTGTCAGATCATACCTCTCGCTGTTCAGTGGAGAAGACTGGGTGTCGCAGCAGAAGACTCCATCAGCTTCACATTGAGAACGAAGGACAGTACTTTCTGAAACGGACTGCACGGACAGCAAGGATTGTCAACGGAACATTATTTAATGTACTTTAGCATAAACTAGACTCTTAGCTGAGCACAGCTATCCTACAGTAACCCTCTTTTGTGCACTGAAAACAAGACTTACTGTCAATTATGTTGTAGAGGAATCTTTTACATTTTATACATCAATAACTCACCTGGTATCTCGCAAGCCTTTTTAATTAGAGTCCAAAACCAGATAAAAATGTTGGATGGAATTAAATGGCAGCATTGTTTAATTACAGAAAGAATCCTCCAACAATTAAAACCACACATTTACAAACTCTCCATTAATTTGCTTATTTTTATCAATAAATCCTTTATATTTAAAACACTTGGGACTTGAATGGACGAGTCCTAAGCATGCCAAACCAAGAGCCTCTTTCAAGAAAAGTGTCTCAAATAGGAACTAAAGAAAGTTTATTTTCTGAAAGTGTATTTGGGAAGTAGTGCGAATCCATGAAACTTGGAGAATACTGCAAGAGTTGTAGAGTTTGTAAATGGATGTTTTGATATCTTGTTCACAGGGAGGTAATCAGTGAACAACTCATCATGATTGTGGCTGAAGTATACCTTTTTAAAAGAAGGATTTGAGTTATGCTGTAGATACATGAACCTAAACAGTTGATGTGAACAGTAAAGTGATGAAGCACAATCCAGAGCCAGTGTCAGGCAGACGGGTGTTATGTGTTTTGTCCACAGAGGGGCGCTGTGACACCAAGTGACAACTATTCATCCATTCAGGTTCATGTGGGACTCCGCCAACACTTGCAGCACAACAAGTCAAGTCCTTGCTTGGGTGACCTATTTTAGCGGCCAGATGAAGTGCCAGAGCTCACACGACTGCAAAGGTGTTAATGTTTGTGACACAGTGAGATCATCCATACAGGAAGAGGTCGAGTCATGTGCTTTTGTTGTATTTTTAAGGACAATTATATCAAATCAACATTGCAGCATAGAAAAACATATATATTATTTATATAATCTATAATTCGGTTTTTCTATGTCAGATATGTTTCTTATCGAGAACAAATTAGAAGCTCTGGATTATGTTTGAACAGGACTGACTTCCAGGCAGTATCTTTGTCATAAAGCTCAACTTGTGTTCATGTCTGTGGAGGATTGTGGGGGAAAATGACCTCTGATCACCCCTCTGAAGCTGAACATTTGTGACTTGTAACAGACATGTCCTCTAATGTCTTTAGAGGACATACATGTTGGCATAAGAGTACCAAATATTCATTGATTTCCCGAATCTTATCCCTTTAAATGCCATGTTGTTGCTACTTTTCTCAGTATTTCAATGATTAGCCATGATTTTAAAGCATTTTTTTATGCAAGAAAACATGAAAATATCAAGTATGACATTGGGGCAGTCCGAGAGGAATGTTTCAGTCTGTTGGGAAAAAGTCGAAATTACAGTTTTGACCAATGCTTAATGTCAAACCTGATATAATAGGATTCAAATCACTTTCTGGACCAAATTACTCAAGACGTGTCATCCCAAATAGACAAAGAACCCTCCTGTTTCAAAGGCATGAATAGAAGGGCACCAATGTCTTCATATTTCACAAATCTAACGCCTCTTGTCCAGACTTTACGCCTCTTATCAATCAGGTATTAATATAAACAAGCTCCAGGTGTGTAGCTAAATAACTGTAATCAATTGTCTCACTGATTAACAAGAAATAGGACCAGGCGAGTGGTGCTAAACGTCAGTGAACATTAGGAATTGTTTCTCAAATGCAAAAATGTTCACATTCTGTATTAATATGTGAGAACAGCACTGACTTTAATGCTGTAAATCAATCTATATTTATATGTAAATGCTGTATGTACTGTACAAACATGTGTGTACAAATGTAAAAAGATTATTTTATACAGAAATATGTGTATGAGAATGTATAAAGGATTACTCAAAGCCTTCTTTCATTGCTGTTTTTGTTTTACTCTGAGGTTGCAGCTTTGTGAGTAGTGAGGAAGAGAAAGTCACAGGTTTAAGGAATCATCCATGGCTCTCTTATCCCTTTCTCTTTATACATCCATGGGGTTCATAATAGTGCCCATGGATACATGAAAGGCGACCTTTTACTACCTGACAGCCACAGAAATATATCACTTTTAAATATTTTAGTACCAATCATGTAAAAGATATCCACACTGTAAATCATTTTTTACGAGAGGAACCATTCTGGTGAGGTATCGAAGGTCCCTATTATACTGTTTTTCATCAATATATCACAGCTCTCAGATATATACAAAACATGTCTGAAGTGTTTGGCTCCAAACACCAAACAGATCATTGCAGCATTACCCATAATCCCCTCTGTTTCAGCCCTGTTTCCAAAGTGCTGATTCCCTGTCTGTTACTTCAGATGAAAATAAGGAGCCCCTCCCCACGCCCCTCTGAGAGACATTTGGTTACAAAGAACTCAATGGTGCTCTAGGAGGAGATTCAAGTGATAAGGGGGGGGGGGGGGTTACCTTGGTTGCTGATTGGCTAATGGTCACACAAGACAAAACATCGTTATGACATCATAAAGTGTCCAAAATCTGATCAGCTGATTTTCAGACAGGTTTTTATAGAAATGGATCAAAAAGAGAGAGAATCTTTGTTCCTGAAACTTTCAGAGTCTCTTTCCACAGAGGGGACACATGTTGATGTAGAAGAGACATGAAGAAGAGGGGACACATGTTGATGTAGAAGAGACATGGAGAAGAGGGGACACATGTTGATGTAGAAGAGACATGAAGAAGAGGGGACACATGTTGATGTAGAAGAGACATGAAGAAGAGGGGACACATGTTGATGTAGAAGAGACATGGAGAAGAGGGGACACATGTTGATGTAGAAGAGACATGAAGAAGAGGGGACACATGTTGATGTAGAAGAGACATGAAGAAGAGGGGACACATGTTGATGTAGAAGAGACATGAAGAAGAGGGGACACATGTTGATGTAGCAGAGACATGAAGAAGAGGGGACACATGTTGATGTAGAAGAGACATGAAGAAGAGGGGACACATGTTGATGTAGAAGATACATGAAGAAGAGGGGCCACATGTTGATGTAGAAGAGACATGAAGAAGAGGGGACACATGTTGATGTAGAAGAGACATGAAGAAGAGGGGACACATGTTGATGTAGAAGAGACATGGAGAAGAGGGGACACATGTTGATGTAGAAGAGACATGGAGAAGAGGGGACACATGTTGATGTAGAAGAGACATGAAGAAGAGGGGCCACATGTTGATGTAGAAGAGACACGAAGAAGAGGGGACACACGTTGATGTAGAAGAGACACGAAGAAGAGGGGACACATGTTGATGTAGCAGAGACATGAAGAAGAGGGGACACATGTTGATGTAGAAGAGACATGAAGAAGAGGGGACACACGTTGATGTAGAAGAGACATGAAGAAGAGGGGACACACGTTGATGTAGAAGAGACATGAAGAAGTGGATTTGGCATAATAGGTGACCTTTAAGTCACGGCAGATCTCCCTTTCCTTTCTGTGCCACCTTCACTAAGGCTGAGGAAGCAGAACATCTAGAGAAAGTGGACGAGCAGCTCTCCTCCAGAGAGAGAGAGACTCCCCCTTTGGCCACACACATCTTCAGAAATCTGACCCAGATCTGGCCATGATTAAGTATCAGCGTTCAGCCGGTGGTGAGAGGCTCCGCTGCTTCCTGGTGAGATGAGGACACAGCTGCTTGCTCTGAGGAGGTGTGTGTGTCTGCGGGCTGTGTGCAGTCCTCCGCTTCACAAGTGACGCTTCTCTGCTGGACTTCAACGCACAGAGAGACACATGTGATCCACGATGAGATGAAGATGAAAACGCCGCGTGGGCCTTGTTTTATGAACCATCTGTAGCCGAGTTCCTTCCCCCGTCTTTGTTCTAACTGGATCTCTGTCTCGCTTGTTTTTATATAACCGACTGTATAGCTGCGGTTTCATTGAACTGCTGGAAGCTTCCTTAACATTTCTCTCTCTGCGGGCCAGCTGTGAGAGACTCTGCATGGACCAGCGTGACACAATAAACACGTCCAAGTCATTGGTGTGAAGCTTTAACTCTAATATGTAGCCTTAGCAAAAGCAGAATCTGTGTATTATAAGAACATTAAATAGCTTGTTGCATGGAAACCATCTTATCCCTCTGCCATTGGATAAACAGGTTAAGGGGGGAATCAGCATTACATGGTGTTGTCCTTGTCTTCCATTGTGTTCTTTGTCACTTTGTTGTACATTTTTCCGCGATATGGTTCGTTCTGTTGCAGTTCCTCGTTTCCTGTCCCCGCTCATTCTGGATTGTCCTTGTATAAAGTATAAGCCTCTCGCCCATGAGAACATTTATGTTGCATTGTGCTACTGTACAGCTAGTGGGCAGCAGAAAGAAAATAGTTCCCACCTTGAAATCGTCTCCGTAAGCTCTGTGAGTTCTTGTGTAACCTGGTCATGATTTCTGTAAAGACACATTTCGGCTGCTTTGAGAACCAACAGCCCAGTGCCATGAAGTTCCATTTGTTTTGGAGGGAAGGCATACATCTCAATATACACTTGGCATCTCACACCAGACTATCTAGATCAGGGGTGTCAAACTCAAGGCCCGGGGGCCAAATCCGGCCCGCGACTTCATTTTATGTGGCCCCACGAGAGCTTGCAAAAAATATGTTTATTATACGGTTACATGCTACTTTACGGAGGCACATTGCCCATAAACTCCATGTCCCACAATGCATCTCAAATTTGACTTTTTTCTCAGAATTTGGCTTTTCTTTTTAAATCATTTTGTGACATTCTCACTGAAGAGACTTACAATTATTTGCCCTAGACTTCTGCTTTCAGACGTAGTTAATTATGAAGATATTACCCTATCCGATAATAATCCAATGCAGAGCCAATAATGTAATATAATACATTATTTTATATATGTTAAATATTTATATACGTATTTTTATATAGTCTTAAAGTTACAACCGGCCCTTTGAGTGCAACCAAAATGCGAATGTGGCCCGCAATGAAATTGAGTTTGACACCCCTGATCTAGATTGATAAATGGCACTACAGGCTAGAAGAACTATGACTAGTTTTTGATTTTGGAGTGTGTATAACGCGCGTGTGGGGATGTGGCTTAAATGGAGCGATCTGGTGCTGTACATGTGCATTGTGGGTGGTGTGCAGGCAACCTGATCTCACCAGAATGCGTGACTCCACCACGACTCCTTAACACCACAATGCGTGGTGGAGTCACGAACTTTGTTACATTTGCGTGTCGGCACCACGCAAACAACCCCAATGTAAAGTGAATGAGGCTCCTTTGTCGTGGTGCACACACGCATTTCTACAACGTGCATTGTGTGTAATGCAACTGTTATTTTTATTAAATTAGTTAGTTTTTAAGGAAGGCCAGAGCTTCAGCTGTGTCAAATAGATTGTTCCCTTCAGTTAACGTTATTTAAAAGATAATGATCATGTCCCCTGTATTGTATTACGAGCGTCCATTCCCATTGGATAACGGAGAATTTTACACCCGGAAGTAAGTAGCCTATTCCCCTTACTGTCGATTGATTTTACAGTGATATCTGCACTACTCATCGACTAAAAAACACCAAATTGTCCTTAATTACACAACATTGATTGGTTTGAATTGTGTGCAATGCTTTTGTATTTTCCCCCTTCGATTCGGAGAAACAAATATATTTTCGGAGTTTTTGGACGGCAAAAGACACTACACTACCCAGAATCCTCAGCTATCGTTTGGGACTACACCATGTGCTTAGCTTGACAAACCCCGTGATCAGTCCTCAACCTCTGTGATTGGATGCGCGACGTTTACACAGAACGTCCAAAAGGACTTTGAAATGGAATGAAACCCATCGACGGCACACTATTCAAAACAGGAATCGAACGTGTCCTACCCCCCTCCCCCCCTTAGGTCACAGGCTCCTCCAACAGTGCTGCTACGCAATAAAACAGATGCACAGAAAAAATAGTGAAATAGTGCAATAAGAGTCTATATACAAGTGATTGGAATATGATATATTAGATAAATAATTTCTAAGTAGCAGCCAGATGAATGTTATTTCTAAGTTCAGGTGTTTAATAGTCTTCTGGCCTGTGGGATGAAGCTGTCTCTGTGTCTGGTGGTTTTAGTCCGGATGCTGCGGTACCGCCTGCCAGACTGCAGCAGACAGAACCGTTTGTGGCTGGGGTGATGGTGGTCTTTTATAATCCTGAGGGCTTTCTTTAAGGTTAACCTGGTATTTTTAATCCACTACATTTATTTTAGTTACTTTACAGATTTGGATTAATGATGTGAAATATAAACAACCCTTAAATCAGACTTTAGTTACACCTGAATGAAATTCAGTGAAGGTGATTGTCAAGTGCCAACAATCAGGCGAGATATTTGATAGTTGGTTGCTTGAGAAGACTAAATATTTATCTGCAGATCCGTTTAAAGCATATTCATTACTCGTTATTCTCTAATAGTTCATTAAAGACTGTATATAATTGCTATTTTGCACATCCCTTTCAAGATTTCAAGATTTTCTAAGGTTTATTGACATATCATATACACAACAGTGTAGTTATGCAATGAATGAACAACTTGGGTCACAGGTTCATCAACAGTGCATTACAAGACATCTATCAATGTGTGTATACTTCCACCATTACACTGTTGTATTCTGCACATTTCTTTAAATAAAGCCTTATTAGTTTGTCTGTTTTGCACATCCTCCTATCAGGCACTAAACTGTTTTACTCTAGATATCATTTGAGTATCTTCTTGATATTTTCTATTCTATATTTATATAATTGACCTTCTACTTTCCCACTATTTTGTATGTACTCTTAATATTTGAATGTTTTCATAAAATATAACACATTCAAAAGTGCGTTACAAAAATGAAAGACATTAAGAAAAAGGCATTTTAAACAGTCATTAAAAAGCAACACAATCTTCCTGCATTGCAATTACTCTAAACATGTAATAACGTGCTTCAACCAGTAGGTGGTTTGGGTTAAAAGGCTGTCAAGTTTACAGTGTTAACAAAATAAAATATACTGCTGTTTCCAGTTTAGTTTACGACGAATATTATTTTGTTATTGTTTTGATATTTGTAACACAAAAGCGATGGGAAAAACCCATAGCAACACAGAAAAGATGGTCTTAACATGACCCAGTCGTCTAGTAGTTAATAAAAAACAATAATATCAAAACAAAATATTACTACTAACTTTATTGTGAAATTAAAACAGAACGGTAAAATAATAGTTTCCGGTGTATTCTGATGCCCGATCTCTGTAGATAAATAAAGAACTAAGACAGATGTGTAATATTTAATGCAGCCAAATCATTTATTACAATGCATTCATGTGATGACTATCAAAGAGTAAAGCAAGCACTGCTGAAGAAAGTATGATTTTCTCTTTTACGAAACGTTTTTTTTCATATGGAATGCAGTTGGAGGTCAACCAATCAAAGAACTTGAGGACTGATCACGGGGTTCATGGTGTAGTCCCAAACGATAGCTGAGGATTCTGGGTAGTGTAGTGTCTTCTGCCGTCCAAAAACTCCGAAAAAATATTTGTTTCTCCGAATCGAAGAGGGAAAATACAAAAGCATTGCACACAATTCAAACCAATCAATGTTGTGTAATTAACAAGGACAATTTGGTGTTTTTTAGTCGATGAGTAGTGCAGATATCACTGTAAAATCAATCGACAGTAAGGAGAATAGGCTACTTACTTCCGGGTGTAAAATTCTCCGTTATCCAATGGGAATGGACGCTCGTAATACAAGACATGATCATTATCTTTTAAATAACGTTAACTAAAGGGAACAATCTATTTGACACAGCTGAAGCTCTGGCCTTCCTTAAAAACAAACTAATTTAATAAAAATAACAGTTGCATTACACACAATGCACGTTGTAGAAATGCGTGTGTGCACCACGACAAAGGAGCCTCATTCACTTTACATTGGGGTTGTTTGCGTGGTGCCGACACGCAAATGTAACAAAGTTCGTGACTCCACCACGCATTGTGGTGTTAAGGAGTCGTGGTGGAGTCACGCATTCTGGTGAGATCAGGTTGTGTGCAGGATGACGCCATGCAGTGACATGTGTGTGCCATGTTCAATTAGAGATCATTGACAGCGCACACATAAATTAGCCTTTCAAATTCAACCTCTCAGTTTGCAGCGCCGCAGACTGGCTACATAGTGGTGTGCGGAGGGGGGTTTATTTGAAAGCATTTTTTAAAATGGGTATCTCAGTGTGCTAACAGGATACTTCTATCGTTAATTGTTTAACCCTGAAGTCAAGCGTCAAGGGAAAAACACATCTGAAAGTGTTAGGAAAATAGTTAGAGTTAAGTCACATACAAGGATATGGTTCAACTCACACACATGAGGTGCTGCTCAAAGAAGCAGGGAGTAACATCAAGCGTATATAGTCCAAAGTGAGGAGGTAACAAACAAAGTGGTAAATCGGTTTGGCGTCAGCAGGTGTCTGGACACCTCTGGAGAGGATTCTCATCACGCCGATGCTGCTCTTTGCCCCTCGAAGAGGTGAGGAGAAGTAGCTGCAAGGTCACACGCAGTGCAAGGTCACACGCAGGGCAAGGTCACACACAGTGCAAGGTCAGACACAGTGCAAGGTCACACGCAGTGCAAGGTCACACGCAGGGCAAGGTCACACGCAGTGCAAGGTCATACGCAGTGCAAGGTCACACGCAGTGCAAGGTCATACGCAGTGCAAGGTCAGACACAGTGCAAGGTCACACGCAGTGCAAGGTCATACACAGTGCAAGGTCACACACAGTGCAAAGTCATACAGTGCAAGGTCACACACAGTGCAAAGTCATACAGTGCAAGGTCACACGCAGTGCAAGGTCATACACAGTGCAAGGTCATACACAGTGGCATGTCTATCAGAAAAGAAAACCCACGCATGGGAAAGCAACTTGTATTTTTCCCAACAGAAAGTCTAATATACTAAAAAAATAAATCAAACTAGAGGAATGAGAAAATACATGTGGAAATATAAAGACAAATAACAAAATATAAGAAGTATTTTCGTTTATTTCCATATTTCTTTATATATTTGCATTTACATTACAACATTTTTTCTTATATCTTTCTTTTATGTATTTTTCTATTTTTATTTAAATTATATATCTGTGAAAAAAAACGTTCCAATCTTGTTTATTTTTTATTCCCTACCTATTTAGGGTTAAAAAAAGATCTTGTTATTTAGACTTTTTTAATTTAATTTGATTTTTAAATGTTACAGTAGAGGACGTCAGGACCATTTTAGTTTGAAAAGACAACCAAAATGAACAGATAGACTTACGTATTATGGTTATAGAGTGATATTAATACAATAATACATTCCCCTTTATTTAAAACATAAATAAGTCATTGATCTGAACATTGCTGTTTATTTGGTAAATAAAAAACTAGTTTGGTCTTTGGTGAATCTTTCCAGACCTTCAAAGACTTTGTAGTCAAAGTAGTGGGAAAGTACCTCATTGACTCCAGTCGGTCATCTTGACTAGTTTTATGGATGTGGTCTCCATTTGACCTGCTCACAGAAACAAAGCTTGCATTCCTGAGGCAACTCTCATTTGTCATGGCTCCACTTAAAATAAAAACAACAATAAGACACACGTGCTACTCTTGCCCCCCTCTTGGACATGTCTTTCCAGCTCGTCCCTATCTGTCTCCATGTATCTATCTGTGCGCTCATGGAGCCTCCTGCACCTCCCCCCCTTCTTCTTGACCCTCTTCTATACCAGGTGTGAAATCCTCATCTCTCTCATGTAGTGGACATTTGTATTATATCCTTATATGCTTAAACCAAATGCTTCTCAAAACATTGTAAAACACCTATATCATTTCCTGAGATGGGCTGTTTTCTTCTCATACTCTACTGTGGGTTTATTCCCAAGCGCTTCAAGGCCACAGAGCTGCTTTGGCTACGAGGGTGAGACTCACACAAAGTCACACAAGAACGTCCCTACTCTGAGAACCGTTATGCTATCTCCCGCTCAAGGCCAGGTGTCTAATAACAATGTGTGACTGTGTGAAGACAGATTTCTGAACTTCCCACTCCTTCTTGTATATAAGCTTTGCTACTATATTGTACTGCGCACACTCACGCAGACTATCCTACACTCTGTGGGACCTGTGACTTTGTATTGCGTTTTTGTATTTGAAGCTTCAATAAATAACCAGAAAGACAACTCTGTCTGTTTCACCATTTATTTGTTTTGATCACTCTGACTTGTACTCTCCACAGTGTTGGTCTCAGATTTCCATCTCTCTCATCATCTGAATCTCCCTGAACTTTCTGGTACAGGAAATGTCTGCTTCAGTTCCGTCTCCTGCAACAATATTGAGTCATAAAGTCCATGAAGACGGTCCTGCATTTGGACATGGACATTTATAAAAGAGCTGTTATTTCAAAACTTGAATTATTGAATTGCTTTCAGAACTAATTATATAGTTCCTCACATGTTAATAAACAAGATCACGTGATTTCCATGTTAAAAATAACAAGTATTCAACAATATTTGACTTCTCCTGCTTCTATAACATTTTGTTTTTGGTATGCCAGTCATTTTGGATGAAAATAAAGAGGAACTTCCCAGCATGCAATTTTAACCAATGGCATATCACTGGAAAGCCCAGGATGTCCTCTGTACCACTCCAGTGGACATTTGTCAATGGGCTGGGTCCCACATTTGTATCCCTATTTTTGTCTTGTTCTTTTCCCTATTGGTTTTTTTTGGGTCAATCTTTCATAATTGTATTATTCTACTGATGAATTGAATGTGTAACAACCCTGCCCCTTATAACAAATGATCATGTTTTGCCATGGGAAAACAGAAAACCCTACTTGTTGTCTTTTCAAATCTGTAAATCATTCTTTAGTTTTGAAATCATGGATTTTAATCCTTTAAGTCAGGGGTGTCAAACTCAAGGCCCGGGGGCCAAATCCGGCCCGCCACTTCATTTTATGTGGCCCACAAGAGCTTGCAAAGAATATAATAAGTTTATTATAATGTTACGTGCCGCTTTACAGGAGAACGTTGCCCATAAACTACATGTCCCACAATGCATCTCATTTTGTGACATGCGCACTGAAGAGACTTGCAATGATTTGCCCTAGACTTCTGCTTTCAGACGTAGTTAATTATAAAGTTATTACCCTATCCGATAAGAATCCAATGCAGAGGAAATATTGTAAAATTATACATTATTTTATATTTATTATCTATGTATATTTATATAGTCTTAAAGTTACCACCGGCCCTTTGAGTGCAACCATAATTCTAATGTGGCCCGCGATGAAATTGAGTTTGACACCCCGTTTAAGTCATCTGCACTGTTCCGGTTCCTGCTGGATAGCCTGCAAATAATGACTTTCCACAGTTGTATTTCACGAGAGGCTGGATTCCAACCATTAGATCTGCTATCTGTGTGCGTGCGTTGTGAGGAAGACACAGAGTCAGAATGATGGATTGTGTGGGAGCCTTTTTTTAGGGAATTTGAGAAATCTGGGACAGAAGGAGCCTTGGGGTGCTCAGCAGCCACCAGCCATCAGTGAAGATGATGTTCAGTCCTCTGATAAGAACCGAGGAGAGCCTCTGAAACCTGGCAGCACACAGCGATCTGAAGCAGCCAAAGGCTTGCTGACCAAAATATGGAGATATTGCATCAGACAGACGGGGGGGGGGGGTGTACGAGATGAATTTGGTTGCACGATTTGGTATTCACTTTTTGAAAAATTAGACATCTGCTTTTACAAAATGATCCGCAATAAAATAAAAACGTTACATATGGTGTGATTGATCCGCTGGGTACTTTCCTTCTTTAGTTGCCATTTCACTTTCAGTCATTGTGTCATTTTGACTGATGAGCTTCTAGTAAGTGTGCCTTTTCCCAGCTGGATACAAAAGATTATACCTGATGGAGAAATGTAGGTATCCTTTCCAGTGGTGTTTTTATATTTTCAAAAGTGGTGGGGCACAAACAACAGATGTGTATATATAAGCTTCTGGGGCTTTCTGGAACACGTAAACAAATAGCTGTGGCTATCCATGGTTCCGATAGACAGAGCAATAGCCTATAGGCAAAACACAGAAGATCAACAACATATATGACATAAGATGAACTTACCAAAACTGAAGTAGATCATCAACTTCATTCATTTTCTTTCCGCTTTACTGATTTTAATCGCTATACGCTGCTCTCTCTCGTCTTCTCTTCACAACACTTTTCGTGGCACACATACTTAAAGGAATGGTCCACTCATTAGATAATTAATCAAAACTTCAGTATTTAGTGAAACGTTATGTTTAAACCATACCCTGAAGAAATCAGCGATATTCCCCGGTAAATAATGATTTTATAGCTCTTTTTTATCAAGACCTGTATATTCCGTCTGGCCGCCGCCATGTTTGCCATTTTCAGTAGTCACGTGATGGTCGTGACGTCATCCATGCGTTCACTTTGTCAACACACGGAGTATTTCAGTTCGAACTCGTCAGCAGAGGAACAAGTTTTGACCAATGTGAAGAGATTGGATGGGGGAATTCAGCCATACATATCAGTATGACAATACGACACCCTCTGTCCGTAGACCCTCACATCGTACAAGGAAAAACTTCCGAAGAAAACCCCCAGTTTAAAGGGAACATGGGAGAAACCTCAGGGAGAGCAACAGAGGAGGGATCCCTCTCCCAGGACGGACAGACGTGCAATAGATGCCGTGTGTAAATTGAAAAGATAATACATTTGCAACATAGGTAGTCCAAATGTTTGGAAATGCATGTGTGTATAATGGGAAGATTATATACGATACTATATGTATGCATGTAGTACCACCCTTGCTAGCGATTCCCTCTCTAGTTTAGCATACTCAGCTTCGTTGTCCCTGGCCATAGAATCACGATTTTATGGGGCCGGAAAAACTGGGGGGAAATACACACTAGCCGGTACTACGCTATATGGAAAGGCCACCAAAAACTGTCCTGGCCTGGACGTTAAAACGGGGCTAGCCGCTGCAATGGAAATGCGCTATAACATACCTTATTCTTACTCCGAGCACTACTTCTGCTCCTCCGTCGCTTCACACTTGCAGAGGGCGATTTCTCTACTGGCCGAACTGGTGTCCTGGTCGGTGATGACACCAGAAAGACCGATGGTACTGCATCTCCATTGAGTAATGGTTGTTCTTTAAATCCCATGTTATGTTTGATCATACTCTCAGAGTAGTCGTCCGGAAATGTGAAATGTTCGCTGCATACATGAGCCTGTAAATCTCTCGGTTCGGGCCGGCCACATTTCGCTAGCCACTGCCTCCGAATGTACTTCTTATGCTTACCTTTTGGCAACAGATGGAACCGAGCATTCCGTGGATTGTTCCTATCCGAATTATGGCAATATTTCGCGATACAGTGAGGCATATTTGAATAGAGAAACTACAGTAAATAACATGGAGATCAACGTGTCTTCGAAAACCAAACGCATGGATTGCGTCACGTCCGGAAAATGGCGGCGCCCACAGTGTTGATGTTATTTCGGTATATAATCAGTTTAAAATCACTGATAATGTCATCGGATTAAAAAAAAAAAGAGAGAGAGAGACTGGCAGAGACTGGTCTGTTTTATCGGATGATAATTTTAAAAAAATGAGTGTCATGAGCATACCATTCCTTTAAAGGTGGGGTATGGTAAGTTTGAGAAACCGGCTCGAGATACGCTTGTTGTTATATTCCATGGAATGCTCTTCACATCCCGATAGCAATGAATATCTGAAGTGCTTTGACGAAAAATACATGAACAAATGTCATCTGTGGAAGCCGTGGTAATAGGCTACCGTAAAAAGCACGACCAATCATCTGAGCCGGCCCGGCTAAAATAACTGGAAGGCCTACCTGCCTGTCAGCCTTCCATCTGTGCACAAACTTGCACGTGCACGCGTCCGTGTGTGTTGGAGGGGGGGCTCTGTAAGGAAGTGGCAGATTTTTGAGAGACAGCAAGCGCAAGATGCCAGAGTAAGAAGAAGCGACAATTGCCAAGGGCGTTGTAACCCTCACTCGCCAATATTCCATCATAAATATAGCACGTTTGTTTATTTTAGCAAACCAGGCTCCAAGTCAAATTGAATAGAAATGATAATGTATAATCTTTTTGAAAAATAGAGATCGCACATCAGTCCTGTGTACTGATCAGTTCGATAAAGTCATGCCTAAACAGCGACATTTTACACGATAAATACGGGTTTAAATAGCAGCATTTGCCACGGAAGGCGAGTGGCAGCTACAGTAAACCTTCTCTTACTCTGGCATCTTGTGGCAACTCCCGTTGAGCAGCGGCAGATGCCTCGGCAAGTTGTGGCATCAGTGGCATATGCCGGAAGTACTTGCCACAGATGCCACGGAGTAGTGGCATCTGTGGCAGATGCCGGAAGTACTTGCTCAATAGGCACACTGTGGACTCTAATTGGAAGAACACAGACTAAAACAGCAATGTACAGACGAATCATACGACTAAACATGATCTCAAAATATATTTAACATATCTATTTTTTGCATATTTTT
Organism: Pseudochaenichthys georgianus; assembly: GCF_902827115.2. NCBI lineage: Eukaryota > Metazoa > Chordata > Actinopteri > Perciformes > Channichthyidae > Pseudochaenichthys > Pseudochaenichthys georgianus. The sequence goes on along the minus strand of NC_047514.1, from coordinate 2,711,888 downwards.
GGAATTATTATTTTCATTACTTTCTGCTGACACTAGGTGGGGCTGTGCCTGTACCTGCCCCTAATGACAAGTCGCCACTGATCCTTTCTGGAATATGTTTAAAGATATCTCTGTGATACACACCTTTCTGTTTTCTCTCTCCACTGACCTGCCATCCTTGAAACGTCCACTAGATGTCCTCTAACCCTAACCCTCCAGGCACCTGACCCCCCCCCCCCCCCCCCCCCTCACCTGTACAGTACACCTGTTCTTACACCTAATGGAGTGTAAGAATGCAATAACACTAAAGTACACTGTATTGCTGCTATTTTGTTGTATTGATTTTCAATTTGAGCCAACCACCATAAAACAAATGAGTGTAGACATATATCTGCAAAATATAATTATTCTTCATTATTATTAGTATTCATTATAATAACATACTAAATATTATTATTGTATTTTGTTTATTTGTTGTCTTTTTAAATGTAGACTGCATACAACTGATGATATTATGTAAATAATAATAATACTAAGAATATGTATTTAGACTACTGTTCATACAAGTATTATTCATAGTATTGATGTCCTTATTATTGTTTTTGTTGCTGTTATTATTATGATTGTTATTATTATTATTAGCCTACCTACATCCATCCATACATTTTATTATTATACATAACATATGTATTGCCTATATGTTATTATTTCATGCGGATAGTGAAGGGTTAACATTGTTCCAAGACGCAGCCTATAGGCTACTGAAGGAGGGAATCAAAATCCTGATCAGTGTAGTACCACTAACATAAACGGTTACCGGGGCTGCTCGTTACCGTCCACTTTAAGTAATGGATTTCAGCTTGAGGGGAGTGAACCGGAGCCCGAACGCCCCCCGCTGCGCGTAGTTGTAGGACGAGATCAAAAGGCGCGTGGTGTGCGTCTCGAATGCATCCGTTTACTTCAGTTGTGAGCAGCGCGTGCTGCTGATCGGTCGGTGGTGTCTGCTCTCTGTGACTGTGTAGGCAGAATCAAAGACGAAGCAGGCCAGCGCGAGCCAGCAAGAAGGATCGAGGCAGCCCGCAAGCGCTCAGCTAGCAACGGTTACGGTACACTGCGAGAAATGGTGACTTATACACCGGGAGTCCTTCTGCTGCTGACATGTCTCCAGCACTGCATGCACGTCCACGGTAAGTCGAGTCCTCGGTGGGTTTTAAGTGGGGTTTTGTTGGGAATAAGGCGCACTGTATCTTTTGAGGTTAGCTAACATTACCGAGCTGAACACCTGTCTTGAAGAAATTACCGTGCTACACCTTGGGCTAGTCCACCTTGCTGCTTATTCTTACCAAATAAACCATTTAAAATTATGTTCATTTGGGGTCAAAACAATGTATTTTCTGCTTGCTGTGTGCTTTAAATGCACTTAAAGGGGATGTGTTATTCCAATTAGTTATTCATTAGCTTGGCGTGTGTTATTGCAAGTGTGTATGGAATCAGGGGGAAATACGCACTCTCTCGTGTGGTTAGCTAACATTACCGAGCTTTAGCTACACCTGTCTTGGCTTCTGCTTGAAGGAATTACCGTGCTACACCTTGGGCTAGTCCATATTGTCCTTAGCTAATAACCCCTTTTTTAAATCGCGTAAATGTGGGTCGACCGCGAGTCATTTGCGGCTCTTTGTGCTGGACATGTATAATGTAGGGCTGTATTACATCTAGCTTGAGTGTATTGGCTCAATATATTTAGTAATGAAAGGAGGAAGGAGGGGCCGGGTGGTTTGTGTTGCCTGCTGTACAGCAACTGCTTGTCGCTTCTCATTTAGGGCCAATTAGCCCTGCGGTCAATTAACGTCCCCTTTAACACACGCAGCCCTCACGAATACACCCCTGCTTCTTGACTGTGTTGGCGTCTGTGCGTGTCCTGATTTCTCTTTCACTTCCACTGTGGGATTCTCTTTTACCGTCACCACCACCCCCAGCGAGATGGATAATTTATTTATTTATTCCTGAAGTGGAATCCGACACAGAGAGCGGTGGCAGGGGGAAGAAAGGGGATTACAGTGAATTGAAATAGAGCGATAAAACGAGAAGAAGCAGCTGAGTGCACGGAGGCTGAGGAGTGACTGGCCAATTATCGAGCACAGGTGATTTCAATCAGGGTCTAACTATGAGCAGGGGTGCCACACTTAAGTTGTCATTACATACTGGTGGAAATGGTACAGCATTAGCTGAAACTACTGATATCACATACCATAAGTTTTGATATTTATAAATGTTTTCAGGAAATGTAAGTTTGAGTTTCTCCTTGTCGTTTTTTTGTATGTCTTTGGATTTTAGGCCATCGGTTGTAGAACAAGAACATTGAATTCACAGGCTTTGTCATACTGTATGCACAATAGCTATATAGCCTAGTGTTGGAATCTTAAGTGTCCTCCAACAGTGCAACGTACAATATGCTTAAGACGTCAAACAAATAAAATTGGTGCAAGTGACCATGGAGCAACTAAATGCATACATAAGTAAACCATATACATGTAAAGTAGAATAAATAACAATGTAACATTTTAAATACAGTGGAATAAAAGTAATGTTGAATATTAATTAATTAACATGTAGCATGTAAACGGATGGATGTATTCTAAACAAGGCAAGCAACCTAAAGAAACTTGGGTTGTGACAATGTGAGGTTTTATTTTTTACCAAGCCTTTTTTAAATGATGAAACCTCTGTGACAATCTGGAGCAGATGTTTTGATTTTATTTATCAGTTACCTAAAGCTATTATAAATTGTTTATTTTTGAATTGCCTGACCTGACTGCAAAATGAACCAGTTATTTCAGCAATGATTAACATACTTGGACACTTTTGGCTAAGTGAAAAAGACATGGTTTGTCTTTACAGTCAATTTAATAAGCGTTTATTTGGCAAATATTATCATGACTGTTACTCCTTAGTCATTTGCTCCCACCATATGGGTTGCTATTAAGATAGATGCAACTAATTTCCTTAATTGTTCAGTGACTCAGTATCTGAGTTGTTGGACATACATTTTCAAGTATGTGATGTAGTATGACAGTCCTGGGTCCGGACTGAAGTAATTGCTGATATTGTAAAAGGCTTTTTCTGGCCCGAGGTACATAGAATACATTGCATACGTGACGTAATTGTATTCATGCAGTGTCTAATCACTTAAGCAGTAGTTTGCACGCATTGGCTAAATTATAAAACGGCTCATAAATGCAGAGCTGCTTCTAGCTGGCACAGGTTGCAGTCTCCAGAAAGCCCTACCGAACATGGAAAAGGGCCTTTTTGAATGGAATCAAAGCTAGTGCATGTAATGTGCACACGCTCACTGTAGCGTTGTCACTACACATTTCTCATTTTCAGCAGCAAACACACATGCGCTTGCCTACAGACTGAGCATGTGAGGCTATTTGAACAATACGTAAGGCTTATGAGATAGCGACCAGCACGGCGGCAGCAGCTTCACTGGCCTGATTTAAAATGGATGTTGTTTTTCCTCCACGGTTACTGTGATGCCATGCTAGACCCAGATCCTCAGCGTTATGAGGGGGGTGCGGGTGCGCTTGTTTCTTGGAGTGGTGGACAGAGGGAGGAGGGGGAGTACACTGCAACCATTTCTGTTACTGGGGAAAATTGCATTACCGTGACCTCCAGTGTGACGGCGTTTATACAGCGCACAATTATCTACTATTTTGGGAGGTAGACGGCTCGTTGCGGCTCCACGCCTGTTGAGTCTATTATCCCACAATAATCACCATGGGAAATAATCTGCCTCTAAGTCCTCGCCTTCAGTTAATAGCTGTATCAAGATAATTGGCTCTTCAAGTTAAAATACACCTTTTTGTACATATAAATATATATTTTTTATTTCGCATTTTTTAATCGATGTTTATTCGGTATATATATATTTTATTATATTCTAAATTGAATGAGTTGTCAGAAACCCAATCCTCCTCCGGTTTAAAGTATTTAGATGTTATCAACGCAGTGACTTGGGTGGTGTACTTAGTTAAAAAAAATCAATCTTAATTCAAGAATCTTTTTGAGTCAAAATGAGAAATATAAAGCAGTTTTGGGAAAATTCAAATCACAATGGGGGTAAAAAGTGTTTCATCACAACACTTCTTCTGAGAGTAGGGTTTTCTGTTTGGCTTATTTTTCTCCAGTTGGTCAAACGTGTATTAAAAACCTTTTTTCCCTTCATTAATAGAAACTTACTCTACAGTTTAGCCAAGGGAGAAATATTGCTTCTTTCTGGCGCTCTCAAATCGAAGGTTATTTGTTCTTTGTCGTCATGAACTATTGTTGCAGTGATGTGTGCAAAAGGAAACAGATTAGGCACACAAAGGATTCTGAGGGGATTGAAGCGGTTGTGTTTTCTCAAGACAAATAGGGGAAAGCGTTCAATTCGTATTACGTGTTAGCGTTCAGACTTTAAATGTCAGCTGAAATGGAGTCTGACGCTGCAGGGAAAAGGGAGCATACTCTGTTACAGGTTTAGAAATACTTCAGGCTGCTATTGAAGTCTGTTATTGTACCGATTGGATCAAAGTGCAGGGTGAGCAGTTTCCCAGACAGCAAGTCAATGCGTCTGTGGAGACGCCAGAACCTAAACACAGTGGTGTACAGTAGCAGCCCATTTGAACACGGGACCTATCATATTGAATTTACTCTGCAGTCGACCCTTTTGCAAAGTGTGCAAGTCATATCCCGATGTGTTTTCGGTACAGGGTGTCCCCACGGAGGATGTTGGATCGCGGAGGTGATGGGTGCTCTAAAGTGCCCATGTTGCATTCACATTAATTGGTAGGAGAGTCTTGAATTAGTTGCGATGTTCAGTCTACATTATGAATGTAACTTTAGCGCATGTATTCAGAATGAATGTTAAATGTGATGGTGGATAATACCGCCTAATTGGCTTTAAAGTCAAGATTCCTTTTGTAAAACCAATGGTGGCCATGATTTCAGAAAACTGCTAATCTGTGCTCAAGGAGCTTAATCTTGTATTCACATTGGCTTTTTAGGAAATGTCAGTAACCTAACCGATCATTAAAGTCATTTTAAATCTACAGTTTGGCAATTATCAGTAAACTCTGCTTATTCCACTAGTTTAAAAAACATTATTTTAACTTGTCAATATTCTAAGAGTCTTAACGTCTGTCTGTTGAAATGCCATTTCAAAACTGCTGGATTTCAGAGAAGAATCAGCGATTAGACCTTTATCAGTTTGCAGTTTAAGGAAAGTCTTTCTATATACTATGAAGAGATCATCACATACAGCAATACTTTCTAAGTGAAGTATTGAAAGATGGCGTTGAAGGCCTGGTCAGATTTCTTATTAACTTATATTTTGATCAGGAGTAAATCCAAAGTTGTACAAGCTGACAGTCTCATCTGAACCCTGCTGGCCCCGTGTTATGATACTGATGAGTTGAGCTGGTGGTTTGTTTTGATCAACACCGGACTCAGCAGTTCGTGCGCCTGAGGCTCTGATGGCTCCGGCTCTGCCTCCGTCAGCATTACATGGCCGTCAGCAGCAGAGAGCAGCAGCTCAGGCTGATGATGAGTCAGGGCTGTTGTGTTTACCTCTGACTTTGCTCATATGTTTCAGGGTTGTTATGTTTATGCATCACGACTGGAGTCAGTGGCTTCAAAGTGAAATGAAGTAAAGACTGCAGAAGGTCCCAGCAATGTTACTGGGTGATTTTGATATGGATTTACAGTCATTTGAAGAATACAGGCGCAATAGGTTTAAATTGTTCTCAGTGTGTCTGGAAAGTCTAAATCTCTGTACAGTGCTAACAAGGTTCTGGACAAGGGGCAGCACACTCTAACAGTGGATGCTCTCCTCAACATCTTACACAACTCTACTTACATTCACTAATGTATCATTTATTTTTAAAAACATCAGTGAAATCTTTCATTCAACCCACTGCAGGCAGAAAAAGAGCTTATTTTTGTTTCCTCTTTACCCAGGAAATGTCTTGGTCTAGTCAGATTTTCAGTTTTTGTCTCCTTTATGAAACCTTGTGAAATAAGTTAGTTTTCCAAGGAAGTCTTCTAGTTTGAGGAATCTGTATTTGTGCTCGGTTCATAACCGGGTAGATCCGTGAACTATGGCTGCTGACCCTTAATCACACACACAACTGACATGTGAGATGCGTATTGCCCTTCCCTCTAAAGTGTGTGTTCCAGTCTTTCTGTAGGTCAGTGGTTATTTGTTTGCTCAGTGTTTTGAACGGGCGGCGATCCAATGCTTTGGGTTGTTGTGGATGAAAGGTCAGCGATTCTCTGCTACAACGGGACATTGGTGCAAGTACAGCTGGTGTAGTCACGGTTTGAATATATTGGACTCGTATCCGCCAACCAAAGAGGAGTTAACCGTTAAACGGATTCCTTCAAAGTCATGTTTTATGTACTAAATGCAGGTTTTGGAGGCTTATTATATTCTGATGAGATTCAAATCCTGTGGTGAATGCCCTTAGAGCGGAGAAGTGTCTTCATTTAGAAAACATCATTAAGTTTTTACAGAGACTTTATGAAGAATAGTTGACCTTGTAATGGATCAGCGACGCATCTGCAACCTCTCCTGTGCTCCTATCATCACTGCTCCACTAACCCAGCTAAACGGACACAGAGCCACAATGAAAGCAGTCGCCAAGGTCACACGGATGTATTTCAAGCCCTAGTCGTCTCCAGTGGTAAACAATCCTCTGGTTGTTATGAGCTCAGATTCCCTTCAGTGTTTCTAACTGACTCGCCGTGTGGTCTTTGACTCCATGGTTATACGCCTAAACGGATTGGAACATCAATTGGGAGTCTGAAGTGCAATGTAAGAAACGCTATTAAAGAGTTGGTGTATTATATCGTATCACAGTTAGTGGGTCAAAAACTTCCCGTTGGAGCCCAAACAGTGTCTCGTTTGGTCCGAACTATAGTTACAGGTCATCAAGACGACTGCAGTGAAGACGAGAGGCTGGAGCAAACCTTTTCACGCTGGCTTGAAAATAAGTTATTTTAAAACGATGTAAGATTCTGTTTAACTGATGAGTGAAGTGTCAGTTCTTCTCGGTGCGAGTGGCTTCTCTCAGCGGGACCAACAATTTATTTGTATTTCCTCTCGACCTAGATATGGTTGATCTACAGCGCTGAATACTTCTGACAGTTTGTTTTCTTCCCTTGTAAGCGTCTGACTCTGGGACGTTACGATCGGCCTCATCGTTTCATTAAATCCTTCGGGCCTATCGGATTACATCGTTTATTTTTTCCCTCAATGTCAGTTTTTGCAAATCTGATGTCCTTCATACGACGGCTGAACAGATGTTACTGCAGTTGACATTTTCAGGACACCAAGGTTTAGTTCTTCTTTATAAAATATTGATGGCACTTCATCTTCAATTTAAAATGCCAAACGTGGGATGCAAGATCAGACTTCAAGAGTGCTTCAAGCGTTAAAGATGTGTTTTCTCTCGTATGTTTACAGGGATGTATTCTGAGGACTACACTGTTTTAGATCGGAGTCATGACTTGCACAAAACGAGCTTGAGCATGTCACTGCAATCCCTTCATTGTTGTTGTGGTGTAGAAGAGCTACAGTTGTAAAATTGCAAGTCAGTCACGAGTCCAAAAGAACCGGGCTTTCTCTCAAAGTCCAGCATGAAGCTATCTCCGCAGTCATGGCTGAGGTCTGCTCTGAGTGAGCGCTGTTTACAACATTGTTTTTAAATTGCAGCACCGCAGGCACTCTTGCTTAAGCTAATCAAATGATATCTAAACAAACAGTAACTGATGATGAAAGCATTGGGGACTGTAAACACTTTCCTAATGCCCCCCCTCTGTGTCTCCCCCCGCAGGTACGAAGACGGAATGTGAGGCCAGCCAGTTTCAGTGTGGGAACGGCCGCTGCATCCCGTCCGTCTGGCAGTGCGATGGAGACGAGGACTGCACCGACGGCAGTGACGAGAACTCCTGTGGTAAGATGCTGAACACGCTGCCTTCAGCACAAAGTACGACCTCACTAAAACCACTGGGCACGCAGATATGCACAAATCCCACGGGCCAGAAGAACATGCATAACATTCATCCGTTTGCAACTCGCATCATATCAATATTCCAATGACTGTATATTGACTATTCTGCACAGTTTCTATCATATTCTGTTTCTATTATATTCTATTTTATTTACTACACTCTAGCTAGTATGCACACTTTACAAGAAAAGCCTTGAAACTTGAAATGATAGAAAACAACAGATGGCAAGGGAATGTTTTTGTGTTCACTTAAAAAATGACAAATCAACCTCAGTGTAACGACTCCCAAGCCAGCAATGAGTTGATCCTGCTAGCAAGTTGTGTGTCGAATGCCTGATGTATGCGATTCCTCTGAATCAGCTGGGTGACGATGAACACATGTTTTCACTGCCCTGGAGATCTCAGGATTTGGAAATGTTGTTACCAATACAAGCCCAACGGGACTGTGCCCTGGCAGTTAGCGGTTGGCGTAACTAGCTCTCCACGCCCTCGCCTCCTTTGTTGCCTTTTCTCTGTGGATCAGTCGCCATTTCCGACACTTCTTTGCCGTATGTGGGCTGGGGTTGTTTGGAAGGCCACATTGAAAGTGTAAATACAAGTGTGGCCGACTTGATAACAATCCAACTAATTACATTTGAGCATGATTCCTGCCAAAGTGAACAAAATGAAGTCTGAAATGGAGTCTGACTTCAAAGGTCAGGTGAGCTTTTGACACGGTGGGAAGCCGCCTGTAGTTTCTTTCTGTCCGGTTAATGCAGCGCCACAGTGTACACTGCTTACCGCTTTAAGCCCCTTCCTTTTCCACCAGCTTGTCTTAGCTATGCAATTAACTGCAAGCAGCATTACTTACATTGTGGGAAATGAACAATATTCAAACCTCGGACTCACAATTTAAAATGGACCATGTTCACTTGTGGTTCGCTTACTCTCAGTATGGCTTCCAGTGTTTTACGTCTCGTACATCACTTGCTAGACACTGCATGAGATCATCAGTCTGCTGCACACATTTCCATTATTATTATACTTATATATATATATATATGTACAGTATGTGTATATATATATGAGAGAGAGCCCACAGACTACATAGAGCATAAGGCTCATGTTCTCACTTCTTCACACGTAGATGTCACATGACAATCTAAACCCTTGGCCCCTCCAGACTTCCCAGCATCCCTTGGGACTGAATGACCTGGTGACGTGAAGGTAGCAGATAGAGCAGAGCTAAATATGGATATGACGGAAGTGGGCATTTGTGTGTTTCTCCAATACATTTCATATCGGTCTCCATTTCCCTGTCCCTTATCTATCTGGGTCATATTACACTGGAGGGAGGAAAGAACAAGTGCAGAAAATGAGCGAGGAAGGAGAGGGGAAAAGAACAGCTGATCGTACTGCAGGGCAGTATTGGGAAATGTATTTCAATAAGCAAAAGACTCCCTTAAATATAAACAAACGGGACTTCCCTCAGGAAAAGACGAGGGAGGTGGGAGATCAGAGCTGCTTTGACTTCCAACTCGGACGGATCTGAGACGTGTGAAAGATGAGAATCCAAAATGAATTCCTAAAACAAGCTCGATAATGAGGCTCGCTGCGACTTGCTGCGGTCGTGGTTCAAATGTGGACTTGGTTGTTTCTTGGGTGCATATTTGTATTCTGGTCAGACTGAGGGAAAGCCTCAAGGAGACACTCGAGCCTTGCATGGAGGTGCCGAGATTGGAGGGGTTTAAGGCACTTTGGAAGACCCTCAACTCCTCTTGAAAGACTCTCTCATCCTGAAGGACCATCAGGAATACTTTCAATTAGCTTTGAACCCTTTGTTTTGCTTACTGTACATTGATTAGCAAAAGACCAACATAACCAGGAGAATGGGCGAAATAATTAACCAGTTATTTCAATATTGGCATCAAAATCTCCAAAGAAAGATGTATGAAATAATTAGAGTGTTGCACAACTTAAAAGGCGAAACATTTAAAACTTGTGTCTGTTCACCTGATGAAGGGCTCATGGTAGTGTACTACATTTAATATTCATGAGGTGTGGCAGCATGGCTTTGGTCCTTCCCCTTCTCTTCCTATTACTTCTGTGTTTCTATTTGTTAGATGTGAGAAATGTTATTAAAGAACATGTCTCTCTTCTCTGTCTAATAATAAATCCATTTATGTTCCTCCTCCAGTCAGAAAGACGTGTGTGGAGGTGGACTTCGTGTGTCGCAACGGCCAATGTGTCCCGAAGCGATGGCATTGCGACGGAGAGCCGGACTGCGAGGACGGGTCCGACGAGAGCGTAGAAATCTGCCGTGAGTACATCACTTAATCTGAACCAAATCTGACTTGAGGGCCTACCTACAGTATACGAGATATTACAGGCAGTTTCATTGCTTTGATATTTTAAGAATTTACTACATTTTCAGAACTGCTTTCAAAGACACACTTTTATTGAGTTTTAGCAGACAATGTAAATTCACTTGTTTGGGACGTGGAAGTAGATTGAGAGGTTATTTCAGGACATTTTGTTTAAGTTATTACTCGTGATTTAATGGTGAATGTGGGGATGGTACGGTTCCCTCCTGTGAGCTGCCATGTAAAATAAACAAGTATGAAATGGAACTGAGGAGAGCGGCTGAGCTTTAAGTGGTATAGCATGATGGGAGGTCTTCCCAAGGCGCTCGTTGGAATCAAAGAGATGAGTGAAAGTTTATACACGTCGTTTTTAATAAGCGCCTCTCCGGCGCTGCCTTCACCGTGCTGTTACGAAGACAAATGGCGTCTCCTCAAGCGCAGAGATAAACGTCACAGGGAAGATGAAGGCACCTCATCATCACACACGTTGGTTTCAGATTTACTGCCAACTGAAATCTTCCTGAATGCTTACTCGTTTTTAGCAAAGCAAGTTTATTTATATAGCACTTTTCAACACAAGGCAATTCAAAGTGCTCGTAAGTAGTAGCTAGTAAGTCAACTATAAAGCGTTTCATCCATGGTACACCAAGTTCATGCTGAACTTCGGGGCAATTCCAAACTCAAGGCAGAAAAGTACTTGGATGAAAGCAGACTTAGGAGAGGGAGACGGGAGAGAGGCTCGAGACTTTTCAAAGCGTCTTAGCAGAAGAAAAGACGACAATCTGTCAGCAGCTGGTGTATTAAGTCCATATCAGAATCAAGTGTTCTCTCAGGTGCTTTACCACAAACAGATATAGATACAAATATAGCCTGAAGAGTTGATGTTAAAATGAAACAAACGAATGCTTGCTTTTATCCAAAACGATGAAAGGAAAGTCAGCGCTGCATTACAGAAGGGTAAGTGGAGCGATGGTTAAAGAGAACATGAGTAATAGTTTGAAATATCTTCAGAACAACCGCTTTGTTTAACAAATGACAGCACATAGTTGTACAATACAAATATGATGAACAAGCAGGAATACATATCTCTAGAGAAATATTAGATGTATCATCAGATCCTCAGCAGTACGACGTGTAGAAACGGCTCTAATGTTGGCAAAGGCTGAGCAGAGGGCCTCGGACTGATGGGAGTAAAGCCATGCATCAACACGGAAGGTTCCACAGTGGGTATATTTAGAGCTTCGCATGTCATTCTGGGTCCTACGTTGAGAGCGGTTAAATCCTCTTTATGTGTCATCACATGATGCAACTGCCCATTAGAACGCCGACAGTTTGACCTTTCACTTGTTAATGGAGTTACCTAATGCTGCACAGTAATAGAGATAACTTATTTCATGCTGTCAACTATATCCTAACAGTAAAGGGCTTACAGTAGGTTGGTTTGGGAAGGCACACGCAGGCGTTGAGTTGTGTAAAATGTAGCTTTACTTTTTGGTTATAATAGCAAGCAATACTTGAGCCAGACGTGGAATAAGACGTATAACCTGAGACCCACTCTCTGTCCAACTCAGTCGTGTTGAGGTGATATTTGCTGGGGAAGCAGAGGTGTGTGTGTGTGTGTGGGTTACACTCCATCTGTTTCCCAGAGCAGCCCGCTGCTTCTTGCTGCAGAGTGTGTGTGTGTCAACACAGCAGGCTGAGTGCAGAAACCCGAAGCAATGCACAAATAAAATCTCTACCCTCTGGCAGAAAACAACACTGCATCTTAGACTCGGGGCAAATCCCGCTGCACTTGGATCTGCGTGGCGCCGTCTGCCCACACATGAGAGCGGTGCCGTTTGGGGAGTCTCTTACACACCAGCATTATTCAAAGCTGGTGTGTTTGCTGTTGCCAAGACCTTTACGGTGCACTCTGAGGAGCTGCTGGATCTAATTTGAACATTATCCCCCAGATAATGGACGTAGCCGTGTGGGGTCCCGAATCTGCCAGTATCTGTTCTCCAAGCTTTCTGGGATTACGTAGGTTAGCAGAGAATTAACTTGTCACCATAACAAGCGTGCATTTATTCAGACGTCACAAAAAAGTCGGATCACTTTCATTTTTTTGGGTCATTTGAAGTTCAAATTATTTTTCTGGGGTTCGAAACACTAAGATTATTATGTGACTCCTGCAGTGGTACTCTCTAAAAGATGCTGCATGGACAACAATGCACGCCTTTTAGTTACCGCCTCGTCTGGCAATGTTCCCTCTTTAAACATTTATTCCCACGCCTTTGTGATCCAAAAGGTGCCATCAGTGAGGTTCCCTGCTGAGAAGCTCAGAGCGACGGAAAGGCCATTTGATCTTCCTCTCTTTACACTGGTCAACTTCCTGACATTTGCCCCTTGTGTATAAAATGGTACGACCCGTGTGCGCATGTTTCCACTTGAAAGGTTGGCCGTCAACTGAAGGTCATCAAGCGTGTGCACGTGTTGCACGGGCCTGTGTTTTAAGTGGCGGTGTTAAGTTCCAGTCATGGCTACACTTGTGCACGTGCAGTTCAAGCCTGAGGCTATTGCTGTTACATCACTGCACTGTTTGACCAGCTGTTGCACATGACTTGGCTTCTGGGAATGGAATCTAAAGTGTGTGTGTGGGTTTCATGCAAACGTCTCCTGGTAGTTTCTGTGTTAAGTTACTGCGGGTGTGTTTCCGTCGGTGTCAAGTTAAGGAAGTGAATTTCAAAATAAAGGAAAGATACAAGCAGGACATCATTGACTCGGTTCCAATGGTTCCAGTCACACAGCGTTTGGCCACTCAGGTTCACTTTGTGGCTGTTGGGGAGAATCGTTATCTTCAGTCTCCACTTTTTGGAACAGAGATGCACAAATTGCATTTTCTTTCTTAAAAAGATGAAATGGCGACACGCACAAACAATTTTGTAAATGTTCTTTCATGGAAAATGTTGAACGCGGCTCTCTTGATAATAAACATTTATTAATGTATCACTTTTCTCAAAACGAGTAACAGAAATGTCCTGCTGTTAAAACCATTTTGGACACGAAGCCGCAGTATGTAAATTCTACCTATCAAAAATAAATAAACTTATCAACAGTGTTACCATCTTGGTGCCCAATTCAATATGTGATGTTAAAGTGGTTGAGCACTTACGAATGCATCACTTCACGAACAGTAGAGTAGTTGCAGTACACGGTTTGGATACAGGCTAAGTCTGATCCACAGTGAGCACAGTATACTGTCATAAACTGACTTGAGAGGACACGGCACACATGGAGGATCAACACAACTACATCCTAGTCAATAATTCACCGCAGCCTTTCAATCCGCCCAGCAGCTCTTATCTCAGCGCTCTCGATCTCCTGTGCCACGCTGCTTGTTCTCTCCCTCCACAGTGTTGATCGCAGGGATAAGAGGCACAACGTCTTGACGCTGCATTTTTATGCACACCTCACTTTGGGATGAAGATGCTGGGATACAAAGTGGTTCCTAGTGACGCAGGACGATCTAGAGTTTAACCTCCAGATGACATCAAAGTGTTTTTAGAACAGAAACTAACCATCTAAAATGATAGGCCAGATTCAAATCTTGAAAAATAATATGCAGGAGAAAGTGTTTACATGTAATTAAGACTAATGACATTACCGTCTAAATACAGTTGTTTAGACCTCAGCTTTGTTTTCACCTCACGTCTCTTTGACAGGTAGCTCAACTTCATTGGTTCCAACACAAAGCCAGTCGTTCCGTCCTATTGCTGTCGGGGAAACACTCAAAAGGGCAACAAGTCGAGCCACCGCAGCTGTGGGACTTTCTGACTCCCATATGATGTACAACTGCAGAAGTGTCTCATTCTCTCCCTTTGTATATATTATTAAAAAGTGAACGGGACATCTCTGATACAGCTGCAGGCAGTTCACTTGGTCTAGGTTACAATCCGTTAGAATTTAGTTACAAATAAAATAATTAAGTTGGTACTTTAAAATTGGCTTATAAAGTGGCTTCCTAGCAGCATTGTGACTTCCTACACTAAACGATGTGGATGTGACCTTGCGGTTTCTAAAGCCAGGTGTTTATTGGAGATAAAAAATCATGCCATACAATGTTGACGTTGTGTTTCTCTCCCTTGCAGACATGCGGACGTGTCGTGTGAACGAGTTCAGCTGCGGAGCGGGCTCCACTCAGTGTATCCCCACCTTCTGGAAATGTGACGGAGAGAAGGACTGCGACAATGGAGAGGACGAAGTCAACTGTGGTGAGTGGACATGCATCCTCGCATGGGAGGAATATCTGACTAGATGTCTAAAAGTTGTCGTTCTAAAGGCTGAGGCGGTGATGGTACACGTCAAGGTAGAACACTTCTAAATACCTGCAAGTTGAGATCTGAGAAATGACAAACATGTGTGTCTGTAGATCAGGAAGTCAGTAGTAAATATGAAATGTATCTTTTTAGCTGCAAGGAGATCTGAACCGGTTTTTCCTGTCGACGTGTTGGATGCACCGCCAGTAGACGCTAGACTCTTAACATCTTCTCAAAATGGTCCAACCTCATAATGACGAGCATTAAATGCCCATTTATTGTAACGGCTTGGTCGGTACTAGCACTGAAACATAACATGGACGTGTGTATTAGTTACTCCTCATCCTCCAGCTGTTTGTCCTAAACGCTGCATCACCACACACCACCAGCCTTTCACACAGAATGCCGCTCTGCCTGGACAAACTGTAAACTAAAATAATTGGATCTGACACAAAAGCAGCCTGTAGCGTGTTAGTCAATTGTATCCATCCATTTATTTGCTGCCGCTTACCTGAGGCTCTAGCAGCAGCTAAGCAGCGACATGTACTTCAGAATAAAGTGACGAATAATCACTGATGATGATGATGATGATTAGCATTGGATTTCTACTGCTGACGATGCAAGATGTTAATCACAACAAATATGACGCATCCTCAGTCTATACCAGGCCACTTCTGAGTGAGTACAAGGAGCGGTATGAGGACTGATGCCAGCGCTGTGTGTACCGTCCCCTCTGGATGAAGATGCTAATCACTGAAAGCTGCTTAGAAGGAGACGTGTGTTAATTGTCTTCACATTAAATCTCTGTAGTGGATGCTTTGTGTCGTGGGATGCAAGGTTTCAGTGACTTTAACCTCGCATGCTTCCTTAAGCTGCCACACATTGCATCCTTCTGCCATGTTCTACTCCTAATGTTAGGAGGAGGAGGTTTTATTAGGAACGCAGTGCAAACATGCTAGTTTTAATATGTCTGGTATGACAACAAGATTAAAGATGATGTGTACCTAAAGTGTGCGTTCAGTGTGAAGTCTCCTCACTGTGAAGGTCTTTACTGCGTTAGCTGTCGTGCTCCTTTCCTCCTCTCCGTCTGATCAGTGGGCGGCGGTGATTGGGTGGAGCGAGAGATGGCATTGAAACACTCTCTGCTAACATGTTGCATTTGATACTACTTGAAAATACTGACATTCAAACGTTAGGAAAAGACTGCTGACTGCTAAGCTGATTTACGCTGTATGAAATGACTTCTGGGACTTCAGCTTGTTGTAAATAAATGTATTTTCCTTTGAGCGACTGAGCCGTTAAGCCTCTCACATTCGTTCCTTCTGTCCTCCAGGTAACATCACCTGCGCTCCAAACGAGTTCACCTGCTCCAGCAGTCGCTGCATCTCCCGTAACTTTGTGTGCAACGGCGAGGACGACTGCGGCGACGGCTCGGACGAGGTGGAGTGCGCGCCGTCCTCCTGCGGCCCCAGCGAGTTCCAGTGTGGAAACTCCTCGTGCATCCCGGCCAGCTGGGTGTGCGACGACGACGTGGACTGCCAGGTAAGAGG